>NC_066370.1:5417631-5725263 GCF_013377495.2 Cygnus atratus
TCAAAGTACTGAGCTCTGGAGCTGTCTCTGGAGGATTTGAAATGCCAGCAGCTTGCAGTTTTTCTAGATCCTATTAAGTATGAGTTGCATAAGTGAGCTGCTGCATTGGACTACAGTAACTTTCTTGGTAAAGTTGCACCAAATGGTTCCTATCTCTGCATTTCTTTGAAACGCACAGTGGTGAGCAAACAAGTTCTGTACAGGCCTGTATTACTGACAGAGATGAGCTGGCCCAGGAGAAGAGGAAGGAGGGGATGATCTGCTGTCCCCTAAAAATGATGGGAAAATGTTCATCACCAACATAACTATGTACCCAAAATTGACGGATGTTAAAGATTTGTTGTAGATCTATTGCTTTGCCAACTTTCTGTCCATCGAGGACAGTTTTGTCTTTTTTTCTGTTTTGTCTTCCCTTTATCCCGTGATGCTCTTTCACGGTACATTGCTGTGCTGTATCTGATGCCTGCTTTAGATGCTATACCCTTTTAGTTTTGAACTGTTGAGGAGAAATGACAGTACTGAGACCACCAACTGCTTGAGTCTGAGTGCAATCTTCCATATTGTTTCACTTAATTGTGGATTTGTTTCCATACTTCTGATTGCCCTAGGATAAATGATACTCAGCTGGTAGATGTGAGTAGTGTCTGATGTTCTCTAATGTCTTCCTAATTGTGCCATTTGCAGGTTATTAAAGCCATTGAAGAAGGGTATCGGTTGCCACCCCCAATGGACTGCCCCATTGCTCTCCATCAGCTGATGCTAGACTGCTGGCAGAAGGAGCGCAGCGACAGGCCTAAATTTGGACAGATTGTCAACATGCTGGACAAACTCATCCGCAACCCCAACAGCCTGAAGAGGACGGGCAGTGAGAGCTCCAGGTCAGCTGTGCTTTTGTAACGGTGATGTATGGGGGAGCAGAGTGGAGGTGACAGGCAGAGCTGCAAGTCACCCAAGCTGCTGCTCCGGGATTAAAGCGTGCTCTGCCGAGCCGGGCTGCGCAGCAGGTGTTGTGCTGTGCAAGAGAGCACAGGCCGTCCTGGCACGCTGCCGAACCCAGCTGGGCACCTCAGACTCTCTTCGCTCTGTGAGAAGGAAAGTCAAATGAGCTACATCACACCAGTGCTGGCCAGGTTTTTAACACAGTCTAAAGTATGTCCTGAAAAAGTTGTGATGCGGGCAAGCCCTGTTTGCAGCATCTTTCCCTCTCCCACCTCAGTAAAAGGGCTTGAATGGGTTTCCTTAACGCAATGTAGGTAACAAGAGTGATGTGGTTTTCTGTAGGAAAAGTACATCATCAAGTTTTATAAACCCTAGATTTGTGTAGGATTTGCAAATGAGCATTACAGCCAACGCCTTGCGGGCATTGGGAAGGTGTGGATTAATTTTTATGTGAATTTGAATTTAATTTTGTGGAAAGCCAGTTTCATGTCTCCACTGATCCCACATTACTTTTGTGTTTTGTTTTGTTTGCTGAGCATGGTATACCTGGTACGTGCAAAAGAAGCACAGTAGGAAGGAAACTCCCAGAGTTATAGAAACGACAAATCTTCTTTGGGACAGATCAGCAGCTTGTTTGAGCTGATGAAACACTGCTGAAGTAATAGGAGCTATACTAATTTACACCAGGTTTGCCCTATTGTTTTCAAATGCCTTTGGTTTGTAAGGTGAATTTGCTTACAACAAATGTGGAAAGAAGCTTAGTAGGGAAGAAACAAAAGGAAGAGAAGAGGAAAATATTTTTCAGAAGAAGAGAAGGTGCAAAAAAAACTGTTGGGCAATACAAAATTCAGCTTCTTGATACAGTGAAGGAATGACAGAGGCCAGAGAGGTTCAGATTCAGCCTCCAACAGAAGCTGAAAAACATTCCGGAAAGGCTATTTTCATTTTTTAAACTCCCAGATCCTTTTGGGACCCCTACTTAAAATTACCATTATCAGAAGAGGGATTATTAATCCTGTGAGGCCACTGTCACCAGATACCTTCCAAACTGCCCTAATTGCAGTGGTAGCCTGGCAAACGTATCCGCCCTCAAGACTTAAATAATTTACATGGTGAGAATCACAATATGATCTGCTGTGATAATCTGGGAATTGCCGTATGAACCTACTCCATTTTGCTTTGTTTCCAGTTTACAGGTGCTTTCTGTAAATACACGTATTTTGCAAAAGTTCAAGGCTTGTTCAAGGTCATTCCATGTGCATGACTATTTTTAGATGCTTATATTTCTTTTCTTTGGAATACGAATTTCAAATTTGCATAAAACTTTATTAATATAATATATGACTTTATAAGTGAATCATAATTGTATATAATTAGGTTGCCATCATTGCTCTTGTGTTAGATAGTGTATAGTAAGAGAGCTGTACCAAGCATTACTGCCACGAACACGGTGCCTTAGGCAGCACATAACTCTGCTGTTGCACACCTAATCTTTGATGATGCGCGTTTTCAAACAAATTGCGAGATGATAATTGTTTGGGTTAGATAGACAGTAGTAATTTATAATGGCTTAATGAAACGGTGCGATTTACAATATACATGAAAAAATAAATGAGATACTAATAAGTGGAGTGAATTTTGTGAAAATAATTATTTGCAAATCTGTGCAAGGCCAAATGAGAAGCACATTCCGCAGTGCAAACAAAGATCAAAGCCCGCATCAGTCCGCCAGTCCTGGCACACGTGCTGGTCAGGAATGGGTTGATTAAAGAGGGGATTAACTCCCTGCTGGCCTGAGTTTGATTGAATGCACCCAGCTTGCCTGTGAACCTGGCTAGGAACAGGGCTTATCAGAACCTGCCCTGAGTTTTGCTCTCCAAACCCGTCTGTCGGGTTGTGAGCTCACCCTTCCCCTGCACACACTTCAGTGGGGTTTCCATAGCTGCCGAGCTGAGGGCTGACACACGCAGGGTTGGCTGGTCTTCCACTCCTGCCAGTGAGATGCAGAGCCAGTCGGCCAGACATGCCACGGCAATGCCATCTTTTTGGTGTTTGGAGTAAAGGCGTTTTCTATGACCTTTGTTGCATCTGAGGTGGAAACTAAGCAGCGTGGTGGTTCAAGTTACGTATGAAAGCAAAAATAAAAACCTAAGGTCAAGTTCATTCTTGGCAAAAGTTGGCCTATTACCTTGCACTTGGTTAAGTTCCTTGCAGTTGATCTACTTGGCTGTCCAGAGAGCTACAAGTTTCGCTAGGCACGACTTGTCGCCCTTACTTTTCCTAATAACTTAGAATAATCATTGCAGAGACCAAAGTTGGGTTTGAAAGTCACGTTCCGGCTGACGTAGTCTGTCTGTCCTTTCACTGTTTGGCATGCAGGCCTAGCACAGCCCTGCTGGATCCCAGCTCCCCGGAGTTCTCGGCGGTTGTTTCTGTCGGTGACTGGCTCCAAGCCATTAAAATGGAGCGATACAAGGATAACTTCACAGCTGCTGGCTATACCACCCTAGAGGCTGTGGTGCATATGAACCAGGAGTAAGTACTCAGCGCTATAACAAAAAAACTGGTAAATCTGGATTTAATCAGCCTCCTTTGCTTTGTGCTGCATATCATTACACTCATTAAAGGAATGGAATGCCTTTCATTTGGACGGAGTATAACTTTAAAATGCCTCCACAATGCCTTCACTTATTTAATTAAACATTTCTGTACATCTGCCTTGCTTTTGCTGTGTTACTTGTGGCTGACTCTTAATATTTGTCTCTGCATCAGCATCTGACCCACAGTTCTCAGCCCCCTGCTTCTTCTCTTGCTTCCTGCAGCGACCTGGCCAGGATCGGGATCACTGCCCTCGCGCACCAGAACAAGATCTTGAGCAGCGTTCAAGCCATGCGCACCCAAATGCAACAGATGCACGGCAGGATGGTGCCAGTCTGAGCCAGTACTGAATAAACTCAAAACTCTTGAAATTAGTTTACCTCATCCATGCACTTTAATTGAAGAACTGCACTTTTTTTACTTCGTCTCCTCGCCCGTTGAAATAGAGATCTGCAGCATTGCTTGATGTACAGATTGTGGAAACCGAGCGTGTGTGTTGGGAGGGGGGCCTCCAGAAATGACAAGCCGTCATTTTAAACCAGACCTGGAACAAATTGTTTCTTGGAACATACTTCTCTGTTGATCAACGATATGTAAAATACATGTATCTATATAAATATAAAGTCACATTCAAGTTTTGATGCTATGTTTGCTGCCAGATATTGTCCTTTAAAAAAAAAAACAAAAACAAAAAAAAATTACTTTCCTTCTCCCTGTGACCTGTAGGATTACAACCATAGTGTTTTATTTGTGGTTGAAACCACAGTTGTGCATCTTTCACTGGAATGAAGAATCTGCCCTAGGATATTTTTTGCAGACTTGATGCATCACTAATACCTTGCAGAAACCTCAGTGAGAATATCATTTGGCTAATCAGTGCCTGTCGATTAGTGATCTGCCCATTTACGGGCTTGAGACATGAAATGACCCACCTCGTGGATTACTGGGCAAAACTGGACTTCTGGGGAGATCATTGGCTGTTGTCGTGCTGTGCTGAATCCTACCACATAGAGACTTTTCATGAACATCTTGCCAGTAGTCAGCTGTGACAATCGTGGCTGTGGAGCTTTCGGACATCTTTGCTCTTTCAAGAAGTGATTCCCTTTGCCACATGGAGAAGGTCAGTGGCAGTACAGCATCCAACATGTTCATGGTGCTTTATTTCTTAATCTGTGCTAGTATTTCATCACTGTAAAAAAACAAACCAACCAACCTGTATGTATTATTAGGGGTTCCAGAACCCAGTCTTGCTCACAAGCTGTTGCAGGCTGGGATGTGCAGACAAGGTGCAGTAAAAGTGTCTTGGGCCTCAGACTGTTCAGTGCTCAGAGCCTGACCCCACTTCTCGGTGTAAGCAGTAGGGATGCCTTTGTTTTTTGGGGTGGAAAAACCCACATGTGGATCCCATAAAGAGGAAGAGCAGTGTTTTAAAGTACGTATATACATAGCTGTTCACAGAAGGAGGACCAAGGGCTTTTTCTGTCTATAATGGTAGAACCAGTATGTGTGATTCAGGAAGACCAGTCTCAGTTGCTGTCACTGGTTTTATCTGAGTGGGAGTAGAAGGAAATGTGAAAGGCTCTGTGCACAGTCCCCTTTAAGACCAACCCCATAGCCTGGATTATCAAAGCAGCTGTGGGTCTGAATGCCAGGCATATGCCAGGTTTGAACAGGAATATTTTTCACCAAGTGCAGCCTCAGTTTCTTTTACCACTGGCTGTAGGCTGCATGGCCGAGCACCCTTCTGTGAGTATGGCAAAGAAGGTGGTCCACAACTGCTGGAAAAGTTGCCTCCCTCTCCTCTAAGAAGTAGGTGGGAAGCCGAGTGAAAGCATCCCCTAGCTCGCTAGGTGGAGGTGACTGCTGTAGGAGTGTGTTTGTCCTTGTTAGATCACATCGGACAAAGCGTTATCCAGCAAAGCTCTGAACAGACTTGAATTTTATTTATATTGAGGCTTCTGTAACTCTTTTTGGTCAGTGAAAGGGGACCAGAGATTTGTACAAATCGGATGCCTTTTAAAGTCCTTTTGAGGACTGTATGGGTGAGATGACCTTAGAAAAGTGACAGGATCTTATGCTGTGATGGGGAAAAGGGGGACTTTTAGGATACGTGCTCCTGAAGAGACATTGCATTTCAGCTGTGCCAGGCACAATGTCAAGAAGGTGAGATTTATATTTTGATGGTGCTAAAACTGGTTCTTTGATCTGCAATATTTTGGTCGCACTTTGCACCTGACAGCAAATTCAGAAATAATTTAGCAGCTTTATATGTCAGATTCTTTTTAATGATTGCATTTATTCTAAATCCAAAACAGCTCACTCAGTTGGACAAGTCACACTTACTGCATCCACAGTGTTGCTCACATCATTTTTTGTCACTTTTAACAATAACTTGCTGATTTTAACCACTAACTTTCCCTCACCCCCAACTTTCTCAGAAAACAACTTGTTCAGATTATGGGATGCTAAATTCAGATCCTGTCATGTCATGACAGCTTAGTAAAAACTATTCTGCAGTATTACTTATAAAAGCTTTTCCATTTGGAGAACTTTAATATTTCTTTTAAGAAACTACTTAAACCAGCATGTTTTAATGTCATGTTGCCAGGCGACATAAGAAGCGGTTACTCATTATAAAGATCTGACACTTGTACTTTCAGCAGCAAAAATTCTTTTGCTTAAGTGCAGAGATACATTTAAGTTTCCCCTTGCTGTAGATCTGTCGCATTCTGTTGAGATTATCTTTTACATTAAAACAAAATACACCGAATTTTCTGGCCAATTTGAAAAAATGTTTTCTTGGAGTCTAGTGATAGTCATTCAAAACACTCCACTATTTTCTACCCAAAACGAAAAATTGTGTCCATATAAAGTGAAAACTCTGAAGGTGGCTCAGGTGCCTTACATAGCCAGTTATAAGGTGTGTCGTGGAAGCTTGACCTGCTCCCATGTCAGCTCTTCGCCAGGGCAGGAATGAGTTCAGCTCTTTTCCGTGGATGTGAAGGAAGGATTGCACCAGCCGAGGAGGTGCTGGCTAGCCCAAGGTAGAGCAGCAGCTTCTGCTGGGAAACCTCAGAGGAGATACTAGGGCAGGTGTACGTGTCTGTTGCGTTGCGCGTTGGTTAGATATTTGTGTTTTCTTTTTGTGCAGGGAAATTAGATTTTGCTTTCATGGCCTCATAGCCCATCCTGATGATCATATTGACCACGGAGGAACACAGACCAGACATGAAGCCTTCTGGATCCACGGTTGTGTCTTCCCTAGCACTGATCCTGGAAACCACGCACTGAACAGTCATTGGGCCCTGAAGAGAGCGTGACTTTTAGTTTCTCTTTTTTTTTCCTTGCCACTCACTCCATTTTTGATTAATTGAAAGATAACTAACTTGATGAGGTTCAGCACCCAGTTGTCACTGGAGGAATGTACTGTGTCAAAGCCCTGCAGACTTCTTGATTTTTTTTCCTCCCCTTCTGCTTTCTCTTCCTACCTTGGATTTTATTTATA
The DNA here is from genome assembly GCF_013377495.2 of Cygnus atratus. Taxonomy (NCBI): domain Eukaryota; kingdom Metazoa; phylum Chordata; class Aves; order Anseriformes; family Anatidae; genus Cygnus; species Cygnus atratus. The sequence continues at coordinate 5,424,674 of NC_066370.1, forward strand.
TATTTTGTTTTCTCTCCTTATCCCCCTGGCTGTCACTGCTGCATCTCAGACGGATGCAGGTGACAGAACGCTACACATCTTACCATGGACACCAGGCCAGGTGCCACAGCAAAGAACCCAGTTCCTGTGAGCTGCCTATATACATTGCTGAAGTGACATTTTACACAAAACGTGCCATTGCAGTGATATAAATATATTTTTTTTCCTTGAATGGATAATGGATTATTATCTCCTCTGAAAGGTGCGTATGTGTGTCTGTGTGCGTGTGCGTGCAAGTCGCCTCTTGTAGAACTGCCTGTGAATGTGCCGAAAGCACCCCTGGAAGCGCAGGAGTCCCGCTGCCACGTGAGCACAGGCCAACAGCTCGTGTCTGCAGTGGTAGCAAGAACACACACATTTGAAAATGTTGAAATTTCTGTGTCTATAGATGTATTTTTAACTGCCACACTACATGTAATGAGTAGTTCTGCGGCCTAAAAGAGGGACCATTTCAAGTTAGTTTTCAAGCTGTAGATTACAGGATCCATAAGGGTGCTAAAGGTTTTCGTAAATGTTGCTTATTCTTACTAATGCCCTGTTTATAATAAAGAGCAACCAGTTTCTCAATGGCAAGTTGATGGAGGCAGCACCTGCACATCCATCTACTGGTAACCCCAAACTGCATTCTTAAGTAGCCTTTTTTATCTGCGAAGGAGGGTTTTAAAGACTTGTTGAATGCAAACAAATATATGCAATTCTTCCATTCACAGGAGCACCTTGCTCTGTGTGCAAGCTGTGAAATCTTGTAACTTTAATGATCAAAACACTTCTTTTGCTCCCGGCACAGTTAAGGAACACAGTCACAACAAGACTGTTAAGGTTACAGTAGTGAGCCAGAGAGTTGCAACGTGTCCTGTTCCTAGCGTGCGGTGAAGTGCTGGAGGAGGCGCCCCCCGTGGCCCAGGGAGCAGTGCTACGACTTGCTGGTGCTGCCTACAGAAGCCTTCCACCTTCAGAGAATTCACTGCTAATTTACAGTAAACGAGTTTCTGAGTGGAGCCGCGTGCTAGAGCCCAGGGAGCGTGCGGGCGCTGGGGATTGGGAGCAGGGCGGGAGGTGCCACCGCGGTGCCCAGAGCAGCGCAACAAATGTCACGGGATGGGGCTCGCTCCCCGTGGGGGGATCCGGGTGTGCTGCACTGGAAGACCATCCTCCCCAGTGGCTGTGCTGGAGGAGGAGGAGGAAGAGGAGGGCTGGGCTGGGGGCAGCCAGGGCAGGCAGTGAGGGGCCGCAGGCTTGGGGCACTGGGGGCCACGGCTCCAGAGGCAGCTGGGGTGAAGGGAACCCGGGGCAGCTTCACCGCTGCCCAAGATGTCATCGAGAAGACTGGCTGGCACAACAGGCCTCTGCTCGTTAAGGAGTTGTCCTGCTCGCACCCCACTGGTTGATGTTTGTCCGGGTTTCTTGCTGTACTAATCTTGTGATGGATCTATGTATTAAAAAATATATGTATAAAATACAAAAGGCTGGTAAGTAACCAGTAAAGGGGACTTAAAAAGCAGTATTTTTCTTTTGTGACATTTTCATAACCAGAAAAAAAAAAAAGAACTGAAATACTAATCAGACAAATAAAAAGAGAGTGCATTTATTTTTTTGTATCACTGCAAGTATGTTGGAATATGCAAGGACTGTGGTTAAAATTAGAATGTATGAGGCATATTATAATTTAGTTCATACTGAAAAAATCTAACAGCATTTCTTGGTTCGTGCATTTGAACGATCTCTGGGTTAGATATATAGATTTTCTATTTTGTTTTAATTTGTAATGTTTTTCCCTTCCATGAATTTTAGGTACACATAACTTATGTCATTTATTTATGGTCTTTTATACCTAGTTTGTAAAATTGTAAAATAGCAATGCAAACATTTGCATTTGAAAATAATAAAGTAGTTGCTGTACAAACCTGAAATGGACTCTTTCTAATTATTACATCTTTTTATTACTGTTTTATTACTTAGTGCTTATCCACAACAAATATGAATACAAAACTCGAGGTAATAACCCTGCTGTTTGCCCTGAGGGGATCAGTTTTCTTAGGGAGATTTCAGAGGAATGCACTTCCAAAGTTCATTTACACTGCGCAACTCCCAGGTGTATCTTCAAGCACGTTACATGTTCTTGTTACTGTCCCAGGTTGTGCGGTGTGCTGAACGTTATAGAATCAGAGAATCATCTAGGGTGGAAAAGACCTTCAAGATCATCAAGTCCAACCATCAAACATACTTGTGATGTAGGAAGGATGCTGCAGTCAGGCTGACCTTGTGAACAATCTCAGTGATTTTTTCCTTGGGGACCAGGTCCCGTCTCTGGGTGCTATCCTTGACAAACAAATTGCAGGACCATGAGATTGTTTCATTTAACCTCTGGGGTAGTCTGAGTTATTCTGCACCCATCTCTCCCATTGCCTGGGCCTTGACATGGTCTCTTCTGGCCGAGGCAGTCTTGGAGGTTTTGCAGCTTCCTTTTGCAGCCTGGCTGCTGACTCGTGGCAATGCCTGCTGTGCTGGGGTCCTGGGGCTCCTGTAGGAGACATGGCCAGGGAGGGAGGAGAAGCTGGGGGGTGAAATGGGAACCGGAGGTGTGAGTGTCAGGGGGAGCAGAAAACAGAGGGAGCGGCGATGGCAAGGGCTCGGAGCAGAGAACTGGGGAGTGGGCGCTGTGTGTAAAGGGTGCTGCTGGGTGATGGTAACACCTGGGCAGGTGTGTGCCAAGGGTGTGATGTCCTTAACCACCCCTCCTGTGTGGTCCTGCTTAACTGGGGGTGCACAGAGCTTCTGCCATTGTAACCACCTAGTTATGGGTGTACGCAGTTCAAAGGTAGGGTAAAAAGGATGGTGGCTCTTCTAGAAATTGTGCCTAAGCTTTTGACTTGTCTGTCTGACAAATACTTTGAACCCAATTCTTCTTGGGAAGGGTTCCAGTGAAGCCGGGTTCCAGTGAAGCCAATGGAGCTGCAGCATGCAGCCTTAGTCCCCAGGAAGTCCTGCTGATGGCACTGGTTTAGCATATTTCAAAAGCTGGTTCATTGTTTCCTTCTGTACTTAAGAACACAAAGACAACAAACTGGGTGTTTCTCTGGTGTCTTTATTTGGCCAGGCAGTGTATTAAGAGGGAATGTCTCTTGGCTGGAAAAACAGATTCCATTTCACACACACAAAGAAAAACTTGTACAAATACTTCAGCTTTATTGTGAAATTAAAGCAAAACCTGTACATCTTTTTAAGAAACAACTGTCGAAATGTCCAGCAAGAATTGGACACCATCATTTTTCTCTCTTTGATTCCCCACTCTGTTTCCCTTCCAGTTCCCAAATCTAAGGAACCATCCTATTGAAAGTTTTTACCACAATGGTTTCATTTTCTTCAAATATACGGATTTTATTAAGATATTTCTTTACCAACAACACACTTGTTCTCTCTCTGCTCCTCATTTTGTCCACGTACTTGCAATGTAGCATGAGGCAAGAGACTCCAGGCAGATACAAAGCACACAGAGCCGCATCTCGGTGACGCTGCACGTCGCTGCCCATGGGCCGAGCAGGAACAGCGTGGGGAACGGGCACCGCTCCTCTGGCCACACTGGGGCTGTTCTAAGCATGTCAAGAAAAATTAAATGGGTTTTGGCAATTGAAAAAAAACCAACATGTTATAAAAAGCTCTAAATCAACACGATTAAAACTAGAGCTGTGTTTGAGGCCTTGACCTCAGTTATTTCACCCTTTATGTGTTAGGGAGTACCCTTGGGCCATTGACTGATTCTCCATTGAACGGGTTACAGACCTCTGACGTACCTCATTTCTGGCAGCGGCCCTGAACATAATTCTTTGTTTACAGCAGCCTCCGAGGAAGTTATATGAATATATAGATGTTTTCTTTGAAAAACAAAAATTAAAACCTGAAGTATTCCTTTCCAATCAGCTTAGTAAATGTTTTCTCCCTGGGAGGACAGAGAGAGTAGCCACAGGAACATGCTATCGTAACTTACTTTTTATATGTTCTAGTTAAATTCCAGTAATCTGCTGCGGATTACTAGCCTGTATCCAGACCAACAAAAGATAATGAATTCCTTGTTTTTTGATGCTCTTGAACTTACTCCAGACTCTGTTCTATAAAACCTTGTAACCAATTAAGTGGGCTGAGGCATTTTGGTGTTCATTTTTTGAAGACTTTTTTTTTTCTTTTTTGTTTGTTTTTGTTCTGTTTTAAATGGTCAGAAGAACAAAGCCACCATTAGGAACCCCGTTCTCCTCCCATCTCTGCCAAGGTGACTTGCCTCCCCTGGGCTCAGTAACTGAAACCCCAGGGCCAGGCGCTCTGGGGCTGTTAGGCAATTACAAGCGCAGGTCTGTGACTCCTGCCAGCTTGAAATGACGGCGTGGAGCTGCTCAGCCACGGCGTGCAGCAGCTCACAAAACAGACTCCCACATCCCAGCTGGATTTTCAGCCTTGCTTTCAACATCTTGCTGATGAGGCTCCCCAGATGTCTCCATTATAATCACCTGGGGAGGGATGTTTCAGAAGCCAGCCATCACAGTGAGAAGCTATATAAGCGAGGAGAGGTAGGAGAACTCACTGTCCTTCGGTAGGTGAGGGCATGGGTGGTCCCTGTCCTGGGGGATGTTCTCTGAGCTTTGCTCAGATAAAGGCCTGGGGCAGCATGAGCATTTAGGATGTTCAGCAGCTGTGGCTGGCCAAGTCATAGATGATTTGAAAATGCAGCCATCTGAGAGGTGAGGGAGCATCAGAGCTAGACTTTAAATCTGGAAGTGCCTTAAAAACTCAGTCCTCAACTGGGACTTTCAGCAATGCTTTGGTTCCGGGTGTCATATCATGCCACGTGCGAGTGGGATTACCTAGAAACTCAACGCTTAAAATTTCGGTACCAGAATCCCCAGGGAGGCAGGGGATTGGGCAGCTCACCTGCTTACCTGGTTAATCTGTCTGAGAGCTTACCCATGACTTTCCAGCCTGAAGATTTGTATTAAATGACAAATATTATAGAGCATTTACTTCTACCTTTTTGAAAAACTGGTTAAAATTCTCCTAAAAAAAACACTTTGGAAAAAAGATGGGAGGTTAAAATTTCTCCATACTTAAAGAGGCTGCTGAGTCGACTGAAGCAGCATAGTGTGAAGGGCCTAGAAAAGGTGACCCTGATAATAGTAAGAAAGTGAGGATAAAGGAGTTGATCTGGTCCCTCAGGTGGTATGAACTGGTTTCACTGGAACTGTCCAGATTTGCATCAGCTTAAAGATCTAATCCTTAGCTATATGGTATGTGAAACTTCAAGGTATTTTTTATTTATATTTTTTTCAAAAAAAAGAAACTATATTCATAAGTGTTTTGGCAAAGAGTTAAGTTGTGATAGCGTGTTCAGGTTGTCCTTTATTTTTTATGTGGCCATTACTCATGCAAATATTTGAAGTATATGTTTAACAATACAAAATAACGGTACCAAATAACAGACAGAAAGGCTTCTGTGGAGTCCCAGAACTCCTCTCTGTCAGCGTGGTTTTCAGGTTTATATTATGACTGCAAATAGGTTTGGTTTGACCAAATGCTTAGGACGGCATTGCAACATTGCATCCTCAGAGACCTTTCCTGTCATTTTTGCAGACTCTGAGGGCGCTCCACGCTGGTTGTTGAAGAGACAGGCCATTTCAGGACACCTCTGCATCCTTCACCAACTTCTGATCTCTGGTATGCACAGGATGGAGGAAAGAAACGGACAACTAAACAGTCCCCACATGCCGTTAAGACAATTAAGACATGACATTAAGGCATTCCTAAAACAAGTGTTACTGGCTTCAAAAACTGTCCAGAAATTTTCCTTATGCAGGTCTTGCTTCACTTCTCACCTGCTTTTGTGTTCGCACCAGGCTGCAGCCTGCTAAGAGCAGCTTTCCACTTGCCCAGGGTTTTGGAGCTGTTTTTATGCAGCCGTTTTATTATCTCAGCCAGGTGGAAGAGATCATCAACATTTTTTAATCAGCTTTGGAAGTGGGTGTAGTTGATCCAAGAATGAAACACATTCACGAACTGCTAAATCCAATCGCCTGTGGGTGACTGATTACTTTAAGCTTTCCTAATTGACTGACTGTGGGATTTCTGTGAAGGAGTTATTCTGGCACTCAGGAAGTCCACGCAACTATTTCAATCCTGGGAATAACTTGCAAGTTGTGTACTAAACTGTGTTTTACTTCAATGGTGCTGTGTTTGAGCGAAATACACAGATGGGTGTGCTAGAGCTGTGCTGGATTAGAGTGGGTGGTTTTTTCTCTCGTTAGTAACAATTTAGGTGATGAGAGAAGTAAGTCTGTGGAACCCTCAAGAAGAGCTTGAGGAGTCTTCCCCACTACAAACCTCCTGTAATACCTCCTGGCACGGTACTACACAATATATCCGCATCCATCTACATGTGTAAGAAATTTCTGCACGTACACACACGTGCACAGCAAGAGCGTGGTGCTGGCCGCCCAGCACGCAGCGCTGAGCACCGCGCTGCTGCTCTCAGCCTCGGCTGCTGCTGCTGCCACATTTGACGCTGCACAACTGAAAATGAACCCGTCAGGTGCTGAAGTACCATTTCCACGACAACTCGCTGCTGACAGCGAGTGTTCTAGAGCAAATCATTAATGCCATTATTGTTTGTTTTCAATGCAGTAGAAAACTCCAGCTGGGGATGGATATGCATAGTGCACAGGGATGTTTTTGGTATGATACAGAGCAACCTGCTGGAAGGTGACTCAGGTCCAGGTGAAGGTCCTCGTTCTGCAATCATCGCCCTCGGCTTTTGGACATGTCGTGTGAAGAACTGGGACCAGGGCTCTCACAGGATCAATGGAGAACATCTTCAAACACGCTTCTGTACCTGTTGAGGTTGTGCCATGAGCAGTCAGAGCTCCTGGGAGCCTTCCCTGTGAAGCACTCTTCCTGGTTCAGCCCCGCTTCTCTGATAACAATAAGAAATATCTTGGAAAATTTTTAATTAAAGTAACTCCTTAACTCTTCAAAAGAACATAAGTGAGTCACACCAATCTGTCCCTGAGTTACAAGCTGGACTGAAGAGTTTGGGTTGGGCTGACAACTGAGTGAGAGGAACAGGGTGCCCAGGTAGCTGAGAAGGAATAGATGGAGATGGGGGCCCTGGGAACACCTGCAGGATCACACGTGTCAACTCTGAGCTGTGGTGCTGGGATGATGATAAATAAGGGGGAAATAAGTCACTTGTGTTCCCCGTGCACCAGAGAAACAAACATACATAGCTCTATTGCTCATATATGTAGCGAACTAAAGAGACAAAAAGTTCAGGGCTCAACTTCAGAAGCACAGGGGATATCTTTTTGATAAAGTATTGCATGATTGTTTTTCTTGTATTTGCCCATCAGGAATCCTCTGGCTGCTTTGTTTTGTCCAGGTCAACTTGTGAGTGTGTGACTTCAGTCACAGAAGAGCTTGGTGGTGCTGCATGGATATTCAATACTTTGCTGTGTAGAAAATTACACACTCTGTTTCCTACTATTATCAGCTAAGATTCCTGGAAAAAAAAAAGAGAAAGTTGAAGAACTATCTATGAGCTCTTCAGGGGAATTCATCCCCTGACATGAAAGCTCCTTTATGCAGATGTGGAGCTGGATTTCTCATGCAGTGGTAGGAGCTTTGCCTACTGTGTTAGAGGGTGATGATTCTTCTTTTAGTTGTAACTTTTATCATTATTTTTAAACAGTTTCTCAGCCGCTGCACCTTCATGTCATCTACCCTCAGGGTATCTCTAAGTGAACCTTCTTGGAAGCCTGCAGTCCCTTTCTAAAGCATAGATGTATTTTGGGCCATGGATGAAATCACTACATATAACAATTACAGAGTTATGTTTGGTAACATGATTTATCCAGGGCTGCTTTTACTTGTTCATAGGGCTAGTGTGATTAAGGAGGAAAGACAAACACACTGTTGACATTGCATCTTTCTGCTACCCTGACTTCAGCCACCTTATTTTTGCCTCCATCTTAGGTAAACGCATCTGGTTGTCTTCAGCATTGCCTTTGAATAAGACCATCAATGGTCCCTGTGCATCTAGCCTTTGCTGGCTGCAGAAATTACCCAAGGTGTATCCCAGCTTGGGATACAAGCCACAGCGGTAGCGCTCCTGGCTAGCCAGCAGCTGCCTGGGAGGGCAGTAGGAAGCCGTGAGGACTGGGGCTCCTGAGGACTCTCGGACACTTTTCTCCTCAGGCTGGGGGTTGCTGTGTCTGTGCTGTACCTGCGGGAGCCCCGCCAAGCTCAGCCAGGGACGCACCTCGGGGATCCAGAGGGATGGTGTTTCGGGGCTCGGAGCTGAGGAGGAGCAGAGCTTTTGCAGCGGGTGTGTTTTGTATTGCAGCGAGCCTTCCGATTGCTGCTTATTTACCAAAGGGGTCGGGGCTGGGTGAAAGCAGCAAACAACAAAAAACTGTGGTTTAAAGCAGAAACACCTGTGAAATCACGCTAAGTTTGTGTATATATTTTAACTGACAGCAGGGACGAATTGTTTCTTCAGCTTGTAGATTTGCAGTGGGTTGAAAAATGACACAGTCTCCATGCCCTCCTCCCAAAGTCAATTGTTACTGAGAACTGAGCCAAGTGAAACAAGCTTTTGTTACTTGCAGTGGAAGAAGAAAAGCTCAACAAAATGATTTTGTCTTCCAAAAGCACATACGGTCAATTCTGGGCCCTGTGCTCAGATTTGTAGGGCACTGACCAAAGCAACCAGACAAAGCAATAAATAAAGCAAGGGCCTTGTTTGGGCTGTCAGAAGAATCACTCTGCACGTTTTACTGAAATTCGCTTTCTTTCCCAAGAAACCTGTATATTTTCATGTGGAAAACTACATTATCTGGTAACTACTCCACACACAGTTACCAGCAGTGCCTGTGCTGGGTTTCGCCACCTATGCTTGTCTCTTCGGTCCCTCAGCACGCTCACTCCTGAAGCAGACAGTCTCAAGTCAAGGTTTGTCTTACAAAGCCCTGGTTTATTGCTTCTTTTTGACTGCTTCCTTCCTGTGCTCATCCCATATTATTCATAGTTCCTATTCTCCAGCTCTCGGTTATGTCAGTTTCATCCTTTTCCATCATTAAACCTCCCTCATCCCCAACTCTTAAATTACCACTGGTGGGATTTTCCCATTTTCCCAAGTCCTGCCTATGCTGCGCTGCCCTGGCAGCCGTGCGCTCGTTACGGGACTGGAGAGACTCACGCTTTTCACGATTACACGCATCCAGACAGCTTAACAACACTATCTAATGCAGATACAAACACACTTCAGGAATAAATGAAAAGCAGTTCTATTTAAATGATTGAGGAAATAAAGACAGCATGCTATTGGGTACTGGAACGCTTACTCGCTTTGTTCACAACGAGAGCAGTTGTTGAACGTCACGCATGTTCCTATCTTATTGTTCTGAGGACGAGCCTGCCCCTCACATGTGTGTGAGGAGCTGTACGTGGTGGTGTCCGTAGGCATGGGACCGCTCAGGCAGCGCAAAGCATTCACATAACCTAAACAGCTTCCCGGCGCAGGACTAGCCACCAGATGATTTTGTAGCACTCAGTCTTATTTCCTTGCTGGAATATATAAATCTTTTGTTCATCAACCCTTTTCATTATTGGTTCTAATTTTTATTTACTGTCAAACAAACTTATGCTAATGCTAAGCCTTTCCTGCTTGTATTAAAGAGGGATTTCCATGGACTTATAAGCTTACCTTGTTGAATCAGAATGACAAGTTAGTTTATCTCATAATCTTTAAAATCTCATTATCAGCAGGAACAGCATATGGAATCTTAAATTGAGCAACTGGAGGTCCTATTTGTGAACAAATTGTGTCCATTGTGAAGGCTGAGTCTGTGCAAAAAAGCATGCCTCTCCCATATGTAACTGCATGAATTAGCGTTTAGCCCTGTAGATGAGGTGAGCTGCAGTTGCTTATTTACCTAGGGCAGTATTGGGCTGGTGTGATCTGAGCTGTGTTGCTCCATTTGTTTCATTTTGTGGCTTTTTCTTTTCTCTTTGGCCTCAGTGTTGCATGTTGGGGCTTCAGTTCAAATGAAACCCAGTTGAAGCAGCCTAGTTTCATCTGTGTTCATTTGTAGACAGTATTTGATATATATGGTGCTGCTCTTTTTGTTTATGTATCATTTTGTAAACCAAACCGGATTGTTTTAATGAATTTGCTGAAGAGTGCAGTGAAGCATTCAGCTCAGGAACTGTCCTCTCTGATTCATCGCTATTTGACATCCAGTGTGTGACTGGGCAACCGAGTTGCATGGGATTTTTTCAGGTTGCCTCAGTCAATCAAACTTTCTCAGCAAGAAACCATCACTTATAGAAAAGAAACAAAAACAAAACAAAATGTTCATATTCTAAAGGCCAGATTTCTGTAAGCACAAAGCAGCCTTTAAATGGCGGAAGACATCTGCTGGGGTTTTCCTAGTATTGAACAGCACAGAGCGAGCATGGTTTGTCTTACAGCACTTCAGTTCAGACCCAGCATGGCAAGCAGGTGTAAATCCAGTGAGTTTAGCTCTTGTCCTTGCTCTGCTCTGGGCTCCAGGCTGCGATGGGTTTGCCTGAAAGCAAAAGAAGGTGGCTGGGGCAAGGCGGCAGGCAGAGAAACAAAAGGGGAGCTGAGAAAGAGGAAGGGAAGAGGAGGAGAGGGACAATTTTTAACACAAAGCTGTGGAAAAGAGCATGCCACAAAGTGTTTTTCAAAGAGGAGAATTTGCTCATTTTTATAGTTTTCATAAAGAAAAGTGAAGTCACAAATTAACAATGTTCTGTCTGTTCTGATGAATTAAAGTCACACATCTCTATATTTACTAATTATTGAAGCAAAAAATAATCTAAGAATGCAAAATCTGTTGCGTGTTAAAGAGTTCAGAACATGGACAATGGCCCCAAGAAGTCTTTGGATGTGGCCTGAGATGCAGGGCAGATGTTTGTAATGCATTGCATACGTCCCCCCATGCACATCTGATTTGGAGCTGGCAGTCTGCGATGTTATTTCATTTGATTTGTATATTTGAAAAGCCCCAGCTCTTTCCTCACTGAAGATGAGGAGATTACTTTTTATTTTTGTTTTAATTGGACATAAGTGAAGCAGATTCCTGACAAAGCAAAAAGCCAAACTTTTTTTTTTTCTGTTACATTTTAGAGAACAAATATTTTTAAGGCTTCAGATGACTCTGCAAGCCAAGGGTCACAAATGGGAAACTAGAAAAGGTGGGAGATGGAGGGAGATTGTGTCGAAGAAGAATGGCAGAGCACTGGCCGGGAAACACAATAATGGATATTATTGCTTTCTGGATAGAATGAAGGGGCTGTGCCCTTGGCTGGTGTTAATTGGCCTAACTCCACTAAACCTGGTAAAGGATTGATCCACAGCAGCTGTAATCCTCAAGTTAAATCCCAGCCCCACTGGGAGTTTTATCAGTGCCTTCAAAGGAGGAAAGATTTCAACCTGTGTGTTATTTTATTCAATCACCTAGTGAAGCTCCTAGCAGTAAAGCAGCTCAGCTCAGTCCCGCTCCCCTGTGGGAGGCATGGGTTCAGACTGCTTTATCAACCAGAAGTGTGAAACTGGCTTTCAGAAAAAAATGGACAAAAACCTTTTGAATAGGCCTTTGTCTCATTTTAGTAATCTATGTTTTTTCATAGATGTAACTCAAAACTGCTGAATTGCCAAATTTTCAAATCCAAGCCAGGCGAGAACTTCAGGTTTTGGCTTGTTTCATAATAAAACATTGTGGCAATGAAGAATTTGGTTCACGTAATCATGGCAGACAACTGAGCTACTGCTAAGCAAACAAGGGGACACATGCATGGATCTCATTTTTACTCCATGCCATGTGCAGGAAGCAAGCGTTGATCCTTGCTTATCACAGGATAGATTCAAGGAAGCCAAACACTACACGATGTGAACCAGGACCTTGATTCTTTTGGGCCTGATAAGATTTACTGATAGGAATGACAAAAAGTACAGTCCCCAGATGGACTAAATCTCCACCTGATGGAGTCAACGTGGGATTGGCCTTCAGCTGTCTTTATGAATGCTGGTGTGAGTTCAGAGATGACTGAGAGCTACCACAGAGCAGACTGTATGAATTCTGAGAAACAGGAAAACACTGTGAGAAAGCTCCTATTTTTGCATCTTTTCTGTTGTTTTCACAGCTTGTAACTGTTGAGCCATCAGAAAGCTGCATTTAGGTTTGTTTCTGTTGTTTCAACCATTGCCTCCTTTTTTACTTAACTATATGGAGTTGTGAGTTGTGTATACAGAATATTAGCACATTCCTAATGATCTTATTTGTGTGGTGAATTTAAGATACTAAATTCAATTTCCCTTGGGAGTAAGCTGGGCTTTCTTCTTTGGGCTGTGAGTGAAATAGTGTAAGAAACATAAAAATCCCTCTGTCAACACTGCAGAGATGCACACAAAGCCAAGATAAACTCCCCTCCCAACACAGCAAATATCTCTGCACTAGTGCATGGGAAGTAGAAAAGGAAGAGCAGTGCGCAAGGTTCAAAGATAAGGATATCTGCAGTGGGGACCAGTTTGCTTGTTCAGATTTTTTTCCCCCAAACAGTTGTTCAATTTTTGTTATTGAAAAGAGATGATATGGGAAAGAATAGCTCTTTTGCTGTAGAAATGGGGTCTCTTTAAGTGCTGTTGTCAAAATACCTACCTTTGGGAGATGGCTTGTTCAAAAGTTGAATAGCAGTTTTTGGGAGGACTTCACTTGTTTGGTTTTTGGCAGTAAGTCAGAAGAGTAGCTGCTGTGTCAGAATGGTGGTATTTTAAAGACTTTGATAAAGCAAATTAAAAAGAAATATTTTTTTTTTTCTTTCTCTGTGTTTTCTGCGTCCTGTGCTGGTGAACCTTTCACTTGAAATCATTCCTAAGCTACTTTTTTGCAATTGTGCTCTTCTCAGCTTCACGTTTAGTTTCTGTTTTATTTATTTATACAGTCATTGCATGGAAAAATAAATAAATAACTAAATTCTTATTCCTTTCTTTGTCAGATTGCCACCGATCACTGGCAGCAATGATCTGAGAGCTGTAGTATTTCATCCTCTGATTGTTTTTTGTAATTGTGTACCAAATGCAACCTGCCTTTTTATTTTTCAATAAATGAACAGTAGTTCACAGCCATCATTACCTAAAAGCTCATTATAGACTTCATAATATTGGCAGTGCTCTCGCAGTAGTGTTAGCACAGGCTCACATCTCTAGCTGTAGCTTTGCAGCTCCAGCCACATTTGGTGGGCAGGGGAAGGGTTGGGGCTAGCCTCTAGCAGGGAATTAGGGTGAATAATGACAGTGGGGAGCGCTCAGTTGGGGTTGTGTGTTCGGGGTAGGCTTTCCTTTTGGTCAACTTGAAATGAAAGCCTGTTTTCTCTGTCAAGCCACATCCGTTCTCCTTAAAGCTCTAAGTGGCTAAATATGTTCTCAAATGAGGAATTGTTTGCTTGTTTTTTACTTGGATATTTAAAAAGAAAAAAGTTTTAGAGATACCAAAATGACATGTTCAGACTCCACTTTAAGGACAGTTTGGGGGCTTTGGCTGTGTAACAGAAGAATCTGTGTATCAGATGAACTTGCAAGACACAGTTCAGCCAACAGATGCGAAGAGTGGAAAGCATCCAGTATCAAATTGCCAAAGACTTTCAGAAGGACTAGCAAAGAGTCAAGAGGCTGTAACAGGAGAGTAGCTGTGCATGCTGATACTTCTCATGACTCTCCTATCAGCTGCGTCTTGAGAAATGGCTCACCAAATGCTGCGAAGACTGCTGCAACTATCAGTGCTAGTAAATAGCTGAAGCCCACTTAATTCGGGCTTGCTTAGGGTAGCTGAAGAATTCCATTGCATCACACCATGGCTTTGCGCTGCACAGGCACTTCATAAATCCATGTGGTCCTCTCCTTATCTGAATTGCAATGCAGTTATTAAACAAATTGCAAGTCTATTTCATATCCTTTTTAATACTTTGAAAACTGCACAATATAAGGCTTAATAACAGCTGAATGCTTCAAAACTGCTCTTAGAACTGAAAATATGACTACATCAAAAGACTTTACAAGGGCAGGATTTTAATGGCTGAATAATACGCTGGAACGGAGCAGTAATTTCTTCTTGAATGCTGGGATGAATTATTTATGCTTTGACAACATTATGTGTCTCTAAAGCAGCTTTTAGTTATTCGCCTATTCGAGGACACAGCTGATCCTGCTGCCCGCTCTTGTAATTACATTAACCTCTTGACACTACATGACAAGCTTTTCCTGTGAACTGCGATCAATAGCCCATAACTGCTACCTATTTAATAGGGCCATGGTTACACTTCAGTTCAGATATAATTAGCTCTTTTCCCCCTTCCTCTTTTAACAGAGCGTGGAAAAAGCCCCATGTTGTTTAAATTAAAAACAAAAAAAATAAAAATAAAAATACAACAAAATAAAGGCTGTTAAGGAAAAGAATAAAAACATTCAGATCACTGAATAGTCAAGCAATATGTTCCCCGAGTCTCTGTTCAGAAACGCACAGCCCTTCCATTAGTTCACATCTGCATTTAAATGGAACTGGAAGCCATAGGGTATGAGGGCTTGTAGGAATCAATTACAGAAGTGTTGGTACAGGTGGGCAAGGCTGTGACCTGATACAGTTGAAACACATGCTCATAATGAGATAAAGTAGGTTCATTTCTGCTCTGTTTTCACCCAGCTTTAATATAAGCATAGCACTTTGTTGCTACTCAAGCCTCTTCATTTCAGGGATGTATTTGGGTTTGGATAAATACATACAGGGCTGGAAATGAAGAAGTTCAACTAATTGCGTTAACACTTTAAAATGAGTAGTGCTTTCTTGTAGGTAATCTTTTTGCTGCTTGGCCTGTATTATGGATTATCTGAACAGACTAATGAATACTATGTGATAGATAAAGATTTATCTTAGACTTGATGTAGCAGAAATTACCTGTCCAGGAGCACATAAAACAGTTTTCTATTCCTTAATCTGTAGATGTATAGCCACAATCATGCCATTGGCCCAAAGAACATTGCTCAAGTTGAAATTTATCTGCTTATATTCACTACTCCAAATAGGTGTTTGTGTTTTCATGTGTTACTTTGCAAAAGGGCCTTTTGGAATTGAAGAGGGTTTTTTTGTTTGTTTATTTGGTTGTTTTTTTTTTTGGTTTTGCTTTATATTGGGGGCTGAGTACTTTATGCTGCAGCTTATTTTTAAAGGACAGGACAAGCACTTGTAATAAATCTTAATAATTTTTTCTGTATAGGCTGTTTGCAAGAGATGTGTTCTTGCACTTTATGAGACCCAAAGAAATAAAGTCCATGATGCTCCTTCTAGGGATCTCCGGCCAGGTCTGCACCAAGAACAGCTGATGCTATCAAAGCATTACAAAGCAATGTGGGTAGTGAAAGAACCTAGAGGGTTTCTCTCATCAGAAACACGTATTTTTATATCTATGAGCACTTCAGGCAAGGCTCCTCCATGTTTTTTAGAGACATGACCTGAATTTCAAACTTTCTGTGGGTTAGATGTTTAAATTTGCAATAAGATCTGGGTCTTAGGTCTTGCTTTCCCTTCACAGAAGTTACTGGAAAATATTCTTTATTTCCTTGATTTCAGTGGCAGAAAATGGTCTTCTGTGAGTGTACCCATTGTGAGGACAATTTTGAAGTGCAAAAACTACAGACTCTACCTTCAGCTTAAAAGTGGCAATTCTTAAAAGAAAATGCATTCACTTTAAGTATAATAATAGTTTCTGTTTACTTGTGTTTGGATATTTTACTTACTTAGATAATGCTACAGACTGTAGACGTTGCAGAGGTTATTGAAGGACTCATGGACCTGACAATGCTTTGATTTCACGGAAGCAGAACTTCAACTGCTTTGTGACATTGATTTCCCAGAGTCAGGGCAAGGTTTGATGATAAACAACGTATATTCTCAGGAAGACTTACTTTTGCTTAGTAAATATTTCATTTCCCATTTCAAGGCTGTAACATAGCCACAGTTTTACTCTGACCTTGAAAATTCAGAATGGAATAATAGATGTGTAAGCATATTTCTGCTATAAACTCTTCCTTATCAGTATGTGTAGTTACTCTGGATACAATTTTTCTTTTTTCAGGACAGATAGATTAACAGAATTGTTAATACTACTATAAATTAGAGTAATAACACTGTTTGAGATGGTAACTAGATGCTCCTGGGAATAGCACTGAAGTAATCAACCACAAGGCATGGGTTCCAAGGAAGCACTGAAATGCCTTCCCATTTCTCCCAAAAGACAAGAATTAGAAGAGCTGAATTAGCAGTTAATAATATATAATGAGTTAGAAGTTTGAAGTTTATGATGATTCATAATTATTGTAAGAAACCAGTTTGTCGATTCATGAATTCAAGACAAACTTGTTTTCCTGCACGCTGACTATTGCCATTTGCTGTAGTTGTGGTGTTGTACGGTCTTTCAACAGGGTTCAATTTTTGGAGATTTTTTTTTTTTTTCCTTCCTACAATAAATAGTAAGTAAGCAAAGGGTTTGGCTCCTCTGAAAAGAAAAGAAAAAAGAAAAAGAGGAGTCCAGTATGATTTTCAAAGACATTTTTGGTAACTGCCCTTCCCTTTCACAGATTTGTTGATCCCTGTAGCTGACAAGGTAGGTTAAAGCAAGTTCTTATAAAACCCCTGTCCTAAGAAAAATGATAGATTATCTGCCTCTCTGCAGAAGGGAGACATTCTCTCTTTATGACTTCTGAGAGCACCAGGAGTTCACCAAAGTGAACCTCTTGTAGTCTTGACAGTCTTGAAAATAGAGCGAATGAAAAGGTAGGAAGGAGACAGAGGTAAAGGACCTGAGGGGAGGGCAGGGAAGGGAGAAGGGAGAGGGCTGCTTCTCAGAGCAGCTCCCGGGCACAGGGCTGAAGCAAACACCCCAGCAGCAGAACCGATGAGTGTGCCTGAGAAGATGACATTTGGGAATGCACCAAACACAAAAAGTCATTTAGCAGTTTACTCGCCTCCACAGATAGCAACCCCTTGCCCCTCAGGTAAAAACAACACTTTTCTTCCTATTTTTATAGGTTAGTCATATTAGGATAATGTCAGGAGATCTGTCTTTATGGTGTTAAACACATAAGTGACAGTTCCTGTACCAAATATACACTTGCCTATTTATAAAAAGAGAATGTTTCATTATCCCCAGTTTACAAAGTAGGAGCTGAGGCACGCTGAGAGGTAGTTTTTATTAAAGGTCACACAGGCGTTATGTCACAAAGCCAGGAACAAAAGTCAAATCTTTAGGATCGTAAACCTGTTCCTTAACCACAAAGATATCTTTCCTCCTTCGTTTTTACTGTTTGAAATACGCTGAGAAACCCTTCTGAATGTGGATTTGTTTAATGGCATTACAAGATTAACACTAGTCATCTGGCCGGAATTTTCACTAGGAAGTCATATTACTATGTATTTATTTAATACAAGATAACCTTTCATTTTCCTGCCGGCAAATATTTTATTTCAGAAATACTAAGCTGACTAAACTTACAACTTGCATGAGTGATATGAAATCTGAAGTTAAACAGCAGACTGTTTGTTATATTTATAACTGATAGGAAAAGGGATTTCAGTTCATAATTAAAAATGAAAAAATCAACAGCTTGTCAGCATGAAAGTGAAGGAAGTCTGCACTGGAAAATACATAGCATAGCTAAAGAATTTATGCACCTACTTATTTTCTTGCACACCCTTGTGATTAATCTATACGCTATCAGCTGGGCTTCCGAGCAAGTATTTCCTCAGCTCTGCATTGCAAAGAGCAAGGCAGGTCTGGAAAAGAGTTGAGAGCTGCTTCAATTTTCTGGGCTTTTCTTCTTGCTTCTAGAACTGGCAGGCTCTGGATTGTTGTGAAGAGGGTGTTTCTCATTCTGCCAGGCCCCTTCCTAAAGCCACTGCCAATTTGACCTCATAGTGGGGTATACTGGTCTTTTAAGGCTGAATGAGCTGAGAATTTGGTTTGGGGGTGAGAATGTGGTTTCGATTACTATCTTTAAGCAGATTTGGCACCTTCATCTGACATGGGGAAGTAGAAATGGAAATCAAACCTGGAATCACCTGTATGGCAATGCAAAGCACTCCCACTTGGCTGGCAAGACATAAAGTCACAGGATACATCTTGAATGTAGGCACAAGTCCATTAAAACTGGTATTATCCTAGCTCAGGAGCTTCTTTTCCAGAGCACACTGGTTCATTCTTTTCTCAGTTGGGGTTCAGGCACTCGCTAAAAACACCTAAGTAAGTTCTTCAAGTGTTTCTCTGAGGTAACACTGGAAGTTATAGAAAAAATACTGTTCCCTTTTGATTCACAATCCATCCATTTACCTATACGTTATTTAACAATGGTCATGTAAGAATGGCAAGAAAGTCATATGTCATGACCCCTTTGAGATGTTATAGGAATAGTATTCCATTACAGTATGTAGTATCCATAATGGCTTGACAGATACATTTGCCATATCCAGTGTCCATTTTAAAAAGGGAAGGAGAACAACGGTAACATGAACAATCTATCCATACGCTGGTTCTCAGGATACAGTTGGACTGCTTCCGTTGAAAGAAAACCCTTGAATCTGACGAACACTTTGCTTCCAAATTTGTTTTTCTATTGCATTATTTCAGGAAAGAATTGTTGCTTTAAAACAGGATTTCAACTGCTGTGAAGCAGCTGTCTGCAGTAAGTAAGCTATGAACTCCACTGGCTTGATGAGGTACGCAGAGCACAGGCACCCTGAAGAGAAGACATTGGGAAGTCTGGGCCTGCCACCTACAAAGAACTTCAAGATGCTTTCCTCCAGAGCAGGAACTATCCCCATTCCTAGGTCTGGGACAGGAAGCAAGGTCAATGGAAAGGAGTTGCATGATCCCTCCAATGCCAGTGAGGCTTGCTGTGCTTTTAGGCATGAAGGCACTTGGCTGGGCATCTCCTATGGTTAGAAAGCTCCTTGCAGGATTGCTTGCCCAGACTTCTAGTAGGAGTTTCCTTCCTTCTGTTTCTCCTCACTGTTTTCATCCAAATCAAGTCAATTAAGATATTTTCCCTCAGCCTTATCTTCTCATAAGACTTCTTACCTGATTGTTGTGTAATACTGTGTAGCCCAACTTAACCTCAAACAAATGATAAGCAAATTTCCAGTAGTAATATCTTTCCAATGTCTTTTTTTTCTTATTTTTCTTATTTTGTCTGATTATTTTTAAAGCTCGTTCGTATTTAAAAATGTTTCATGAATTTTGCTTGCACTTAAGTTAACTATTTCCATATTTAGCAGTCCCTATCAGACTGCTTGTTCAGTTTGTATTCAGTCCTGTAGTCAAGGGAATTGACTTCCACACAGCTCTGCATGGATCTACGGCACAGATTACCACAAAGCGTATGGTATTATATTTAATTCTTAACTGGATGAACAAAATCAGATACCTGTATGAATGATCATGAGAAAGTTCAGATGTTCTTTCCCAATTATTCAGAGAAAATATAAAACTCAGTTTCAATGGTATTTATAAAAAGCAAAGGTATCACAGATGCTAATATGACTGGAGCATCTTTGTGTTTAAATTTGGATTATTTTTCCCATGAGATTTCTTGAATCCTTTTTACACTATCCACCCCACTCCAGCCCTGCCTATGGATGAGTACTGCCACCTGTTTTCCCCTAGATCAGCTACCCTTAGTCTATCATAACAGCATGTTGGGTTCTTGATATCTCTGCGTGTATCTTCATGTACTTGTGTTTGGGATAGAGAATTTACTGTAAAGATCTCAGAGACCTGAAAAATAATAATAGCAGAAAAATAAAGTGGACTGGAAGGACTGCGGTATAGAGGTAAACATACAGTGTTCTGGTAAATATTGTGTGCTTAGTGAGGTACCTGCTAAGAAGGGTGTAAAAGCAAAAAATTGTAATTGATGGATATAGAAGGTAAACAAGGATTCAGCCACTCCATAGAATATGTGATATAATTTGGAGCAGTAGAATGAACATAAAAAGGAAAAACTAATTTCAACATTAGCGAAAAACCTTGGCACTGGTGTTAGGCTTTCAAATTACATCCTGAGTGAGGTTGTGAGGGACTCTTGAAAATTGATCCTATAGGTATTAATTAAAGAACCAATAAACATGCAATAGGCTGCAATGTTGTTTCCCCTGGAGGGATTGCCCTAATGATCTATGCAGTAGTTTTGGGCCATAACACCTGTGACTTATGGACACTGATGAGAAAAAGCACTAGCAATGTCTCCAGCGTGACCTGGCCATCGGTAAAACACCAGGCCAGGCAGCTCTGTAAAGGCTGAAGGGAAAGGGTAGAGAAAAGAGGCACCTGGAAGGGTGAAGAGTAAAAGGTACAAATGTAATGCTCTTCTAAGAGTTGTGTCAAGGAAAGAGAGTGCAGTGGAGCATAGATGGTGGGCTTCAGGTTGTCTTGTCCCCAGGCCCTGAGGCAGCAGCCCCATGGCAGCTTCCTCCAGTCAGGACAGGACAGTTACAGACAGACAGACCAACTTGACAGGAAAAAGCAGGAGAACTGAACACAGCCTTTGGCAAAACTGAGAGAATTTTGTTTTAACCAGATGAAACAAAGCTGTGGGGAGAAAGTTTCCAGTCAGAAATGCAATGGTGGAGGCCCTGAGCAGGGCAGATCTGCTAGGCCATGCCTGAGGCGCAGCATCCGGCCTGGCTGTTGAGAGGGCCCAGTGCCTCCCACAGCACCCTGTGAGTTGTATTTTAATGGCCAGTGGCTGAACCCTTTTGGTTTGGTGCTAATGTGTACAATAAGCACATATAGTAAAAAGCTGTTGGAGGCAGGAGGGTGCTCTCTTCAAAAATCAGTTGCCCATTCAGAAGGCCCTGTCCAAGTTGCTGAGAAGATATGAGACATAAAGGAAAGGTGAATGGTGGTTTCACCTGCACAAAACATCCGTCCACCTGCCTCCCCTGGTATATTTGTTTATTTATTTATTTGGAAACAATTTAATTTTAGTCAATAATGTCTATTTGAGAGGTTAATGGCATTGTTAATGCCACAATACTGTCTTGACTCATGGGAAGCTCATAGCCCTACAGCAAAACAAACTTTTGCATGGGAGCAAGTGGCATTTGGCAAAGTGGTTAGGCACTATCTCAAGCTAAATGGGGTGCTTCCCTTCCCTGATTTCAGGTGTTTTTGCTGAGTGAGTGCACGGGGTGTCGTGGAGGTGCACTGGTCCCCCACACCCCTCTGTGTCTGCTGCCCCTCCAGGGCCAGGCCTTGCCTGGCAGTGGGTGCCTCTACCCTGTCTGTGGAGACTAACGCCTGCTAATTCCTGACAGGAACTAATTCCTGGACTAATTCCTGACAGGATCAGGTGAGAGAAGTGTTGAAAGTGAAGAGGTGTTTGCAGATATACATACGAAATGTATCCATGGATGTGTGTGTGCACGTGTTTGAGGGAGTCATGCTGAGATGCATGAGGATAAAAGGTGTTTTCTGTGTATATAACAGTAAATCCGACAAATGTATTCCCAAATGTTATGTTAAGTAAAATCAACAGCTGAAGCAGTCATTGTATCAGCTGCTGGTTGATAGGCTCATCAGGAGTCAGTGTTCCCAGTGTCATTGTGAAGGAAAATGTCTGTTTAGCTGTAAGCCACATGCTGCAGCTGATCCCTGGGTTGTGTGTCACATGTAAGTTTCTGTCTCAGCAAACACAGAAAGCCGCAAGGTGTATGTCTCATAACCTGCAGCAAATCTTCTTCCTGTTTAGAAATGGGATTTTTCTTCCCTTAAGAAACACCAGTTCCAACTCCTGTCTTGCATATTACAGAACCTTCACTTACTGAGGAAAAGGTTGGCTGTTCGTGTAAGCAGATTAGCCTGCTCATGGAAATTTCTTAGAACTACAAGAAGATAAGCATCATTTTGCACAACAACAACAAGTGTATTTTGTGAAATGATAATACTGTGTTTTCCTATCTGTTCAAGGCTTTCTTTCCTTCTTTTTTTTTTTTTTTTTTTGGTAAATTTGTCATTTAATCTAAATCACTACCTGTTTGGAAATGCACAGAAAACTGCAACTGTTGGTTTACTCTTTGATTAGCATTATAGTTATCATCTTTAATTTTCTCTCTGTTTTATTTATTGCATCTTTACTAGTGTGCAGGCAGGCAACTTGAGCATTGTACTGTTTTCTTGTACCAGAGCTTTCGGTAAGTGGATGAACAATATAAAAATGCTACTACTAATGCAACATTTTTTCCTTCACAATTATTTTCTGGGAGAGGGACTCTTATTGATATCACTTTCATTTGTAATCACATTGGCAAGGGTTTGATGGTGGGATGGGAAAGCTTTTAAACATGTGAATTCTCCAGTTGGCTATGAGTATCTGTAGTGAAAGTGCTTTTGAGGTCATGCAATGATAGATCAGCAGTATTACACAGTAACTTTTCTGACCAGGCAGCAACTAATTAATGCTACTTGTACAATGAGAAATGACTTTCCACAGTGACTGATAGCAATCAACCCATAATGTTAAATGAAAGAATTCTGGGAATTTGCCAATGAAGTGAAGATCATGCACTCTAGAGATACTTTGCAACAGAAAAAAAAGATTAAATTTCTCAGATAAATGACCTTTGTGAGTTATTCATCTAGCCCTCATCAGAGTGGATGCTGTAGTTTTCCTCTCTTGATATTCCCCAGAAGAAATTTGCTTTGTTTTTTCCCTACCTGATTGCTATATTCCTTTAGAGAATATTTATTATTAAGCCGTGGCCTCTGTTATTTCCTTTGCTGCTTGAGCTTACTCAGAACTCTGTGTCTCAGACATGCAATAAAGCCCAGTAGCAGAGGAAATAACAGTGCAGTTAACCTCCTTAACACTGATAATAAATAAGCACTAATAAGATATGTACCAGGGTAGCAATTGCCCTGACATAATGAAATGCACTAGTTTTAAATAAGTGGTAGCTGGTGTCATCATGCTTTTCAGTAAGGAACCTATGTAGGCACTATATTTCCTGGGTAATTTGTGTGTCAGATTTTCTAGGAAGCTCAGCTGCTGTTAAGACATTTAGTCCAAGTGGCTTAGTTTTCATAAATTCTTGACACCAAGCAGAACCCTTTGTTTTTACAAGCGCCTATCTGAGATCCAGGCTGTTTCTTTAAAAATATTACCTCAGGTGGGGGTGCTGACCATTCTTGCAAATCTGGTTAAATCTCTGTGTTAAAACTGCATTCACTGCCATCTTGATTGAGAATTTTGCTGTCCAGTAGCCACTGTGACTCTTGATTGAACATGGTATCTCTGCTATCAATTTATGTCCCTGCGAGCCAAATAGCTCTCGTCCTACTGACAAGCTATCATGACCAACTCTGTGGTGAATATACATACTCTGGAACTGAAGGGGAGGTTTGCTTCATTGTAAAGCAATTTTTCAGTGTAGTTAGTAACATGCTTTGAAGAAAAAAAAATAAGGTTCTCTTTGCAGGAGACCCAAACCAGGAAAATGCAAAATATAACCCCGCTCCAAGTACACTTAACTACATCACAGCTTGGGAACTGCTTAAAACAACCCATGCTGTAACTGAATTTCCATACCTACTAAAAAAAATAAATTAAAAAAAATTAAAAATGGTTGAACTGAATAACCAGGAGATGCTTCTAAGTACCAATATTAATTACAGAATCATAGTTTATAAAAGCCACACAAGGATATGATTTGTGAATTGTAACTAAGTCTGAGTGATTGTGCTAATTTACTATGGTTTGAAAACAGAAATGTAGATTTGTAAGCCTCATGCCTCATTATTATGATTATTGTTTTTTTTTTCTTTTTTTTTTTTCTGTCAGTTCCCCTGACACTTACTGTGTTACTGAAGACAAGAATAGTAATACCAGAAAATGGTTGTGTTTTATCTCTGTAATATTGCTGGTAAATTGAGACTGCATGGTAGCAAAATTATAGAGGAAATTTTCTCTGAGGTGCCCACTTCTATGCTTTATGGAACTTGTCAGATTTTCGTCATTGCTTGGTTGCAAAACCAAAAACATCTGTTCCTGTTTTTGAGAAACATTTACATCAGGATTTAATTACTGCCAGTGAATAGTGGTTGGGTGCCATACAGTACTAACAGATTTTCAACTATACCCGTTGATATCTATGAAGTGTAAATGACAAATAGGATCACTATTTAACTGTGACTTTAGTAACAAAGGCTATTTGCAGAAGAACTATGTGGTGAGAGAGTTCAAATGATGGGCAATGCTCAAAGGATTTGGTTTCAGAGCTGCTTACAGAGTGATGTGATTTGTTTCTTCTTGAGCTCCATATCAGAATGCAGCTCACTAAATACTAAAACTGTAAGCCACAAGAGAATCTCTTATGTGAACCTTGAGTGACTCTGAGATACTGGGAAACTTCTGAGCAGCTGCAGTTATGAATGCTTATGCTTTTTTAAAGTGCTGGCCACTGTGAGCTCTGAGTGTTCTGCTCTGATGGAGTTTTGTTTCAATAAATGATTTTGGTAAGTTTTAGTCATCCATCTGCTTTGGGCTGTTTGGGAAATATCTTCTTAGACATTTATGTTACTGTGAAGACACAATCTGATTTTTACACTGCCAGAAAGGGGGGCATCTCACTCATCTAGAAATATCAATGCAGAAACGTGACTGATGGCATTCAATGGGAAGATTTTCTCTGATAATGAAAGAGGAGCACTATACCTGAGGCAGCAGTAAGGCCAGCTTTAGCTCCCTCCCTTTTCTCCAAAAGCTTATCCTGTTCCAATTTTTGAAAGCCAACTTTTTTCTGTTCTATTAGAAAAATGAGCCTTTGCCCACGTTGGGTGACTTCCCTCATTTGCATTGTCCATGAATTCTCTGAACTCTTCAGCCTTGTCAGTTGTATTAGCTCTGGAAAAAGATAACCAAAAGCAGGCCTGCATTTTCATCTGCAGTGTGCATCTTCAGCTGAATAGCAACAAGGGGAGTGGTACAGGCATACAGCCAGGGGTTGTCACACACGTTAGTGAAGTTCCAGTTTGGCCTGGGGAAGCTGTCTCCTGTGGCTCCCTGCTCTGCTCACACTCTTTTTGTGTAGCATTTGCATGAGAAGGAAAGAGCCCAGCTTGGCTGGTAGTGGCAGGCCTGGGAATTTGTGGGGAAACTCTTCAGTGCTTATATATGGGGCATTATATATGGAAATCATAATATTATTATAGCTTATAAAAGCATTTATACTAGGGTGGCACCCACATACTCTGCTCTACATTTATGTATGTAAATAAGTGACAAAGCATTTGCAGTTTGCAACTGGGAAACATTTTTCTTTCCCTTTAATCTGAGCCCATGTTCAGTTCCTGCAATGATCTACCTGTGGCAAAGGTTCAGACTGTGGTATTTGAAAATAGTTTCAAGCACCTTCAATGTTTTTAGCAACACTGACATGCCTGTACAGGCAAACAGACTTAGACTGGACTTTCTTTACACTTGCAGAAAAGCGCATTTGCCAGTTTATCTTGTGTCTGGTTCTTGGATTGAAACAACCTATAGCCCTAGGGATATCTTACCATGGGTTTGTACGAGGCTTGTCTCAGCACAGAAAATTAGAACCCCAGCAGATACTGCTATGCTGGCAAAAGGTTCATGTGTCAACCTATATTTTCTTTAAAAATTCTTGGAATTCAAAAACCAGCCATCCTGCCTTCTCCCTTGCTTTTGGCTGCTAATGCTTTGCAGAAGGTTTGGTGATGGATTCGCTTGTCTAGGTGTTTGTTACACTCTGACATACAATAGTGTATGCAGGGTTAATGCCATGAGTTTCAGAGAGACTGAGAAATTCTCATTCAGCTTTCTCCTGAGCCCTAGGAACTCATTTCACATCTCATTCATTAGACAAACTAGCTGATCTGAAAACAGCATGCAAAACACTCCAGATTACTCTGATGCAAAAGTTTAGTAACCTGTTCCCCCAAGGAGTGCCAATAATTCAACCTTTAAACCTCAAAGAAAACCTGATTCTGAGGGTTCAATTTATAGTGGCTTCAAAATGAATGTAGGGTAGTGTTTGTGAAGGACTGTAAGGTAAAGACAGCAAGCGTTTTGTTAGTTTAAAATGGCAGGCCTGCCCCCTCAGCTGTAATCTCTGAAGATTACCAGCTCCTACCACACTCACAGAATTGACAATGCGCTGTTCATAGCATGCTGGCCTGGGGGAGATTCATAAAAACTCACATCTCTGCTTAAGGTATATAATTTCATTGCTTTGACACAAGCAGTTTTTTCAATAGCAAAGAATGATGCTTTTGCTCTGTCTCAAATGAGTGACAACTCTTGTTTTCTCTCTCTCTCTTTGTTGGGTCTTTTGCTATCAACTCTAATATGAATTTTCAGTCTCACATACATGTATTTTTAAAGTTAAACTAGCTATTTCCTCGTATGCATGGAGGCTACTGAGGAGGAGGTTTGCTAAAGTGATGTTCAGTATAAACACCCTGAATCCAGATTATTACACAAAATGTGAGACAGTGTTCAATCTATAAAGTTGACCAGAAATTTTTAGATAACATTTTCCTGCTTGATCTCTGGAACTTCGCTCAGGAATCAAGTAGGAAATTCCTATTTCTGAAGTAAGAGGAGGCCTTCATTAACATACATCTGGCATCAAGCTGATGTAGGTCAGAGCACCTGAACTGGCAGTTTTGGCATTGACTACCACCTCTGTTTGAGTGATACTTCAACTGGAAAGATTTGTACACTGGGAAATGTATTAGAAATGTATTCAAATGTAAAGAGTTCAAAGACTTAAGTGACTGAGACTAAACCATTCCTTTGGTAATGTCTTCTAATGACTTAATTAGCTTCTCTATTTTAAAATACACATTTTAGTTGTAGTCTGAATTAGGTGAATTACTAGTTTCTAGCTATTGCATTTCACTTTTTTTTTTTCCTGCTCTTATTACCACTGCTCTTTAAATTTATTTATTTATTTCTTGGTTATGCCCATGCATGCTTCAAACTCTTACCTGTTTGTAGTGTAGACAAACACTGTTTCCTCTCTGAAGAAGTACCAGCCTCAGTAAGCAGACCCAAGGCAGGTGGGGATCCAGGTGCAGGGAAGTTAGTGACACTGCAGGTGTGACACTCCACATTCTCACCTTGAGAGCTCCGGGCATTGCTTTTGCCCAAAATCATTTTGATCTGTTCCCAACGTAGCAGTCTTTTACAGATGAGATTGTCATCTATGAAACCCTGCATAGTAAAAGATTTTTTTCAGTACCTGTAACAACATAGGTTTAGGAAAATGCTGGGGGTAAATAGATTTTATTCCACATTGTCTAAACGGGCCAAACTCTCCCACTGATTTTAATAGCTCTTTTGCCTGAGTAATTGTTGTGTGAGCAGGTCATGATTGAAATCCTAATCCCCATTTACAGGAAATGTGTATGAAATAGAACAGAAATATCCAGAGAGTGCAGCAAAGTGATCATTGTGTGTGAAGTAAAAAGAGGTTGAGCATGGTGGAAAGTAGTTTTAGCTTTAAAGATAAAGCTACTGCACTGGATAATTTGCCTCTTCTGTTCATTGCCTTCCACCATTGCCTGTGCTGCTTTTTACAGATCTTTTTCCTTCTGTCCTTGTCAAATTTTTCCAGAGACTTGGAAGCTGAATGTTGATTTTGCCTACAACTCTGTCCAGCTCAGATTATTAGGGTTGGTAAAAAAAATATTTACACAAATTCCTAAATACATTAAACAATTTTCTCTTCTAATTAAACAGAAACCAGCCAAGAATCTAAAGTCCCCTTAGTCACACCCAAAGGCCTTATTTTCTCAAACAGACTGAACAGGCGAGATTTAAGAAGTACGGTAGGTGATTTTGATTTTTTTTTTTTCTTCATTGGTCCCTTGAGTTGATCAGATCCTCCTAAGATTCTTGTGCTTTATGTTTTTTTTTCTTTTTTCTTTTTTTTTTTTCTTCATTTGAACCATTTTTCATAGAGCAAATGCAATCTAAAGCTCTTGACCACAGTGACGGAGCATCATGGCTAACACTAGCAGATATCTCTGGTGGTCAACAGCTTCATCCTGCACTTGCATGAAGTAGACATACCGGTAAAAACTTCTCCCAGGTTCTGTGATACAAGACAGCACTTTTATCAATCAAGGAAGCACTTAGCTGTAGCGGAAGGATTTTTACCCTAAAATTCTTGGTGCAGAAAAAAGGTATGTTAAGATAAATATTCTAGTGCCAGGTGTATACAAGGAGGCCTCTGACTTTGTTGAACAATGTCATTAGATTAAAAAAATAAAACAGTGCAGCCTGCCCGCTGTTACTCCACTGTAATCTGGTATCCTTTGTCTGACTTTACAGAGAACTATTCCAGCTTTTTGCCAAGGCACATGGCAGCAGAGTTTGCCTTCTGTTTTCTTGGTATTATTTAGGCTATTTTATGCCTACATGTTCATTGCATGATTTTTTTTTTTTTGATAGGAGGAATGAAAGTTCATTTATTTCCTTGAAAACTATAATTTGAAGATAGGACAATCAAATTCCAGGCTACTGATACGTGTGAGCCCAGGTATAACATGGGCACTTTGGTGTGTGACCTGTGTGTGAACTTGAAGGAGAGAGAGAGAGAGAGGAGGGGGAGAGATGCAAGAGAGAGACGGAGATGGTTAAGGGAGGAGATGATCCTGGAAATGGAGTAACCTTGCCTGATCCTCACAGGAGAACAAATTCTCCAAGGGCCAAAGGATTACTGTGTCTACAAAAGTCTAATAAAGGGGAAGGCTGGGCTACCCATAGTGTCATCATAGCCGTAATTTTCAAGCCATAATAAAACCCTGTTACATTATTAATTCAGCTGTTCTGGTTGCTGTAGAGATGATATTCGAGTACTGCCATTAATTCATCTTTTTACCCACTAATATATTATTTTCTACAGGGATTCATTGTTTGAACCCTCAAAGTGAATTAGCCTGTGGCATATTTCAAAGGTTTCTGCCCAATTAAATCAGTCTGAGGACATCCACGTTGCATCAGAGCCACTAGCATTACATTAGCAAAGATAAAAACCCCAGTCAAGAGGGTAGGATATCTTTAATGGGACTTTATCACTGAGACTTGAAGTTATATATATGTGAAGCAAAATGTGCTTGGCTTTTCCTACAGAGATCATGCACTCTAATATTGCCTTAAAATGCACAATCACTAACAGCAGTATTTGTCACACTCATTGCTCGTTAGTTTAGACCAGAAAATTACTTCAAAATAAATGCTGATATGCCAAAGAAAATATATAAAGCAGTAACATGTAACTAAAAATGATCATCAAGCTCCAGTGTTGCTGGAACTTGTTTTTTTTAACGCTTTTGGCTGATGAAGTTTTTTTAGCTAAAAAGAAATGTGCATGAATAGCGCTGATACAGAGAATAGGGAAAAAGTAAGGTGGGATGAACCTGATATGGGGACTAGCTGAGCAAGAGTTGAGCAGCTCTGGTGGACCTGAGCTTGTCTGGGGTCTTGGTACTGTGTTCTGCAGAGTATAGCACCTTTATTGTTCATGCTTTTCCATTATCTACCATATCCAGGCTTCTTGCTCCTCTGGATTACAGAGAGCATTTTGTGCACAGTCCTGCCACTAAACTGGTCTGTTACCTGAACAGCAGGCTGCAGAAGATAGCAAATAGAAACAGCCATCCCAGATCAAAGGCTCTTCTTTTCTTCTTTGCCCTCTGGGTGGAGTGAGCACACCTGTGTGTTTAATTTTTGCTTATTATTACTTGCAGAAACTGGGATGAGGGTAGGTGTGAGTTTTGTATACCTACACTATTTAAATATCTGCCCCAAAATTCATAGCATGCCGAAATCTCTCGGTCTTCTACAGGTCAAGTACTTACCACTAGTGGTGGTTTATGCAGAATACCACCTATTCTTATTGGTACGTTTTTTTTTCCTACAAATTAAGGAGAAACATTTCAGAATATCATTTGTTTTCATGGCATTAGCGCCTGTTTTTATGACAATGCTGTTTGTAAGTATCAGACCCTGCTCAAATACAGAATTCAGCGGTAACAGAAAACAACAATGCAGAACATAAAGACAGGACAGATTTTTACTAGGTATTACACCACACTAGGGAAGGCATTTAAAACACAAATAGACAACGTGTAACACATGTCCTATTAAGCTTTTACAGGGCATTATTCCACTCAAGGGAGGCTTGTGGTGTGAAAAGAGAGAAAAACAACACAGGACACAGAGACCAAGACAGATCTTTATAGGGAATTAACCCACACCAGGGAGGCTGCTATTGTGAACAGAGAAAAGAAAAACAAGACAGGAGATAAAAACGAAAGATTTTTACTGGCTTTAATGTTTGCCCCTTTGTGATCTAAAGCAAAACCGGTAGCGCTGGGTGAAGAATGCACACTGAAAAGCTCATCTTGAGATCTCATTCTGTTTTCCCCCTTGCTAATTGTGAAGGTTGAGCGTGGCAATTTTTTCACCCACAGAAGTTTTTCCATGGATTTTTTTGTCTCAATCTATTGGATAAAATGGCCTGTAGGGCACTAGTGACAGTACTGAGAACAATTCTTTTCTAAATTGAGTTTTTTCAAACACTGCAATAGAGCTGTACAAAAAAAATAAACACCAGTGGGATTTTGATGAAAAAGGGAATTCAAAGAAAACAAAAATAGTTACTGAGTAAGGGTCAAGTTAGGTAAATAGTTTCAGAAAAAGGAAAGTACAATTTCAAAATGCCACTTTTGTTGTGAACTTAGATGTGAGTTACAAAATGTGCTTGCCCTCTCAAATATCTCAAAATCAAAAAGTTTATTCTCAGTTTGACAGAAAATATTTTGTTTTGATCTTGAATGGATTTTCTTGTTTTGTCAGTGAGAAACCTTAAAGCTGCAAATCTACTTTTAAGTCAGTCTGAATTATTATTTTTTTAAACGTTGCTTGTTCAGAAACCAAGCATGCCTTTCTTTGCATACTGACACTAGTAAAGTCTCATTTGTTCCTTTTGGCGTACGATCCTACAGTTTCCCACACAGGTATTTCACGTCAATGTTTGATATCTGAGGGGCACGAATTCTTCCCATGTCTGGGCATTTATAAAGTTTCTGTGCATTCCCTGGTGTCTAATAAGGAAATATCACGATGTGGCCCTTCTCAGAATGAGGACTCGTGACATCCCTCTTCTTAACCTGACTGAAATCTGCAGGAAATATTTTTTTTTTTTCAGATACCTTTCTGCTGTAACAAAACTAGTTGAAATGAGAAGACTGTTGTGAAAGTGCCAGCGGGGAAGAAAGCACATTCCTGTAGCCTTTTTCTCCCAGAGCAAACCAGACAAAAGTTGGTCATTGAACCAACTTTACATGGTGGCATTTCTCGTGCTCTGTTCTCCAGTGGTCCATCCCACGGTCTGAGGGGGAATTCAGGTATCTTAAGAGCCCTGTCAGGAAAGGAGACCTAAGCCTGGCAAGGAGGGTCACTGATCCATTGCCACAAACCCCAGGGTGACAAATAGCCTGCCCTGCCTTCCTTGCAGCTGCTGCATCTTCTTTTCTGCATATAGATCTTCTACCTCTAAAAGAGGGCTATTTGCTTGATACATGCCGTGCTGCATGCTAGAAATACATCCTTATTATTGACTAGAAGCTGCAGAGATACTGGTTGGAAGAAGGTGATATAAGCTGTTTTGTACAATTTAGTAGACGACGAATGTTTAATTGGCTTTCCAGGTCATTCTGTAGTATTTAACAGGCTATTATGTCAATATGAGACTACAATTTAAAACAAAACAGCAGAACCATACCCTAAAAAATCCAACCATGTGAAAATCAGGGTTTAGTTTCTCTTAATAAATTTTGCCATATAACAAATAACTCTTTTGGTGCGATGTCATGGCTGATAAACTCTAGGAGGCTTTTCCAAAGAAAGGGCAATTGCTGAAACAACACTTTTCTGAAAAAGAGGAAGAAAAAAAAGCAAGTGTGTGAATGTCACAAGGGTAGGAAGAGCTGACAATTAAAGATCAAAACAAAGGGAGGGGATACAGAAGGTGGCTTTTTCAAAGAAGTTGGACAAAGTCCTCAGCAGTTAAGAAACTAATAGTAATAGGCTAAAGAAATACTAAGGAGGGTGGAAATGAGAAGGAAACCCAGAATGTGGAAAACATTTAGTGGGTGGGGAAGGAACAATTGTTAAGATTTATGTGCTTTGGCTGGCACAAACGCTCCACTGTGCAGTTGCTAGTTTCTACGACTCATGTGATTCAGTAACTTACTTGCTTTTCCTTGATTTTGAGGGAAAAAGCCTCAAATGTCAATAACAGCACCTTGAACAGTCTGGCTGATTACAAGGGCAAGTTGGAATAGACTACATGTATATACGAGCCAAGAACTATATTTCAGTATTTATTGTTATCAACATAGCATCTTGCCCAAATGTTTATATGCTACCAATCAATAATGCTTCTGTTCACGTCATGTTAATCTGTGTATATATAATTTGTTCTGCTCAAAATGGATCTTGTTTGCCTCCAATTATTATTTTTCCCTGTGATCCATGCAAGGGTTCCAGGAAAGAAGACATATTATCTCTCTTCTTCCGAACTGACCAGTAGAGCTTCCTAAAGCAGGCTACTCCTGAGAGGTCATCAACAAAGAGAATATGCCATTGTCCCAGCTAATGAAATTAGGGGAAACCAGGAGCTGCATCTTGCATTATACCTTGTAAGTGGTACAATTTAAGCTTTGTCAGGATTTTTCTGGCGTCATTGTCCAAGGGACTGCTGCTGACAAAGAGAAGCTTTCCTTAGCCATGCCTGGCACTGCTCAGCGCCTGTGTGAGGACAGTTAGAGCGTTCCCACCTGACTCAGAGGTGCCACGGGGCAGACTCTACCTCTGACACTGGTACGCCCCAGCTGCTGAGTGCTTTAGCTTAAGTTCTGGGCTGATACAAAATGAATTGATTGCAGAGCTTTCTCCTAGCTGCCCTGTTACTGACTGCCAAGTGTTAATAGGTATTTGTCAAATCTTGTAACTGAGTAAATAACTATACTCTTGTGAGTAGACATGTCTTCAGTGGAACTACTCACAAAAGCGTCTGCTCTAATTCTCTCATGGTCGTGCTCTGTGAATTATGTTTGTCCATAGGAATGCCAGAGGTACCTGGCAGCCTTGTTTCCCTCTTCTGTGTACTTTCATCTAGAGACAGAGTGAGAGGCTGTCAGCAACCTCATGGGGCAGCTGGAGGCAGAGAAAAGACTGCAAAAGTAGTGATGATGAAAACCCCTACAGTTTTCTTCTGCTGTGGCACAAAAATGCTTTGTGATGGAAAGTGTATCTGTAAGAGCCAGAGAGATGTGTACAAAAACTTTTGCTTTCACATGGTCATATCTTCTGGCGTGTAACTTGTTCCTTCAGGAACTACTACTTTTGTCCTCAAATCCATGTTTTTGTTCTTAATGCAGCTGGATCGAGTGTCAAAAATATTAGGCATAGGCCTAAGAAGTTTGAAGATCCTGGCCCTAAGAATCTTATTCTACCAAGAATGATTCTTTGTGGTTGTGAAATAATATTTCTGAATATTTCAGTCGGAATGTGGCTGAATGGTGCCTGATGTTCAGCAACATCTTTTTGGGTCTGCAGCTGGCACACACCAAGTTTTGGTTGTGTGACCCATTCAGTGTAATGCATGAATAGCTCTCTGAATCGTTGTAAGTTTTGGATCTGCTTCGTCTCCTTTGGTGAAGTGATACAAGTAGCCTTTCAATCAGGATAATTTCATTCTTTCCTCTTAGGAGGGAGGGTGGAAGCTGCCGAGCCTCCCACCTATTGTGACCTGCTCAGAAGGAAGTGGTACAGCATACCTCGAGAAGCAGCAGTTGTGAGCCTGGTCTCTGCTACCACCAGGGGCATGGGATGTGGAACAGACCATCAGGCTCTAGACTACACTGTGATGGTGGGTGCGTGCAGTAATTATCTTGTGTGTTGTATGGGGCCAGAAGCTGTTCTCTGTATTTCCATGACCAGAGTAGATTCTGTGTGTGCATGCAGTTTTATTTACTAAATTCAATATTTAGGCTCCCACCTCACTGTGGAGGTGGGAGAGAGAGGAAAAAACTCGTTTTGATATTCAAATGCTCTAGATCTACTTTGCAGTTTGTAGCTTACTTGGTGTTTACACGTTCTTTTATTGGTGACTACAATAATTTTTCTATCCTGGTAGGAAAGCATTTATTCTCTGTGTTTTATTTTTCCATTTTTTTTTCTTACTTTCTACTTAATGCTGGGCTTACAAGTAAACCTTTCTAAATAGCAAACGAGCACCTGAATATAACCTGTGTGCAAGGAGGAACAGGACTAGGCTGTGTGCACCCACTCTTCCCTCCCTTGTCCTATGGATTTGGTAGAGAGCAGGTCTGGGTCCCTGTGTAGCACCACTTCTCAGTACATCAGCTCAAATGGGAGATCTGTGAGCTAAAAGCAGGCAGCCATCTAATATTTCTTTTCACTTCCAGATTTTCTGTGCTTACAAATATCAATTACAAGGTTTGTGTAAATTATAGGGATGATGAACTTGGAGTAGCTACGGTATGTTTAAAACGTCTGTACAGGGATAATAAGGAGATTGTGAAAATCTGCTCTAGGAAGTCTCAGAGACATTTCCAGATAATTAATGCAATGTGTGGAAACCTGAAATCAGCACTGTTTTTTTTTTTTTATAAACTAGTAATTTAGGAACACATTACGGGAGCACATTAAATTAACCATTATTAGATGAGGAAATGTTAAGATTATTAAGATAATAAAAACCAATTAGTGCAGGCTTTTTGTGTATAATGTGGCTCACATAGAAAACCTATTATATTGGAGGGGCTACAAGTATTTGGGAGAATTTCAGGTACAAGCCAGAGCTTAAGAGTCTTGAGCTTTTTGCTGCAGGAATAGCGTGCTTTATGAACAATGTACTCTTTGAAACACAGTGTTGTGAGGCCAGGATTGAAGAAGTGGTTATCCCAAGAGGATTTCAAGCAGTAGGTAAGAAGTTTGTCCATCAATCTCATATCCTTTGGGAGTAAGTTGTGGCAGCTTGAAGAAAAATATAAGTTTGTTTATCTGCGCATTTAGGTTGAAAACAATTTCTTTTGTTTGCCCATGTTATATATATATTTTTATGGTTATTGCCCCCGATTTTCTTATTTTCTTCTCTACAAGCAGTAAATTAGAAGTGTTTCCATTGTCACTTCCTAGTCAGTGCCTCAATAAAGGAGGACATGATTCCGTGTAGTCTTTACAGTGACTGATGGAAGCTGTCTTTAATATCAAGGCTGTACCTTTTCATAGCTGTTACCAAGCTTCTCAGACAGATTGTATTCTCATACTGTTTTAATTTTGCTCCTGTGACTGTGGTAAACGATTAGTAGTTTATCATGACTTTGGGCAGAAATTATACAAGGTCAATAATTTCTCCATTATAAATTTATGACACCAAGCACCCTCATAATCCTTGCATCAGATTTGTTTGGCTGTTTCCTTGGCCTTTATCTGAGCCACCACTATTGATTCTTTTTGGTTAGTTTGTTGCTGTGTCCAAACCCATTTTTTCAGATTAGCCTCAAGCTGGAGCCAATTAAGGGGACCTTCATAGCAAGTGTGTTTCCCATCTGGTAGTTTATTCAAATGATCTCTCTTCATTTACTAATCCCAAATGCCAGTTCTTCACGCAACAAATTCTTGTCCTTCAGAATGACTTCCATCCCTCAAAGCATAGTTATCAAACTAAATTTCACTTAGCTTTTCCATATGATAGATCTCTTGGACGTACTGGCCAAGATGGTATGGCCTTTACACACCTCCTACTTCAGGAAGAATTAGAAGTAGTTTTTGTTCTGACATGACCTACAAATATAATAACCTCAGCTTTGCACAGAAATGCATAACTGCACATCCTTTTGTCTGTATCATTTGTCTGCCTGTTGTTCTGCCAGGTGTATTTCTATAGCACGGCTCACTGAACTGTTGTTTTAAAATGAACAACTTTTTTCAAAGAGGAAACTAAATTCCAGTCCCCATGCTCTGTCTGTCTGCTGTGGGTTGTCCTTTTTTAAATCTTCTCTGGACTAGAGGTTCTCATTTGAAATACCCTCTTCAGAAAGACTCCAAAAGTAATTTTTTATTATTGTTATTATTTTTTATACTATTTTTTCAATCTTTCACAATTTTTGTATATGCCAGGGCCCCGAGTGCACCAATAGGCCTTACTTGTCCTGACTGGCCTCACCTGGGACCTCCGTCTACCCACAACCACTTGTGTATCCAGCAGCCTCATTTAAGCTCACACCTGGGCTTTGAGCTCTGGCCTGAGCTGGAAGAACGGTGTAGGGTGGTGATAGCGGCAGTCCGACCACCATCGAGGAAAAGAAAGGGAACAGGAGGTTTGGTCCATTGTAAGCCTGGGGATTTTAAGCAATAGCTCAGGAGCTGCAATGGAAACAAATATAATCTGTGATGTAGCTTGGGCCAGGACTGCAGATCCAGAGATGAGTTTAAATGATGTTCCTTCATGCGTGGGCAGAAGGTGTGGCAGTGCAGGTCCCAGGTGAGGCTAGCCAGGGCAGGCAAGGCATACTGGTGCAATCAGGGTACTGACAGGAGACAACTAAAACTCATGTTTGTGGGAGTTTCTGTGGGGTTTTGTGTGCTAAAAATGGTATCTTGCTGTTAGTGTTAAAGGAAATCCAGGTAGGTGTGTCTCTGGGCTCTGGCTTCTGTGGTGCCTGCTTTTTTTTTTTAATTATTTTTTAAATTATTATTTTTTTAATTTCTTTTTAGCCTGCTTGTTTTCAAAAATGATTGTGATACTTCATGAAAATTTTGTTTTATCATGAATTTGGAAGAAAATGAGTGGAAACCCATAAATCAACATTTGTTTTATTTAAAAATTAAACCAAGTTTGCCTGAATATACTAGTCTTATGTCCACCTTTGAAGAAACCAGGTCGAAGCTTTGTTCTTCTAACAAAACCTTAAATGAGGCCAAGGCTGTTACAGTTTGGTTTCATTGCTGACATCTCACAGTGCTCCCTTACGTATCTCTGTATAGAATATCTATGGTAGTCATTAACGTGGGCTCATTACAGCCTGCCATCTGTAGTGGTGACAAAATGAGCTACGTTATTGCCTCAAAATGTTGTGATCTCAAAACAGTTTTACCCTGCATCTTCCTCAAAGTATGTGTAAAGAAGTCAGGGAAATTACCACTGCAAGGAACTTCTCTTTGTATTTTCTGTTCTGCTCTTTTCACTCACTCCAAAACTTCCTGCAATTTTAAATTGTCCTCCAGGTTAATATAAGGAGTTGTGGTTATCTTCATCTCTTCTGAAGTTTGTGTGATTTTTTTTTTTTTAATACTTTTAATTTTATTTATTTTTGGCCACAGGTGACAGTTTTTATCACCATACTTCTTAATGTGATGCTGTAAGTTGCTCAGGCTTTGAGTGAAGGGTGGACTATATGCCTTTGGGTCAATACCACTCACAAGAGAAAATACATCGTAAGCCCCTGCTCAGACACAAAACAATGCATTTCTTCAGAAAGGGCGAAGGCATGAAAGAAAGCTAAGATAAGGATACAGACAGTTTCTGGGCATAAACAGGTAACCTGATCTTGTAAGATTATGGAAGATTAGTGTTCTGTCAAGGAACGGGGAATTCCTTTTGGGAGAATAAAACCAATGGATTAAGCAGAGTGGTACTTGGCTATGGCTGGGCTTGGCAACAGTGTTAAGGTTCTACTTAACAGGGAAATTATACAAAGACACAGTCTGCGCAGTCCAAAGTTTTCTGTTTGCTAGCATTACAAGCCTCAACAAAATCCTGGATACCTCAGAGTTTACAGCCTCACTAGGCTGGGGGAGTTCCTTGCTCTCTGACATAGTTTTACAAAGATTTTTAGATTTACAAAGAGTTTTAGATCCTTTTTCTTTTTTCCCCAAGCTCAGAAAACTTCGCCAGATCTATTGGTGTCCCAACCTCTTAACTCTCTTCCACATTTCTTCCTTTCTTTCCTGGAAAAAGCATGCTAGATTCTCACTTCTTAGTACAAGTGTACTAAATTATTCATTTTTTGAGTTTTAGGATTCAAATACTCATTTGTTTCCTTTTCTTGTGCTGTCAAGCTTCCCTTTTCTCCAAGATGTCTCACAGTCCTGGTATCTCTGCTATTTTTACCTGAAAACTCTTCTGTGCTTGTCTACTTCACTGCAGTTTCTGCTTTAGACCTGACAATCTAACAGCTAAGTTCAAAACATAAAATTTTTGATGATGCTGTGAAAATTATAAAAAAAGGTAAATTAACTTGCTTGGGGTACATAGGAAGGGGTTAAGCTTTATATTGCGACAATTAGAAATTGGTACATTCCAATATCTGTGCTAAGACATCCCAAAATGTATCATATTATTGTCATCATAAGTGGCCCTACTGCTGCTACTCTTTTATTTATTGTTATTTTTTATTTAAGCCCTCTTAGACTGGTTTTCAAAGCTTTTTCTCAATGAAAATTAAAAGTAAGGCATAAATTTTCCTTTGGCTGTCATCTGAATACTCTAAACTCCTATGTTTCAATGTTTCTTAAAAAAAAATAAAATTCTAAGACCTTATATAAAAATGCAGTTGAGTACGGTATTGTCCTCCATTGCTTCACTTACCATGGAGTAACGAGCCATGTGGAACCGAATCACAGTGTATACTGAAGTTATAATTGCTTTACTTCCTACGTACCTATCCCACAGTTCCTGGAAATCATTATTGAGTTGTGTGATGGGAAGGTATATTGACAAAGGATACCAAGGCAATGTGTAGGAGGTACCTACTCTAGACTACAGTTGGATCATACCCTACATTAATGGCCTAGACCTCACTGGATAGCCTGTCAAAATCTGAATGTAGTGGATGCATTGTATCAAATCAAGGTTGCTGTGGTAATGATTGACTTTTATTCATTATTATTTATGGGAGATATAACTGAGGCTTTAGGAATGCTTCCGCTAGTTAGTTTGCAAGACAGCCAGAGATACCTTTCTTGGAGTGCTTGCTTCTCTCTGTTAATCATAAGCGATGTTTTCAGCAGATAAAAGAAATTAAAAGGGACACATAAAGCTACCTCAGAGCTAATTCTGAACCTTTTAAGTAGAGCTTAAAGAGGGATTTACTTTAAAAATATTTCTTCCCGCTTACTCTGGCAGGATTATATTGACAAATGGAGTGTGTTTGTCACTGGAGTTGGTGTTGAGGGCCAAAGGCAAGGATATAACTTGTCTGGTTGTGAGGAAGTACGGCAAACTCATCGGAATGGTTGGAGCCAAGACAGTTTTCTAAATTTCAATCCAAGCTAAATATGGAGCTTCTGCATAA
This sequence comes from Cygnus atratus, assembly GCF_013377495.2. NCBI lineage: Eukaryota > Metazoa > Chordata > Aves > Anseriformes > Anatidae > Cygnus > Cygnus atratus. Next base: position 5,464,238 of record NC_066370.1, read on the forward strand.
TGCTGGCTCTTTGTGCTTCTAACAGAAGTGAGGAGTACCCCCCAGGCAAACCAGTAACCAGATCCACTGACTTTACTGTAGTCTGGATAATCTTTGATCGATCATACACTTTTAAAATCTGTGTCTCGTGATTGCATTAGAATGTGATTAAACCTGTCTCATCTTGAGTCTAAAGGAAACTAATGGCTGAACTGTTACAGGAGGAGCCAGTAGATTTTCAAGACAAATACATGCAACAATGCTGTCAATCTGTCTCCTTCAGTTCTCAGTAGGTTTGAAAATTAACGTTTTCAGCCAAATTTGACAGAGGGATGTAAGTTTGAAAGGTGTTATGTTGTGCATGTTGGTGGTTCGGAAGAGGCCAGAGTGTGTGTCCCTCCCTTAAGGGGAACAATTGTAATTTGGCACTTTCTCCATTCCAAAAAGCAGCAGCCAGCTGGCCAGTCATCATGCGTGCAACTTGAGTTTGACAGCAGCAACTGCTAATCAGTCTGGTTTAAAAAGTTCTCTGTAATGTCTTCAGCTTATAGCACTATGTGGCTCTGGGGACTAAGAAGGCAGGTGTGATATGGCGAAGGCATGGGGGAGATGAGGAGCTGCTAAAGGATGTAGGACACAAATGAGTAGGAAACTTCCTTTACTTAGTTGTGGTGCCCATAGGATAATTTTCTTTCGTTTTTAAAAAAAAAAAAAAAAAAAAGTGAAAAACTGCCTAAAGAATTATTACAACCTGAAAATTGTCTGATGTGATCTAAGAAGAAAGCACACTGCAGATGTCCATACAGGACAGTAATGTCTTTAGCAGCAGAGCTTGAATAGAATAAATTGCAGTAAAATGTGAAAGGTGGGATTAAATCAGGGATTACAGTACATAATTGAGATGAAACCAATATTCCCTCCTAAATTGGATAGTACAAGTGTGACAACTGCTTATGGGGCTATTGATGGGAGTGCTTAGCCTGCTACAAATACAAGTGTATTTGTGTATGCTTTTCAGTACAATGGTGAATGGTCTCGGTTGTGACAGGACTTTTTTAAAATTTGCCTTTACTGCCTAGAATGCCTGGAAACCAAAGCTCTAGGGTTGTCTTTCCTTTTAAGACTGGGTTGAGGCTGGCACCTTTTATGCAAAACCAGGTTCTTGCACGTTTGAATCATTTCTTTGTGAAATGATAAACTGATGGCAAAGAAAATTGGTGTCTAGAGAGGCTGAAGTGGTGTCTATCATTGTTCCCAGAATGTCTATCGCTGGGGAAACCTTTTGCTGGACTGAAGGATGCACATCACATGAAATCATTGTATTTGCAGATCTGCTGAACTGGTGGTAACATCTCCCTCAATGGCAGAGACATTTCTTCCTCCTGCCCACAAAATAAAGGGTTTCCAGACATACGCCAATATATGACCCTCTTATCTGTCAAAACTGGAGAAGCAGGAGGGTGGCAGGGAGGGAGCAAGTAAGCTCCCCTGGCCTGGTCTTGGAGGAGATATGAGCTCTGGCTTGCAAAGGAACACTGAATTCTTGCCTCTACCACTGACCCTGTGAATGCTTTGAGTGAGTCATACAGGCTCCTGAGACCCTGTTGGTACGCTAAAGATTATGCCACTGCTTTACCTTAGGTATGGGGAGAGTAAAGTCATTAAGGGTTGCTGGGTGCTCAGCTGCTCTGACGGTAAGAGGCTGTTGATAGGTAGGTAGAACCTCTCGGCTGCCCTTGGAGAAAGTCAGGGGCAAAAGTTAAGAAGCAGCTTTCAGGCATTTAGGGTTTCATATAGGAGAATTTTCTTGCTGTGACAGCATGGAGAGTGTCTTCAGTAAGAAAAGGCAAAGGAACCTGGCTGCCATTGTACTTTACAGACTGGATTAAGTATCCAGTTGGTCATGATCACTGGCACTGCAAACCAAAACTGGGTACACTGGATAAAGCTATAAAGAAAAACAACAACAAAAAAAATCAATGAAGCTGAAACATTATTTCTGACTGGTAGAACAGAAATTTGGTGCAGAGATAAAGCACATACAACAGGAAGAGAAAGCTAGAAACATCTTTGTTTAAACTGTGATATTACTGTCATGCTTCAGAGAAATATCTGAAGCAGATTTTTTTGTCTGCTGGATCTAGCCTAGTGGATATGTAAGAGAGTGATGGATGAAGCAACCCACTTGTTGCAAGTCCCCAGGCTGACAGAAAAAAGTCGGGAGTATAGTTCAGACAAAGACTCTACATGCCAGTTCTGTCATCTATATTATTAATGTGCTGTGTTTGGTCCCTGTGGAGAGCTTAAACTGAGCCAGAGACAGGATGTGCATCCAGTGAACATTTCCTATGATACTGGATTCATAAAGGTTTTTTTTAATAGTCTTGAAAGTTAACTCCCCTCCTCCCTTTATCTGTCTTCCTTTCAGAGATGCCCCAAATGTTTGATTTGCCTTGAATTTGTTCCAACACCAGTCACTGAATATTTTACTTGTGCTGAAAGAAGAAAGACAAAAGCCTGGCTCAAGAGGGAAAGGTATAGGCAAATGTGAATTATCAGAGCTATTGCTGGCTAAAGATTTGTGGATAGTTTGGGAGTTTCTTATGAAGAACGAAAGGGAAAATGTAGGCTTAATGGAGAAGAACTTGGGAGTGATTTATCCTTGTAAGTTCATTGTTTGGTGCCTTATTTTGCATTTTGTTTTTTTTTTTTTCCCTTCCAGTCAACTTTCAGAACTCAACCTTCTTTTGCTAGGATAAGCTTCCAATGTCTCCAGCCTTGAACTGATGTTTAAATGAACTTGCATAAGGCTGACAAACCTGGAGTGCCATCTTATTAGGAGTAATAAAATTGTGGGTGCTGTGGAAAACTTGAGTGGATGTGAGGCACTGGTCACTTGACAAGCTGAAAGTGTAACTCCAAATTACTGTGAAGCCTGGTGCTGCATGCCAAATGCTGGAGAGGCAGGGAAAGATCAGCCTTACTCCAGCCAGGAAAAGCAGCAAAGTGACAATTCTTTTCCTCTCTGGTTTGTGACACCCCATTAGCACTTGTACCTCTCAACCCCACTCTGGAGCGCAGTCTCCCGTAAGATCCTGTAGCCAGGAATATTCAGTTAGCATGGTCCAGAAAACTGATTAGGAGTGGGCGCATACTTCACTTTCTGAAAATGAGCTAAATGTTTACAGAACAGGATATCTAATTGCACTGCATCCCTGCCATATACTGGACATTTTATGTTGAAATTCTCTCTCTTTTTTTTTCCTCATTGCTGCTCACCTTTGACAATCATCTCCCTTCCCTCCTTACTAGTATTTTTTCTAGAGTTAATAGAATATGGCAAGAGTAGAAAACTTCAGTTCAACCAAGAAATAAGGTACTGATATTAAACTTTTGAAAGGTCTCTGTTTGATGTAAGTCAGATCTTTTCAAGCACTGCTTTCATCTTCTAGGCTCATGTTTCAGTATTTCTGTGCCCTTATCTATAGCTAGGTTATCTCTATATAAATTAAATCATATGAACTCTGCTTTATGATTAAAGAGTGGCTCTTTCCAGTTTAAAGCTAGAGCATCCTGCTTTATATGTCTTAGGCTAAAGACAAGCTCTTGCATTACTGCAGATGGGATATATCCTTCTCTGGCTGCAGCTAAACTGGAAGAGACCAGCCTCCAGGTGACTGTCACACTGAAAGGATATGCTGACCTCTGGTATCTGCCAGCTGAGCTGCTTGTGTAATTTTCCCTAACCCTGTTCTAGTCAATATGGACTGATTTAGTGTTAGCAAGGACCTATTATTAAGCTGTTTATGCTAATCAGATTTACTTTGGCTGAAACGAGCACTTTGAGAAGCAGCTCAGCTGGGAGGTCTGAGAGAGCAGTAGCCAGAGGGTGGAGAGAAGCTGTGACCATGATGTAGCCCAATGGGACCTCTTAGAATCACTGAATGTTCCAGGCTGAATGGACCCACAAGGACTACTGAGTCCAACTCCTGGCTCCACACAGGACCACCCAGAAACCAAACTCTGTGTTTGAGAGTGTTGTCCAAATGTTCCTTGAGCTGCAGGCCTGGTGATGCAACCACTGCCCTGGGGTGCCCGTTCAGTGCCTGACCACCCTCTCGGTGAAGAACCATTTCCTAAAACGCAGCCTGAACCTCCCCTGTCACAGCCCCATGCCATTGCCTCAGGTCCCATTGCTGTCACCAGAGAGAAGAGATGAGCTCCTTTTGCTCCCTTGCAGCCACAGCCTCAGTTAAAGACTTTGAAGGTCTGATGAGCATATGGCTCCTAAACTGCCAACATAGCCTGTGTTTTGAACATGACAGTGAACTCTCCCCTTAGTTTTGAACATTCTCCTGCTTAACAAGGTGCAGTGTGTTGTTTCAAATTCGCGTCTCCCTGCTTTGGCTCAGTTCTTATCTTTACTCAGCACTTTTCACTGAGATGCAACTCAAGTGGGTAAGAAGCTGTCTCCCCAGCCAGCCTGACCCTTGGGAGGTAAGGCTTGTTCTGCAGCCATCCTCGCAGGGGAACCCGGTGGTCATTCTTTACCATCAGCACTAAGCAATGTTTTATAACTGGGGAAATGAGTAATTTATTAAAATGAAATTAGAGAGTAGAGAGAAATAGAGGGTGTTTAGGGTACAGAGGATGTAGTTATCCAAGCTGGAATATGGCCAGGATACCTACATTAATTTCCACATTCTTTCAGAGTACTCCTTGGTATCAGTAATGAGAATAAATGGCCATTTATGTCTAGGCTGTCTCTTTCAGCCTCTATAGGAGGTGAACAAAGAATCTGTACTGCGCATGGGCTCCGGAGTTTTACTGTATTTGGAATGTTCTGGCTCAGCTCTCAAAACAAAGATCTGGCTATTCAAAAGTGTTTGCAGCTCTGATAAAACTATTACTACTAACTGGTAAAAGTTAGTAATGGAGCTGCTCATTAGTCAACACTACCACTCTCTGTATATTAAATGAAGAATGTTTTTCAAGTAACAGGAAGAACCTAACAGTATCTAATTATAGAAAGTAGTTGGTAACTATGTCACTTTTATTTTAATGGCACAATCAATTTTATAGATGAAAGTTTAAATTAAAACTTAAGGAAACTGTAGTTTTAGGCAGGCAGCCAATGCTTGAATTACTGTACTTGGTAACCTGAGGAAAAAAAATTATAGAAGTTTACATGTCTGTATTTTTTTTAAAGGAGATCTTGATTGCTTTTTGTTTTATGTCTCTTTTGAAATATTGACTAGAAATCAGATGAGAAATAATAATAAACTGGATGGCTCAAACTCCAGTGGCCTACACTGGGAAAATATGTGCATATGTCTTAAAAATTATGTTAATCAGGGCTGTGGCTGGATTTTGGAATGAAGCTATCATGGTTTCATGTGATGGAAACCGTTCAGAAGTGCCTCTCAACAACAATGGTGTTTAGGTTTTTCTCTTGTTTATTCTGAAACTATTTAAGTTTTTCTCTCACTTATTCTGAAGATGCTCTTTTCCCTTACTCATGAGTTCATTTAGACAGGAAGGAGTTCAGAGAAGTTATCTGACCTCTCGCTGAAACTGTTGATGCAAAACCCATTAACTAACACTGAGCTGTAGAAATCCAGTCTCTGAACTTGGGGTGTTTGAAGTCCTTTACCAGATCTTTGGTTGGGGAGTGGTAAAGGTATATCTGAGGGGTTTATCAACTAGTGCTGGAGCAGGTCATGACTCATAACTCAGAAATAGCATATCCTGTTGATCTAAATTTTTTTTTTCTTTTTCTTTGGTGGCAGTGGTTTTTAAGGAAATTTGTCTTTAAAAAAGCTAACTGTCAGGGTACTCTCCAGAGATTTGAATTTCTTTTCAGAATGTTGAACTGTCTAAATTTGTATTTTTAAGTAAAACTTTTTGCAAAATAACTTTTATGTGGGTACAATTAACATTCTGAATTAGTTTTCTAGAAAACAGATACTAATACAACGCATGGAAGAATGGATGAAGATGCTTCCTTCCTTTGCTATGCAACGGTTCTTCTAGCTACATATTTAAACAAAGGATCAATACTCTGTCTTCCAGGTTCCATAAAATTTTCAATTCAATCAAACCAAAAATAGGTGTTTTCTAGATTTGCCATGTATTCAAACCAGACAAATACAATAATGAGTTGGTGATACTCAAGTTTGACTGTGCATAAGTATGTCACAGGGACTCAAAGGTCTGCATATATATTTTATAATATTTATACACTATAATTGTAGTGGCTGAAGGGCTAATACACCTTTAAACACATGCTATTACATTCTTGGTTGTCTAATATTATTTTAGGATTGCTTTTAGATGATTCTTAAATATGTTCAAAGCTTGCAAGCTGTGTATTCCAGGCTTTCTGGTAACAGCTGGAAATCCCTAATTATAGTTCACAGGTTACACATTCATCTGGTAAAATCTGTAAATAAACCCTGAAAGGCAAGAATTCCACCTCCACAGTTAAGTTCTGAATGCTACAGACTTGATCACCAGGGAATGGGTGAATAACTCTCCAGTAACGTTACCTTTCAGTATGCCAAGGGATGAAAACATGCGTCCCTTTTAAGATAAAGAAGGGGTTATGATGTTAGTGTTTATGAAATGAACAGGAGCTTGATAGTTACTTGTAAAGTGAAAATATTTCAAGATCTTAGATAAAACTGTACCTAGTTGTTTGCTGATTTCAATGACATGGATAAATAGAACTAAGTCAAGCTTCCATCTGATGGCAGATCTGCCTATAAACCCACCTCTCTTTTACACTTATGGGGGCTGAAATCTTGTCCAGCCAAAAGATGAGATAGTGGATACAGAGTGACTGCGGGTGGGAGTGAAGATGTGTTCATTGCTTCCCGCAGCACGTTGGATGGTGTACACTTAACTTGAGTTTAAATGTGGTCTGGAAGCTGATTTTGCTGTCAGGATTGCTGGAGGACTGGCACTGCTAAGGATCTTCAGAATCCAAGCACTGAGGCTGGAAAATATGATGAGTGAATCACATTTTAGGGCAAGGCAATAACTCAGCATAACATTTGTTGAGTCCTTGACCTGGATTAGAAGTAAACTAGTAGCTGATTACTAATCTCTCGAGCTATCTAGTTTCCCAAACCACACTTAATTAAAGTAATGAGAATGGTTGCAATTTTAAGAGTTAGGAATAATATCCCAAAGCAATTATATTTCTTCTCGGGGCTTTCAGTTGTATACAGTTGCAGGAGTCTTGCTCTGATTTCTCAGTAGCTCTCAGAGGCAGGTAGATATACGTGTGTATATATAGAGCTACGTGACATAATGGTACCACTCAGTGACAATCACAATGGCTTAACTGAAGCTTCCATGGAGATACACCCACCAGTTCGGGCTCTGTGACTGACAGTCTTTTTGCTTTTGTAGGAGAACTGTGTTTGGATAGAACACAATTAAGCTATTTATTTATACACTTAACACAATTTAAACAAAATAAACCAATCAGAAAAATTGTAATTTGTCCACGTTTGTCACGCACCAGCCTGACTGGCGTTAGCCAGTCTGAGTGTCCTGAGGCATTAGCAGATGTAAACTCTGATAGAAAGCTGTCTTTCTGATTACCTGTTCCTGAATATATCTATATATCTATATGTCTATATATATTTTAACTGTAACGTGCATCACTTAGTTAAATATAAAGATAATGTGAAGATGTTAACATTTATAAAAACATGGTTTAAACTCCATCTATATTCTCTCTTTTCTTTTGCATTTTGGGAAATGACTTCCCTCTTGCCTCAAAAATCCGACTCCTCTTAACGAGGCTGAAAAATCATACGCTCCATTGACAGTTGATCTCTCCCATGCCATTGAAAAACCCTCTGATTACAGGGGGAGCCTTCTGTGTTTAGAACTTCTGAAACTGTGCCTCTAAAATAATGCATCCAACAATTAAAACACCCCAAATTAAAACTGCATATGGAAACTCAGTTCCCTTTTCTGGGCAAACTCCTGTGCAGACCACCTGTGCAATGTTTGTGCACTGCTCATGTCTTTTGTGTTCTTGTTTAAGTGTATATTCATTACTCTGTCTCAAAAAATAGTATCCATATTTACAATGTGTCCTTTTACCTCCTTTCATTAATGGCTTTGCATCTTCAAAGACAGCCTACTTTTCCTTTGTACAGTGATGCACATGCCCACATTTCCTATTGCAATCAGCAGTCACTGTGGGCAGCTGGTTTGTAGTCTAGGCCAGTAGTAAGGCAAAAATCCCCATATTCCTAGATCCTGATATGGAGAACTGAACTGGCCTGGGGACTTCAGCTGGCTGCAGAGACGTCTCCATCAATTGCAATGTACTGACAGAAGTTTCGGGTGCATATAGTGACTTAAGAGCCCTGTTAATCAGAGAGATTGTTTAAAGTATAATTTCCTTTCCATAGCTTTGAGTGTTTAGTTCTGTACGCAGCTCTCTGTTGTTGTGCATCTTTGTTGCAACAATCAAACTGGACACAGTGAAGAAGAATGAGTCCGGGGAACATGGGAGGAGAAAAGTATATTCACGGTACCTAACATTGTTAGTGCCTAGCTTGTAGGTTGGCTAATTTCCCTACACTCCTCACAGGGTGAATGGGAATGGGATTCAAATCTAGTGAAGGTAATATAAATACCTGAATCTAATCAGTACAGTCCACTCTGTCTCTATCTCCTTATCCTTTGGGATGTCTTGATCTTGTACAGAATCCAGTATGTGGGACAAGCCTCCGCTTATCCTTCTGACAACTACCAGTGTTGGACTACAAACCCTTGTGTGTTAAGACATTCTCGTGAAATCCCTCCATGGATTTATGCAGAGGTATTCACAGCGCAGAGCTCCCAGGGACAGCTCTGTGCTGTGAGGGTGCCCTCCTTGCCTTGCAGTAATGGAGCAGACTGCAGTCGTCATTTTCCCAGGTAAATCCACAGCTCTGGCAGATTGGGATAATCCTAAAACCCAAACAATATTTTCTAAAGGGAAGAAGAGAGCTTACTGCTGCCTTCAACTGTGCGTAAGAGAAATATTACAGTAGAGAAGGAGGAACTGTTGTGTTGTGGTTTTTGCCTTAAAAAAAAAAAAAGGGGTGGGGTGGGGTTTACCTCATTCTGTCAATCACCTTCATATGTTTGCCTTTTACTTATATAGGAGCACATCCTACTGTATTAGCTTTATGCAACTACACAAAAGCTGACGTTTGCAACTGGTGGAAGTTTTTATTGTTGTTTCTAAGGCTGTGTCCCAGTTACAAACCAGTTTGTGCAACCATTCCAAACAGCATATACAAATCTGCCCGACAAGTGTGGTGTTCAGTGCTTTAAGTGTCTGTGTCTTACAATTTTTAATGCATGTTATATATCTTGCATGTTACATAAAAATCAAGAAAGAGATTTATTTCCTCTACAGATGTGGTATTTCTTACTTAACAAATCCCCGTAGAAGTAGGAATATGTATAATTATATTTGTTGTGGTCAGATATTGTTCACAATACCGAAGTATGCCTTAGTGTGTGCAACCCATTTGCTGCAATTTGTTTTGTTGCTACAAGGGATTAAATGAGTAATCAAGAGGAATGAGAGAAACATGACATTTAATTATTCTACTGTGGAGTAATACCTTATCACAGGACAAATGTACATACCCACATAATGAGAACAGGTGTATCATATGAAAGCATACAGGAAAGTTTGGTAAGAGAGAAGAAGAATGATTTTATGAATGGAATTTATTAGCATCTGCACAAAAGCCTTTAAATCCCCTTAATTTACTGCTGTAAAACAAGCTTACAAGTGAGGCACTGAATACTTACAATTTTAATGCATGCCACTTTGTTTTTATGTTTGAGCCAAGCATTTCCATGCACACGTAGAAAATCAAAGCAATATGGTTTGTAGCACATGCTCTGTTGTGCAGCAAGCTGTGGAGGCCTTTCTAGTTGGCTCTTGATAAGAGTCATTCCCATGAAACAGGCATAGTCTCTTAATTATTTATAGAGTTACAGGAAGGAATAATGATTGGGAAATGGTACTTTAGGAAAGCAACCCACCTGTGTCTACTATGTAATAACCCTCATGCTGGTTTTATGTTGCTCATGCATGTGTGAGCTCAAAAATATTGAGCAGAGATGCACAAAATACTGGAACACCAAAACAAACAAACCAAAAACATGCTTCTTTTAGACTTAGAGAACTACCTTCAAAGCAAATCGCTTTTCACTGGTTTTGCACCTTGTATTCAAGTTTCAACAACCTCTGATGACATTAGCAAAGCATATTGCAGGGGACAGTTGGGAAACACAATCTCTGAGCAAATACTTCTAAAAATGGCCTTAAAAATTGGGGCTAGTGGAACAAAACTATTCTCTGTTATACTGGTAGGAAAAAAAAGTGATCACAATGCCATCTTTGTACAGGCATCTAAACAATGGTATTCTTCTGGTGTGCACGTGGAAGTGGTTTAGAAACTCATAAAGCATTAAGACCCTTGGATCTTTATATCTGTAGTCTGTAATCTTTTAAATAATTCATTTTAATACTTGATTCTTACTTGGGTGTGCACAACTGACCTGAGAATGTGGAGACTTGCAGTGCTATGGAGATGGCAATTTCTCATCTATTCAAGAGCGCAAAAGTGCTGAAAGGAGCAGAGAAGGAAGGGGGTCATAGATCCATTTATTTTTTGTTCCTGCCTTAATAAGAAATCTTGTCTTGACTTAAATTGCTTTAATATAAATTTGATTTAAACTGGGAGAAAAGGTAATGTGCTTTAAACTTAAGAGCTCACATAGTTTTATAATTTATTCTTTGAAATAGAAGTGCACGTGAATCTAGCCTCTGCCATTGTCCAGGCTTTCCTCTGTTTGTGTGGGATCTGCTTATCACCATTCACCTACCAAATCACCATCTCTGGAGAGGTGTGGAAGTATCTTGCCTGTTAATATCACTGCTTTGGGGGGGAGGCGAAAGGGTCCATCAATATCTATCTTCAGCAGTACTGAAGACTACAGTATTACAAGATTATAGTGGAAAAATAAAAATCTACATATACATAGGCACATGCACATGTGTGACTGCAGCATTGTAAATGGAAGATGCATGCTGCTGAAAGGGAATTCCCTAAAAGGCCATGGGTGTATAAATGTTTGCCTGAATGAGAATTTCACTGTTTCAGCTTAGGTTCTGTGTATAACGTTATTTCTGTGCATGGAGGCCACTTACTGTTGCCTGCTTTCCCACCCAAACAGCCCTTGTGCAGGTAAGAAGCAGAGGCTCTTTGTTACAAAGATGTGCTTTTAAAGCTTGACTGAGACCTGACAGTTTTCCGAGTTCCACTTTGAGTTTCAGTCCCAACTACATCTTTCTGAAAACCAAACAAGGCAAAGCAATTCTTGGTCTGTACGTTGAACTTGCATGTCGTAAATGACAAAGCATTAACAAAACCCTTGGATTACCTGCTGTTGTGTGATGAGGTAGGGTCACTGACTAATGAAATCTCTGTCCTCAGTTACCCAAGGTTGTTTAGCTCCCTGTTCAGCACTCTTCTGGAGGTGCTGGTTTTATAAGCACAGTGTCAGAGTACCCTGATCAACACAGATGTGATTGTTTCAGTTTTTATTTTAAGCACACTTTGGACAGCCATCAGTACAGTGGAATGTCAACAAGGAAGTAGTACGTTTTTTTTAAATTTATTTATTTTTTTATTATGTGTATATATGTACATGATATTTCTAGTAAATCCTCCTGGACCTCTGCATTTTCGTTCTGCTTTTTCTGTGTGGCTGCTTTTGAATCAGTGTTCTTGTACCAATTAGATACTCTGGTAGCATCACCAGAGCCAGCGTAGAAGCCTGGGTCAGTGAAACTCTACAGCTTTAAGACTAATATCTGAGATGAATCTAATGAGGCAGATTGATAAAATTTTAAGGTCTCTTTCCTATTTTATTTGTATGTGGAAGACTGGAGGTTAGAAGGCTTTTTAAATAGACAAGTTCAGGGACTGCCCGTTTTGTGATCCATAAATATGCTAACTTAGTGGGTGCTTCACGGAGAGAGATGGCCGCTTCTAGGAGGTGAGTCAGCCTACTGCAATCCGAGTCATCTTCAACAGGTATTTCCTGAAAGTGCTGAAGACGACTAGACTCGTATGTTGTTTCAGTTAGGTTTGGATTCATCCCTCCTTGTTTTAGGCACCTATGTGCTTGTACAGCACCTAGCACCAGGAAGTCTTGCTCTTGTTTATATAACCTTTTAAGTTCTTCTGCAATACAAACAATAAACTTGCACTGTGTAACGCTTAGGATATAGAACAGAGTTTTTCCTCATCTGTTGTACTGTATTTGAGTTCAAAATTGAACACCTGGCATTTGGGCTAAGGCTGCTGACAAGCTACCAATTGTGCTAGCAGCTCCGGTTGTGTAAACACCTGCGTTTCTAAGAAACTGTTAGGAAATTCATTTTATGTAGGCTACCAAGCAACCTTCAAATGGGAATTATTTTTAGCCAGACTGGTCTTGCCAGATTTTGATATGGCTTTCTGCCATGTGTTTGATTTAAACTGGTAACTTAAAGACTCATATCTACTTCACAAACACCTGAGCTATGCAAAAAGCTGGTTTTACTTTAGACTTAAATCGTTTTGCAAAGCTCCATAGCAGAGTATCTGCACATCAGAAATGATGTAACCTGACAGACATAAAGTGGAATTAAAGTGAAATACATGTACTGGTTAAAACAAAATCATCTATATGTCATGAATGAGAAAAACAAAACAGATGGAACTATGTCCTTGGTCATGCATCAGAGGATTTTCAGACTCTTCTAATATAATGTAATTTAATAAAGGGGAAAACTCTCCAATATTCAAAATGTAATAAAGTGAAAAATGTGATTCTGTAATCATGTTGGAATTTAGTATCAATAACTGCAAAATAAGGAGTGCATTGATGAAATGACATTAGAGCTTAGGAAGAATATATACATTGATTTATGAATGATTGAACTGATATATTCTTCAATTGTGGTGTCACCAGCATGCTGACAAAGTGGCTTTATATGAGCACACCCCATGGTAAAAGGAAGATTATATTGCTTAGTGAGTAGAGTTGTGGTTAAAAGGAATGGAAATGTCACAAGGAGTTTGAACAGCCTGCTAGCCCCATCTGCAAAACTCCTCAGTGCTCAGAAATGGTTCCAAGCATGCAGTTATTCACACACACTTTATCCTCCAACACCATGAAAGATGAAGAAGTTTGGTATAATAATTCTACTAGAGTTGGAGCCCCTGGGGAGTCAGCAGTCTTCACGTTCGGAATGCAAAATCTTGAGGTCACCAGGAAAGCCTCATCAAGCCAGGAGCAGGCAGAGGTGCACGTGTATAACAGTACTGGTTGGCAACTGGATGTGGAGAATATAAATAAGAACCTATTCACTGTGAGATGCAGATTAAGCAAGGTAAGGTCATAGACTTTACGCTTATCTGTAACATACAATGCCAAATTTCACATAGTTTGCACAGAGATGTTTATATCAGACAGCACCTCTTTATGGATAATTATAGACTCTAACTCCTTGCTCTGCTCTAAAAATCTGTATAGCCTGCCTAATTCCATTACTTTGCTGGATAGAGAATGCCTATACTTCATGTGCTATACCAGTACTCTTCTCAGACCAGACTGACAAAAGAAGAGATGATAAATGTCTTTGAATTTAAAGTATGGTTTGCAGTCACTTCAATTTGGCAAGATTATCCAGCAATTAATATACAAATGTTTTTTATGCTCTTTTCCTCTTACAACACAAAATACAAGTAATGATAATCTTTTCTGTAATAGACAATTTAATCATAGTAACATGGTCAGGATTCAAGATGAGAAGGTCTCAGGTATCAGAAGTCCTAGAGGATTTTTATTACTGCAAAATGGAATCTTTGTCAGAATGTGCAAACCCTGTATTTTTTAGAAAAGACAAGATAAATGGACTTTTAGTACAGGATTGTGCCAGACAATTTTCAATTTTCTAATTTTCAGGAATCTGTTTTTCTGATTTTTTTTTTTTTTCAACTAGCAGAGTCAATTCGTAAATTGGATGAAAAAGGAAGGAGGGGGAGGGGTAAAGTAGTTGAGACTTTAAACTATAGAAGCCTTCACAGAAAACAGATTTCTCTTGGCAATCAAGATAACTTAACAACCATAAACACATTGTCAGAGGGAAAAATTACATTTTGCTGTAGCACAGATCATATACAGATGACTGATTTCTCTTTCAAGTTCAAGCACAAAAGGACTGTTTATATATATTTAGCATCTGACCTAGCTCTTGAAGAGCTGAGGAAGGATGGCTAAAGAGCTCTCGAAATGCTGCTTGGCAAGGAGTACAGGATAACAATCAGTGTAAGTATAAATAGCTCAAAATGCTGATAACAAGCGAAGTTGCTTCAGATGATTTGCAATGCTTGCCCACTTACATAGATGCAATCAGAAAGTTTTTGTTACAGTATGTTGTATATCAGTTGTGAAGCTGCTCTGGATGCATGCTGCTTTCCCTGTGCTTGGGATGTGCTAGGAGTAACTCTAGCTATAAATCCAGAATGTGTATGTGTGCATAAATAAGGAATGTCCTGCTGTGTGGGCACAGTTTCTTTAATGCATTAGTTCCTTGTGCAGATAACTGTCCCCTGTAGATAGTGCTGGGAGTTATGCTGATGTAAATAAAAGTTCCAGGGTTGGACTTATTAGATAGCTTCTTCTGAATCTGGAGACCGTAAGCGGAAAGCATCTCCTCTTACTCCTGTATTAATTAGCATAGACGAGACCAGAGGGACTCTTTCAGCATACTCAGTTTCAGAGCTGTAGTGCTCAACTGTGACAGCTTGGTTTGCACTCGCAATACCTACTATTTCCAGGTGGCTTGTATCCTGCACTGCATGGGCCTATGATTGTTTAACTTCCAAGACCGTGAGATCTACATGTGTTCAACATAGTATAGTATATACTAAGAGGAAGGTAACTGTGAAAAGAAATGTGTAAGAAGATCCTGCTACCATTATTTTCCACAGGCTTTGTACTTTCAGTGGTGTTATACTAACATGGTGTTTTCCTAGCTTTGACTTTCCTTTGGAGTCTCCTTTTACTTGAGACTTTTTACGTTTACACATTACTCGTGTAACATGCTGTCTCAAATAGACTTTCCCACTTAATTTTCATATGAGTCGAAAAGAGAGAATTGTCCTCGATCTGTCTTGCAGCTGCTCATGCATGTTGCTTTGGGCTGTGGTTCTTTGGATAGCTACACATAGATGAACCCCCAAGTAGTGCAGGAAAATGGTGGTTGTGTGAATTCCACCTCTCTTGCTTGCAGAAGGCTCTAACTGATGGATTCTTTAACTCTAAAAACAGTATCACAATATTACTCTAACCTTATCATAACTCCTCTGATTTGGTATAAGCCCTGTGGACAGCATGGATGTGTGACTGCTAATATCACTGAACTGCATGTAAATAATTTTATAATCACATTTAATGCAGCAGAGTGATTTAATCCTTTAATTTTTTTTTTTTTTTAATTGGGAAACCTGAATTCTACTTTCTGCTATTTCTCTCTAGCTTTTTTAATAGCATCCTTCAGTGATTGTAGATGTACTGCTTACTGCATGCTTCATTCCTATTACAGAGCTAACAAGGAAGGTGACAGACTGAAACTTTGGAAAATGTAGCATGGTCTGGAAACTCAGAGTATTATCCAAGTAGGATGAACGGACATGCATCAGTTGAGGAATTTGCAGCCTAAGGGACTGCAAATATAATCCTTTTTCTTAACCAAGGAAATTTACTTCAAGAGGGTTGTTCATTTGACTTTTTTTTGTGTGTGTGTGTGTGTTTAATGTTATGTAATTAAAGAGTCTCCATCTGACTTGGTTGACACCGATGCTTTTAAAACAAACTCATGATTTTTTTGGTGCCTTGAACGAAATAAGTGGCTTAGTGTGCATCCGCCTGTCAGATACACTGCAACAATGATGTGCGTGCTATTGGAGGAGGAAAAAAAAAGTAATTTTAGAACATTTAACTAGAGACCTCTTGAAAAACACAGCATTTCAGAAAGCTGTAGAAAGCTCTCTGAAGGTTGTCATTCAGGCAGAATACTGGAAAATGTAGGTTTCCTCCCCAGAACAGTTGGAGCATACCTGGAAGGAGAGCTTATTGGTGTTCTTTTAGAAAATACTGCTTTGTAAGAGTTGGAAAACTTAATGGACATCTTTCTGGAGAAAGGTCTAAAACAGTAAGGCCTTTGAGATCCACAGAGTTAATCTTCAGGCATTTTTGAAGATCTGAGTTTTCAGCACAGCTCTGTTTTGTAAAATATTGAATAGAGAACAAATATTCTATTTTGAAGCTTAAGGCAGAACTGGATTTCTTTCTCCAGGCTACCTGCTCACCTATATTTTCCTGTGAAAATACATGTGTTTTGTTTTTAGATTGCTAGATAAGAAGAATGTTCTCTCCTGAAGCACTTAATAATTAAATGCTCATTTTCTCCCGCCCCCCTAAATTGGTTTTACTATTTAATACTGTGACTATTAATGATTTAATAATGGAGTAAGAAGATTGAGCGACACCTTAAAAAACAGAAAAAATTGTCGCAGCTTATCAGGACACTGAAGTAAATAATAAAAAAAATCCTTCGTTTATGCATTTTCTCCTCTTTATCAGCATATATTGAAGAGTCTAAGTTTTATTGTGTGCCACCTTTTTTTAAAAACAACAACAAAGAATCTTGTGATTTCAGCTATCTTATGTGGGATGGGGGAAAGAATCCCAAGCCTGTGGCATGAGGAATGGCACATAGATATTAGCAGTATTAAGAATCTGTTAAGGTGCTATATCTGTTCTTTTTGCCAGCGTAGAATTTCTTCATTTACAGTTTGGTGTAGTGCTAGATGAGTCAGCTATAGATTTGAAAAGAATAAAGAGTAAAGGGATGCACTTTGTTGGTACAAGAATTAAAAGAATGAAACCCACCACCAACAGAAGCTAAGAAAATTTAAAAGCAAGTGTGAGTTTAATGAATATGCAGTCTATTCTTGCTGATGAGATGTGAAACCAGGGGCCTGATTGCTTATGGTTGTTAACAGTCCAATGGCCCTTTTTGTAGGAATGGGCATAGTAGCCCCAGTGTCCTGGCCTAATTCCAAATCTGCATTCATTCTCCTTCAAATCTCCCTGAAGGATCAATTGGATATGGTATTATCTTCTCTATTTCCTCTCATACACCAGCATGTGTTGGGGCTGATGCTGCTTTCCAAACCAGGAGCAGAACTTGGGGATTTTTCCATAAGGTTGAGTATTATATGAATGTTAAAAGTGATTGTTATAATAAAGCAGTTAATGTTTGTTCAGAGAAGAATGGGGCCAATCTAGACCTTCCCAATATAGTTTTTCCTTGTAATTGCTTCAAAGCTCACCCCAAATATTCTCAATATTCTGAGAAGGTTCATTTGTTCTGAATCAAACCTGTTCTTCTGTCCCTCTTTCTCCTTCCTAGCAGCTAGACTTATGGGCTTGTTTTGACCACCCTTTAATTCAGCCTAAAATACTCAATTTGTGTGTGGTAATATTCCTCGCTCCATTCTTGCTCTATAGCTATTTATCACTGATGAAAACTTCTGAACATTTCCTCTAGGCCCAGAGATTAATGGATGCAATTTTAGGGTCTCTGTGTCCATCTTGTCCTTGGGATGCAAGGCAAATTTTCTCTGTATTGGCTATTGCTTTTCAGCCAGTCATCAGCAAGTGCTGAGAGGATGGCAAGAGCAGAATAAATCTTTCAAGGCATAGATGAAACTGTCTGCAAAGAGAAAGAAGATGGGAAATTGTGAATAGGAGCAAACAGCTCTACAGAAATAGTCAATGACTTGCTTATGCAAATGTATGGAAGTTGCCTACGTTACAGAAGGCAACTTAGAGAAACTGTGCCAGGTCATAGGCTTGATCCGCTATATAATTCAGCGCTGATGTTCAGGCATATTAGGTCTAGACCTGACATTTGCTTGGGGTGGGGATGTCTGCTGTTGGAGTTAGTCAGAGAGGAAAGGAGGACGTGGTCTACTCTCATTTCCAGTAACGGTGGAGCGGTCTCTTCAGTTTGCAGATGAGAGGGGGAAGGATGGTGCTGCAGAAAGACAACTGCTGTGAATGAAGAACCTGGTTCGGTATCTTTAAATATACCTAATCTCAAGAAGACTGTCTGCTGCTTACAGAAGCTTAAATGCTATGTTTTTTGCCAAAGTGATGTGAAGTTTCTACTTGCACGAAGATGTAAATCAGCCTTCCTGAACTGAATGACCTCTAAGTAAACACAAGTTAACACTTATGAATATTCAGGAGTGTTGTATAACATGATAAAGGCTTCCATTTATAGACTTTTTAAAAAACGTGGTTTTAATATCAAATTTTAAAATTAAGACATCATATACTATAAAAGTTATTACTAAGTTCTTGGTGAAAAACATCTGATTTTGAGTTCATTCAAACAAACTTGAGCTCGCCTTAAATTTGATATGTTTCCAGCTTTCTAGTGCTATTGCTGTTTCAAATGCCATTGTCCTGGATAACAAGCATTAATTGATTCTGGGAGACTGTTGCATCTCTCTTCCTAAATTGAGCTTCCTCCCTGATAATGAGATTGCTTTCTTGATTAATTTCCCCAGAAAGCTCAATACAGCTGTCATTTCTAGCACAAATTGAACAGTAGATTGTCTGGTTTCTAAACATGCAGAGAACTTATAACTTCTATTAAAATTTGAGAAATATGGAGTATCCAATTTTGGTAAAAATGAACCACTGCATCTCTTTCCCATACTGATAATGGCATAAGACTTTTCATAAGACTTTCTGCTTATTACTTTCTTAGGAGCAATTGTTATTCTTGGGAATGTGCAAAACTACCAAAAGAGAGTCTGTTTTTCTGAAAGCTGATTCTTCAAGAAATTTGCCTTGCAAAACGCTTTGGAAAAGTTGCTTGTACAATTTTTACCTTTATACATATTTAGTTGTTAGGAATGCTATCAGATCTATTAGGCTGGGGTTGTCAGTAGACAATCACGCATAAAGGTTTCTGTATGCCACTGTGAACCTGAGCTGTCCAATGGGAGATATCTTGGGCTCAATTCAGTCACCTATATGAGATGTCCCAGCCATCCAAGCATTCCCAATAAGGCTGGCAGGTACATGAACAGGACATACAGGAAACTTGAGCAGTGCTAGGCTGTCAGCTGGAGCCAGGTGAAGTCCCCCAGGATGTCTCACATGGCACTAGAAACCTATGCTTAGGCACTGGATTGAGTCTCCTCCTTCACTCACGTCAGGGGCAAAATTTTTACTGACTTTCTTTGGACGTTGGTTGTATGTCCTAATGAGAATTAAATAATACCAAATTAAATCTCACTTTTTTTTTTTTCCACAGCACTTTCTGAAAACTGGTTTTCCTGGGATTTTTCCTAGGTTCTGCTGACTAGAGTGAAATTAGAAGAAGTAGGTGAGAAATCTCCTGAACCGTTCAGTATTTTTGCTGATTTTTTTTTTCAGTGCAATAACCTAACTTCAACTCTTTATAAAAAAAAGTATGTAAAAAATCTCTGAGGAATGAAAATGATGCAACACTCCCATGGTGGTTGTTTCTAATGGCTGGAAAAATGTATTACTGGACTTTGTGAATTGCTATACTCAGTAAGCAGCAAACACAATTAAAGCCAGAATATACTGTATCACAACATGTACTAAATTAATTTATCTTGACAAGTTTCATTTAGTTTAAATAATTCATAGTGTACTTTTATTAAAATGTGAAAGGAAAACTAATGAATTCTTGGTTGTATGGTATCTTACTGTAAGGCTCTTACATTATTAAAATTATAAATGTAATCACTTGAAACTTTGTTTTTTCAATAAAAAAAACCAACTGTTAGAAGTGACTTTTTGGAAGGAATGATGGTATGGGAAGAGCTGGGATTAGAAGAGCTTGCTTTAATGTGATATTGCCAGTTATCTATTAACCCGACTTAGTTCTTCATACAATTCAAAGCAATTTGCAAGGGTACTTAGTGTTGTTTCCACCATGCACAAACCACGGAATAGAGAAGTGTAAAGAGGTGAAAGAACTTGCATACAGCCACCCAGGAAACCAATGGCACAACTGGAAATAGGACTTTCAAATTCTGTTCAAGGGCAAGTTCTATCTCTCTCTCTCTCTCTCTCTCTCTCTCTCTCTCTCTCTCTCTCTCTCTCTCTCTCATATTTCAGTATTTTTTCCATTATGATATGTTTGTAGCGTTGTCTGCAGTGGGGCTCTATTGGCCACTGTTCTTTATGTCTGTGGCGAATGTCTTAATCCTGCTTTTTTATCTAGTTCTAATTTGTAGCTCTTGGGAGAAAGAAATAGATATGTTCTGTGAGAACAGACCTGAACTCTCTTCCTGCATAAAAACTTTACCCCTGCCTCTATACAGTCTCCTGAGCATAATGACATGAACAGAAGATCATAACCTCAGGTGCAATAAAAAGAAGCTGAAGATGAAGAAGATAAAAGGGAGTGCTACAGTGTAAACTGAAAAAAAAGTCATAGTAACAAAATGAAATCTGAAGAGTATGTATGACAGCAGTCCTTGAGTTAGATTTCCTGAAAAGGGCATTCTTTCTTAAAAATTCTGTTTTTGTCAATACATCACTGTAAGTCAATACTTTAATAGCCAAGTGGAAGTTGCCATTGGCTGCACCTGGCTCAGTTGCTGAGAAATGATGTAGCTAGTACCTCAGGTTCCACCTAAAGCTCTGCTGAAAATAGTTTTTGCTGGCTGAAGATCTAGCCCTGTTTCTTTAAGACGAGTATGCATACAGTGTCATGTGCTGAATTTATTGTTATCTATGCTCAGGAGAACAGTCACATCAGACAGTGTGGACACCGTCTGTCACAAAATGTTTTGGATAAGTGAGGATAGATAAATGAGGTTGTGCATTGTACTGAGAACGTAGTGTTCAGTGACTGAAGCTTCAGCTTCTAATAGTGTGCAACAGAATAAAACTTCATGTGTTTGTATTCTTACCCAGTTCAGCACTTTGGATATGATGAAGCATTTTTAAACCAAAATGAATGCTTCATGCTACTGTTGATTCATGCAAGCTGCAGATCAGAACAGTGCCATCAGATCATTTTTCTTCTAGCTGGTGATTGTGAGTTCTCACAGAAGTGACAAGTATGCATCTGACACAGCACCAACAGCCGGGGAGGGAAAGGAGGAAAAAACCTCTCCTTTACTCTCTTTATATATAGTTCTCTACTTCTTCCTTCTGTGTTTTCTTGTCTATTTCATTTTTCTTGACCTTCTAAATGACTTTGCCCTTACTGTATTTCCTTTCACCATGTCCCAGTTCCCTTTCTTTTCTTCTTCCCATTTAGTTTAGAGGCGTTGATTTTAGCCTCATTACAAAACCATTACAGGATCCATTGTCATTGGCAGAAATTCAGGAAAGGCTTAACAATGCAATAGTTGGCCATTTGTAGAGGACTGTCATAGAGAGATGTTTCCCCAAAGGCTGGTGGGTTCAAGCCTTTTTAATAGTCTGTTCATTTTCATGAACACCAAATTCACATGCAGTTATGTAGTGTTACAATAATAATGCACACATAAAGCACTACTAAAAGATCTGGACGTTGTAAAACATTGCAGATGACATTTAACATGAGCAATCTGTGCTGTAGCTCTCCCCTAAAACACAGAATGTAGTTTAAATATTTTACCTTAGTATGGGAGACTTTTCCTACAATTGGCCTGTACGTATGTGAGAAATTTATCTTCCCTTCAGGTCTCCTCATGGGGAGGCTGATATCCACAGGACCCCTGAAAATCAGCTGATAGCAGTACCAGGACATTCTGGGGGGCTAGAACCTCACTAAGGAGGTCACATCTGCAAGAGATGACAAGCAATTACAGACCCTACAGAATTCAGGTAAGTGGAAAAACTTTTCACCTTGTGCTCTTATTTAAAACAAACAAAAAACAAAACAAACAAAAACAACACTCAAACCTTTGTCCTTAAGTGTTTGCTTGCATGCACACATACAGAGACACAAACTCATTTATTAGACAAGAATCGATAAAATAAAAGAAATGACTTTTTATCTTCCAAGTGTTTCTCCACTGACACAGATGACTTCAGGAGAGATGAACTGAGCTTGTTGTTCAGGTTCTATAGGTATAGCACTGTAGCAGCTGCCAGGTTGAACAGTTTATTTTTGAGTTCATGTATTGATGATATCTTCAAGCTGGAAACTTCCATTCAATTTGTGTGATGCTGGGTCATCAGTGACCAGCAATCAGAATCTCATCAACTTGCTAATGTGTTTGTCTGGATGTTTGGTTACAGAGCATTTCCTTCCAGTCCTTTTTTTTTTTTTTTTTTTTTTTTTTAAATCCCTAGTTATTCTCTAACACAGAAATGCTTTTTCTTTTGAAATGCTCATTCTTTGCTTGTGCCTTGAATGAGTTATAAGCCCTCCTTGAGAGATGTTTACTGTTTTATATCTCAGGAAGTCCAGGTGGCCTCTGAAATGCCCATATGGTTTGCAACATGTGGACGAGATAATGACTTTCCTCTGAGAGACAAGCCATCATTCTTTGGGATGCCCAGTTCTTAAATATGCCAGCAATATCCTCATTCTCTTTTTTCAGCTGTGCAGAGAAGCAAGAGAATGAAGAAGCTGAGAATGTTTTTGCATAGTTACTGTGCAGTTAGATTTTCACCCCACCCATTCACTGGGACAATCTGTTATTCACTGTGGACAGAGACACACTGCAGTTAAAGCTATATCTTTATTTCTTTCTTGGTTGGACTGAAAACTAACTAAATCTGCTTTGTGTCAGTCAGAAACCTGCATTTGACCTTAAGGTTTTCATACAAGGAAAATGCTGAATCAGTAAACAGTTTGAGTCATAGATCAGAGTTTTAACTATAGACAAAGTTTTCCACTGGAAAGCTGTTATTTCTAGAGCAAGTTAATTGGAACTGAATTACAGCTAACTTGCTCATTTCAGTTTGTAATCCCATATGTGAAAGATTTACATGAAGTACCAGATTGGGAATAGGGTATCCAAGACGATCTTATTGACCTGATAGTTAACTATTGCAGTTCATTTTTTCCAGATAGCATGCTCTTACTAACCTGAGTCTGTTGCAAGTTAGCTTTCTAACGTGAAATATTGCATGTTTATGTATGAAATCTTTTTTTTTTTTTTATTTGATTCCTAATTGAGTTTCTAAAGCAGATCACCAGTGTGTAGGGATTTAATCTTCTCTTACAAGTGGAATTCATTGTCATCTGCAAACAGGAACACCTAGTAACTTCATCAGCCTTATAACGGCCAAAATTTTATGATGTTTCAGAACTTTATTAGAAAATCTGGTTAAATAAATGGAAGCACTTCACTGGACCTTATAGAATAAATGTGTTTTCTTACTGTAATTTGATCTGGAAACTTTCAGAACAAATAACTTGCTCAAATGTCTGCCTGACTGCAGGTTCTTCATGGCCATGAATCACACTATACATAATGCTGATAAAACTAGTGGAGTTAGCAGGAGTTTCTTCAAGAACTCTGGTTTTTACTCAGCTATTTTATGAACAGCATCTTCCATTCACCCTTTAATGATTCTGATTAGCTTCTTCCCACATATTTTTCAGCAACATGTTGTTAGTTAGAGATTAAATGATACATTTTCATAAGGTGTCATATGATTTTCAAGTACCTGTCTCTGACAAGAAAGCTATGAACTAATATTCAGGTATTCTGTTTCTATAGAAAACTAAATGCATTTTTTGGCATAGATTGGGTTTCCAGAAATACTGTAGAAAGAAGTCTACTGTGTTATCTTATGTACCAATCGAGTGTGTGTCCAAAGTATCCATTACTTCTGTAAAAGCAGCTGTGACCTCTTCATGTGTGTGCATTAGAAAAATTAATCTGAATCTTTATCCATTGGAATTTAATATGGATTGCTTAAATAACATCAGTTCCCTCTCTGGACCCTCATTCAGAATTAAAATGGCTTTAGTTTAGGTTAGACATGGAAATAATTTATATTCAGCTTATATTCTAAAGAAGAGTATCTACACAGTAGGTTAACTTAAATAATTTTTAAAACTCTTTCAGAATAATATTCATCCTCATCTGTGAACAGGAATGCTTAGTGACTCCATCAGCCTTATAACTGCCAAAATTTCAGGGTATTTCAGGACTTTATTAGAAAACTTTTTCCTGAGAATATTATGACAAAATCCGAAGAATTTGATTTATCCTACTTCATGATTTAACAAAGAATGTATGTGGATCCTTAGTTCTTTCTGCTACAAAAATATAAAACAAACTAGTTGGAACAACATTTATGCTTCACCTAGCTCAAAGAGCTGGATTTTTTTCACAAAAAAACCCAACAACCTACCCTGATTTTTGTTGCTGATGATCTAAGCAGAAGATAAATTTGACAGCCCTCTTTGTAGATAAAACCAGAAAGGTGATGCTATGAAAAAGAATTATGGCAACATCTGCTACTGCAAAAATGAAGAGAGTGAACTGAGAGCCAAGCATCACCTGAGCTACCATTTCCCATAGTAAATTATACCAGTGTATAGGTATGTAGAGAGCTGTTTTGGAGATGGAAAATAATCTATATTGTAACATATGGAAAACTGGTATATGGTGTTGGTATGTGTTATTCATATTCATCTGTTCTAAGGAACTAAATGTAGGGGACAACAACTTTTTCTTGTGGTCAGAGTAGCTATAAATACACAGCTTGATTATAGTTAAACTGAGATACAAACATTAAATAGATATTTTAACAAGCTGTGATTATCCAAGCATTGTCTGATCCAAGAAGAGCAGGCTATACAGTTGCAAATTGTGGAATATTTGCCTTTATAATGTAGATGCAACTAGGCTACTAGAAAAAAAAATGTAGAAATTCTTTTTGCTATATGTTGTCAAAAGTGGACTACTTTACTTTCTCATTAGAGAACAGGAAAAAAAAAAGAAGTGTAAGAATGTAAAACTTGCCATGTAGGCTTAGCTGAGGGTGAGCTGGGCCCATAACCTCTCTTTCTGACAGTAGCCTCTGACAAATTTATTTAGGTAAAAAAAAAAAAGGGGGGGGGGAATGGAGTGACATGCCCCTGTGTTTGCTCTGTCAGCTTCCAGCTTTCTGTGTTTTTGGGAATTCCAGAACTGCTGATTATGTTTGCCCTATTTATATAATAGGCCTTAGTGCCTTAAGTTAAGGCCTTAATAGGCCTTAACTCTTTATCTCAAATTGGACAAACCATGGATTTATTTCTTTAACTGGTCTATGACTTTGGCACACAAAACATTCTATGGCAAGGAAACAGACAAATTATTCATTGTGTGGAAAAAGTACTTCCTTTTGTTCCTTTTAAACCTGCTGCCTGATAATTTCATTTGGCACCAGCTCATTTTATGCTGAAAGAATCAGTGAATGAAGAGCTTAAAGCTTCACAGAAGTCCAGTATAAAACAAGATATATAAGATATTCAAGATTATTGATATATCCTATGCATAGCTGCCTTCTGAATTCACGGTCAATGACTTAGTGTTGTGATAAAAAGTATATGATATATTATTCTCATTTTTATAGGATTTTTGAGCTTAACACTGCCCAATATAATAAGGTAGTATCTGTCTTCAAGGTCGTTAATGCAGAGTCTTTTTCATGTCTTTTTTTTGTTATTATTTTTTATTTAGGGTATATTTGAGTCACACCTTCCCTGCATCTTAAGAGAAAGAACAGATTTGTGTTTTCTTTAGGATAAATATAAAGCATCTATTTGTAGTTTGAGAAGAATAGTAATGGCAAACTTTAAAACAACTTATTTGAAACTTCTAAGGCTGTAGGAGTTTATTTGCATTCCTAGTTAAAAGCTGGGTTTCTGTATAGTTAGGTCTTGCAGTGATCTAAAAATTTCCTTCCTTCTTTGATTACTATTATATACACATATACAAAATATATGGATAGATTTGAAAGAGGGAAGCAGGAGATTATTTTTGAGCATTGTGCTGGCCTTTGCTCTGCAAAATTTATTTACTGGAGTTATGTCAAGATGGTGCCCAAGTATGGAATGCTACTGGGTCATGGACAGTTTGGTGCAAAGTAGTAAACCTCTGAATTTATTGTTTTACTTTGAAAAATGTAGGCTTCAAAATGCACATCCACGGATTAACTGCAAGTTGTCTTCATAATATTTTGCTTATTTGTTTTCTTAAAAAATCACTGTATTAAAATGTATTTCATTCAGAACTTTCAGCCGAAGATTGCCATCGACTGTTTCCAAGCTAAGCCCCAAATATAGTACAGTGCTCTGTGCAACAGCCAGGATGGCAAGAAACATGGTTTTGGAATGTGATTGAGACGAAGCACGTTGCAGACGCCTCAGCTTTAGACCCTGTGGGATTCAAAGGGCAAAATAGTGCTTGTAATATCTGTCCGTATTTGAGGTTCTGATAAGGATATCACTAGATGGAGCTGGGCTTGACGTGAACAGATTATGACACTTCAACCAATGTAATGCTCAGTTTAGTTAATTAGTCAAAGCAGCTTAACGATGAATAGTGTCGGAATATAAACTGGAACTGACTGCATAGCCAAAGGTAGTGAGCGGAAGAAAGCACTCTGCTTAAAAGGCTCATAGTGAGCTTTCATTTAGTATTGCGTGCAGTGCTAATATTATTTCAATTCCAAGAATTAGGAGATGCATGCAATTTCCATTAGCTTTAATTTGTCATGGGAGCCCTGCCTACAATATTTAGACATACAAATATGTACTTGTGGAAATTAACTAACAAATGACAGGCTTTGGTTTAAGAATGCAGTTTCTAATGTTATTTTGTCATAAGTCTACAGCTGGAAAGCACGAATTGCTCACCACTTGTGAGTATGATAAATAGAGCCTATTATTACTCAGTTGGTTAAATATTTTGGTAAAACATAGTTACAATCGCCAAGGTTTGCCAACACACTTCCTAAGATGTAAACCTGTCCCATGATGGTTTAATGTGCAAAAAGCAGTACTTACAAGCAATGTATAGGGTCTGTACTTTGGGCTTTCATTTTGTTGCTGCATATTTATTGGAAACAGAACAGTGGCTTGGCAGGCAGAACAACTAGTAGTAACACATAATTGAGCCTGGAATTTTTGTGTTCATAAAACATGAGACACATCCCCTGTCATTACAGACCAGTGGAGGGTTTGGTTTTTTTCCTTCCTCTCTCTTTAGTGAGGAAATGTAAGCAATGGTGTTTGAGTAGAAGTCTTCTTAAGCGCTGAGCTGGAAATCATGTCAGTGGCTCATGGCTAGCACAGCAGGCTTGTCTTAAGGGAAGCATGTAGTAATGTTTCTTTGCATGCAGCCAGATGGTGTTGATAGGTACACCTTTGCCAAAGAACTGGAAAACTTGTAAAAGGAAGTACAGTAAGGTTCAAGGGGAGAGAAGATCAAAGAAATAAATAAAAATGAGTAAAAGGCCTGCTGGTTCCCCATAAGCAGAGTGGAAATAAGAGCAATTGTTCTTTTAGTGCCATGGATTGCCCAGATAGGAAGGGTTTTGCTGTTGCACTACTTAACTCTTTATTGGCTGGGGCTTTTTCAGAAAAATATGCAAGGTAGAATTTGTGTTTCATTATTTTGGGGATAGTTGCAGACCAACCTGTAATGGTACTTGCAAACCATAAATTAGGGGCAGGATTGGATTTTGCAGGAAACTTGTATATTTTTAGACATTTCTCAGTTCAAGATCAGAGATGAAGACTACTGTCACTGTGGGACCACTATCTATGATTTTACTGCAGGTACCAGTCACATAATATTAATGAAAACCTAAGCAACAGGGATTAAAGTTTGAATATTCAGATAAGACCAGACAACTCATGTCTTTATGATTTTGAGCATGGATATTCAATTTGAAATAAAAACTACCAGTATGAATTTGCATAACAGAAAAAGTGAAGGATTTTTTCACTGATACAGGTTTGTAGGGAAGCAGAGAGTGTTTTTAAACTTGTTTGGAGAAGCGTGCACCCATGCCAGTCAATAGGCCCCAGCTCTTTATTACCTTCTCACACATCTGTATTTTGCTTCAACCATTATTGCCAACCTGATTTATTTATTTGAACAAGTAGAGATGATTTTGTCTTGGAAAAATGGTGGATTTTCCAGGAGAGCACCTGGAATGGGATTTTCAGCCTGAATCTTCTTTCTGCACTGAAGACTCTCCTCTCCTTTCCTTTGTCTTTCAGAACAGGTATATACAGTGGGGAGAATTTCAGATGCTTATAGCTGACTGACCATGGTACCAATCAATTCATAATGGCAACTCTCTGATGAACTTGATCCAGTATGTCAATATCCTCCTTGTAATGGAGAGCCCAAAACTGGACACAGTACTCCAGATGCAATCTCATGAGAAATGAGTAGAGCAAAAGGATCACTTCCCTGCACCTGGTGGCTACATTACTACAAGCATAGGATGCAGTTTGCTTTCTTGGTGGCAAGAGCAGACTGTTTAGTCATGTATAGCTTCTTGTCCATTAGAACTCCCCGGATCCCTTTCTGTGAAGCTGCTTCCTAGGCAGGTAACCCCCTTTTGCATGGGGTTATTTCATCACACTTGCAAGACCTTGCACTTGCTCTTGTTGGATGTCATGAGGTTGCTGTCAGTTTGTTCCTCTGAATAACAGTCCTGCTCCCTAACATATTGACTGCTCCCCCAGTTTGGTGTCATCTACAAATTTGCCGAGACTGCACTTTGTCCTGTTGTTCAGGCCATTAATGAAGACATTTAAACAGTATTGGTTGAGTGACTCTGCTAGCTACTGGCTGACAGCTGACATCGCTGGTTACAACTCTTAGAGCCTAGCAGTTTGGCCAATTTTCCACCCATCTTATTGTCCACTTATCCAGCACATATCACACCAATATGGTGTCAATAAACCTATGGGAGACTGTGTTAGAGGCCTTGACAAAATCAGGGTAGGCAACTACTGCTCACAGTATGTTTTGGAGTGACTGAGGCCATCTATTCAACTTTGTTTACTTCACTCAAAAGCATTTCTTTACTGTGGTTTTCATCAGCCATATTCATAAATGTAATGAAGATATGCCCTGCTGTTTCAGCCGTGGTAAAACAAGTACTTTTAACGTGTTAGAACTGTAAAAATTCCTTTAAAGAAAATGGAAGTGGTTTTGCGTGAGAGTCTTACCTTGTTCAAACTGTTTAACCTTCTGTCATAAAAACGAAAGATAAAGTTGATGCAGGAAAAATTCTTATTGAGATAAAAAGTGTGTATGGGGATAATTTCACCGTGTCTAAAGATCTCTTTAGAAGCATGATAGGAAGCATTTTTTAGTCTCTATAGTATAGAAAAATGTTCCTTCAGAGTAGTAAGAAAATGCCTCATGAGCATTGAAACTACTCCTATATAACTGAGAATAAAATTTGGCAGATGACCTTGTATTTCTTGAGTTAGTTCAGAAAAATTCTCTTAATTGCGGAAAATGCAGCAACAGCTTGCTAAATACAATCAAACTTATAATGCTCATTCACAAAGTGTGCCATGTTGATGCTGGAACCGAGTGTAACTGACTGACAGCAACTCTCTCTAGTCTTTCATGAGTCCCAACATCACCTGGATAATACAGGTGGAGTATTCAACAGATGCAAATTCTTATGTGAGAGGCATATTTGTGACTGAAGGGAATTCTCAGGAAGATGGTAATCCCGGAGCATGAACAGCTTTTTGTAATAATTTCTAGAGGGTTTTCTGATGTTTTATTCTTCACGGAAAATGCCTGCAGAGTTGAATAGCGAATCATAACCAGTCTCTGAGGTTTCTGAGTCATCTTAACAAATTGTGGTTTCAATTCCAATAGCAAGAGCTTTGTTATCAACTTTAATGGGCCTGCATGCCTCCTACAGAAGAGTCCCTTAAATTTAATAATACCATAATAAAATGAAATAAATCATTCTCAAATCAATTCTTCTATTTGGATGGTAATTTCTATAGGTCCCTATTAAATTCTTGACAACGTTTCAATGATGGAGGTTTATCTCGTCTTTCAATAACATCAGACATAAAAGATCTCAGGGGGTGTTTCTAATGAATAATGCTGTCTCTCTCCTAGTTCCAGAAGTCGAAGAAGTATAGCAGAAAAGCTTGTAATTAGTTTGGGTGCAGCACAATTCTACTGCTGCCATACGGCTTTTGGCATTAATGTGTCTTTTTTTGGTGCTGCATTGAACTGCGTAGCCAATCCAGCTCATACAGAACTAGGTGAGGCATTTCTAGGATGACATCAGACTGTGCAACATAGGAATGTCCTTAGACTTTACCAGTAGTTGTTCTTATGGAATCCTATTAGACAGCTAGGCGGATGCTATACTAATGTCAATTCTCAAATACTGTTGCTTTAATTGGATTAATTCTGAATTGCCAGTCTGTTTAATTAGCCCTACAAAAGTTATTTAGGAAGGTGTGGACTGGGGCTTGGGGGACGAATATCTGGAGCACAGCATGTCTGGAAAAGTGTCTATAAAAATCCATGTATAAAGTCTCTTACTATGTGGTCTAATTAAGGTTTGGATACAGCACATACATTACTTACAAAACAAACAGGTTAGTTTCTGTTTGCTGCACTTTATTTTTATAACCTGATTACCAACTGAAGCAGTTTGTTAATTTAGTCTTAGTTTAGTTACACAGCAGAAAGCAGTGCTTGTCACTGGTTTAGATCAGCCCTACTCAAGGCACTCTTTGGAAATAAACAAAACTGAATTGAGTCGTATCAAATGACTGCTTTTTCAAATTGTTAATTTGCTTTTTCTTGTTGGTAGAAGGCTAGATTATAAACACATCAATGATATCTTGTTTTTGCCTAAGGGAAGTTAGCATATGCCAATGTTTGAAAAGGGAAAATAATTTTTAAAACATGGAGAACTGAAAAGCAGAAGCCGTATGGTGAAACTATCACGAGAATATTTTGAGTTGCATCTGCATTTAAAAAAAAGGTGTGGTTTAACTCTAATGATGGCACATCTGAGAATGGGAGAATGGTGGCACCATGGTAGTGCTGTAGCGGTGTATGTTTCAGCGTGAGCTTGCCATAACTAACATTTGTATTCAGTTACAACAGAGCAAATGTGAAGTAACTCTGAAGTCATGCTACTGCCACCACTAACAAGCAGAGTCTTTACCATATAGCATGAAGGTTTTAAAACATTTGAACATGGTTGCTCTCTTTTAGGTCTTGTTGTCACTAGGATGTTTTGTAGGAATGGCCATAACATATATTTTTTTCTCAGAATGTGGGTGGTAAACCCTGGAACAGGGCCCTGAGTGGTTGTGGAAACACCCTTCTTGGAGAGACTTAAAACTCACCTGGACAAGGCCCTGAGCAATCTGATCTAACTTTGAATTTAGTTCTGCTTTGAGCAACTTGTTGCTCTTCAGGTCCCTTTCTGACTGAAATTGTACATGGCCAGCCTACCAGGCATAAGATGAGTTCACTTAGTATGTTGGATAAGAAAATACAGTTCAGGTGGTGATTGCAGTCAAACCCAAATAGAAGTGGCAGTCTCTGGAGCTATTGTGGTGTTGCAGTGCTGGTTCAGTAATCTTTAAGGGTCATAAGGTGATAGTGGCCACACCATCCTGCTTTGGCTTCACAAATGAGTAACCAGCTGCTTGTATTGAAGGTAAACTGTCTGGTGTTTGTCTAGTGTACAGAGTGTAAATAGCACCTCAAATACCATGAAATGTCAATATTAATGTCTGATGGTATTGCAGAAATTCATTTTAAGTCACACAAGTCTAAATCTAATACACTGATTTGTTTATATTCTCCAGCACTGAGGAGCAGGTTATACCTCAGACATTCTCTAGACTTGTGAGATCTTTGCTTTATCTCCCATGTGAACTTCTTCACTGCACTGTCGTTACCTGCTAGAGGAAAGTCTAAAATAAACATGTCTGTGAGATACAAGCTTCTCAGTAGCTTCTTAGAATGAATGAGCAATGCTTTATGCAGGTATCAGATACCACTTCTGCTTCATAGAACAGGAGAAAAAAAAAAAAGTAGCTAAATCTATCTGTAACAAGCGTTGGAAATAACTGGGATCAGCAGGTGATACGTTACTGGGTGAGAACAAATTTATAGTCAAGGAAAAAATCCTGGTGAGATTTACTTAGGATTACTAAAAATGACAAGATACAAGGTTCTGCTGGGTATTTTTTCACTATGGTAAATGCTACCTTTGGTTAAAAAGATTGTCTATTTGGCCCTAGATCAAAAACTTGAGCTTTCCTTGCCAAAGTTGTAAAATTCATAGAAAAAGAAGAAAAATCAAGAAAAAACATGCATGTTTATTCTATTGGCCTGTCTTTTCCCACCCTTCCATCTTCTCACAAAATTCTTCCGCAGAGGTCTGTTCTTAAGAGCAGAAAAACAGTTTTACATCAATCAAGTTTTAAAATCCAAATAAATGAAATTTTCCTGAGTCTTTTCCAGCAGTAACTATGCCCCTTTTCTTGTTGTGCTAGAGAAATAACTGGAGAAGCTTAGTAAGAGTGAATTAATTCCATGACCACCTGGTGTCCTGAAAGTGGGCTGTAGAAGATAAGTGTAACTTACATTCTGGCTGACATTGATGCTGGCATTTGGAATTGCTCAAGAGGAATTTCATGGAGCCATGCTGATTTATATCAAAGGCCCTGAACTCCATATGTACATCTTGTTTCTACTGTTTTATAGCTAATTTTTATTTTACTGCTGACTGGTAACTGAAGTGTTGACTTCCTTTCATCTTTTTCTTGCCAAAGTCAAAGAGCAGTGCTGCAGGTCACGGACACGCACACCTCCGTGTTGTGAACCAAACCTCTAAGACCACAGCAGGGGTGCGTGAGATTTCTAATGAAGATGCAGCAGGGCATGACAGACTCTGTGTGTCCTGCTGTGGCCTTTGCTCAGAGTCTGTCTGTCTTGTCAGGGTGCTGAATGGCAAAGCAGGCAGAACAGCTGTGGGTGGTACCAAGCCTGTGGGTCATGGGGAGAGGCTGCAGCACTCAGCTGAGAGTGGGTGCTATGGGGGCGGTAATGCTCACCTTGGATGCCTGTTTCACAGATGCTGTGGGAGGTTTCCCAGGTGTGCTGATCCTCTTCTCTTTCACTTTGGTTTAAAGCTATCTTAACTCTCTTGGCTGCTACAGAGCTATCCTGCCTCCAAGAGAAGTGGCTGGAGAATTGGGACCCTTCTGGCTACAGCGTTTTCAGCCCTATTTTCTCTTGTTATTTTTCCAGCCTTCTGCTTAACCGTCCTTGCCAAAAGCACTCTTTGGTGACTAGCAAGCTAATTGGCTGGAGGAGATGTCATCAAAAATTCATCTCGAGTAATTAGACATTGAGCTATCATTATCCTTGAGGTTCAGATCATTTTTGTTTTCATTATCTGTCTAGTTCCCTGTGGTAGATATTTCTGATAATTTCTTGACACTGAGGGGGTCATGAGTCCCGGCATTCTCCCAGACGTGCTTCTCTTACTCATCCTTGCTTAGCTAGTAGTAATGGGGGAAAAGCTGTATTAGTCATACTGCGTGTTCATGATTTTGCCTGTTAAATAGGGCATCTTGTGTAAGGAACAGAGTTCTCACAATGTTTTGCTAGGTAGTTGGCAAATTCAGTGCCACATAGTTTGTGAGGGAGCACTTCTGTTTTTCAAATGTTTCAGATAAATGTCATTCCAAACTGCTGTTGGTAGCTTTGAGAAATCACATTTGCATTTTACATAATTCTAACTATATAGTAACTAAATTCTGATACAATGTGAGATTAATATTAGAATTAGGTCCTTGAAATTCTGTTACTCTATGTCAACCAGCACTCTTTCTGTTATGAGTCTTTACATGTGAAAAGAATGTAACTAGATTTCTGTCAGTAGATCCTTATCGGTTTTAAATTGTCTAATCAGTAAATTTCAAGTAAAAAATAGGTTATTTCAGGTTGAAAATTAATATGCCTTTGTCTATGATGTGAAGAAAAGCTCTAGGATTTTTTGTTTTGTTTTTAAGCTGCTGTTCTATGTGTTACAGCAATAAGCAATTCAGAGTATGGGAGCCTGCCAAAACATGGAATTTCTATTTTTTTAAAATCCTAATATTTGGGAATTTATTTTCATCCTTAATGGAAATCCAGACATAACAAAAATATTTCCACAAATATATTACTATAATTTCTTCTTGGATCGACTGAAGTAGGTCCACTGTTTTGATTGTGACTTATTTTGTATTAGATCCCATTTTCTTTAAAGAAGAGCCATCCTGAAAGGAAAGCTGAAAATACTTTGGATCGTTGAAAGAAACTTCTGAATCAATATGCTCTTGTAGAAAATACAGATGCTGTGAAAAGCGTGTACTTTAATTGAAGGGTTTTTCATTCTAAGTATTTTTTATAAGGTACTATACACACTATATCCTGGAAGAGTAATGTTGCTGGACTGTATGTATTGAAATTTTTAAAATATTTTGAATATATTTTAAAAAGATATTCATATTTGTTTAACATCTGCATGTTCAGCCCTTTATAAGACACAGAAAATTATATCATCTGTCTTTAGAAACTTAGAATAAACAGTAAAAAAAAAAAATTAACCTTGATTGTAATGTTTGAAATGCTTCATGGCTTTTCTCTCTGGCTATTTTTTGCTTCTGCTAAGAGAGGAACTATGATGGCATTCTTGACTTAGACGTGGAAATCACTTGCAGAGGACTGTAGATGTAGAGGTCTTGTCTGTCCCGTACCTCTTATAAATTCAAGATTATATTTAATACACAATGGTATATAAATAAGTCATGATCCAGTTTCACCCTATGCTTGTCATGAATAGCTCACAGCTTTAATTCACTAAAAGTCTGTATGACAGCTTATAACAAAGTATGGACTGAAGCAAAGTTAAGTAAACAAAACCTTGCAATAGCTCTAGAATCCCTCAAGCTAATGGTTTTTAATCAATCATGGTTTTGTTTCTTGGGTAGTGATGTGCAATTTAGCTTTACATGAACAGAGCTGGTAGGTAGGATAGGTGGGGGCATTAAAAACAAACCCAGCTTAGTGTTAGACGTCTCAAGTTATCCCTCCCTTTAGCTAATCTATGTTGAGCTTAGTACTGCGTTCTCTGCTGGTACCCTTGGGTGCTTCTGATTTCAGCAGAGCTCTGCTGATGTTCACCAGCTGGAAGTGTGGCTGAGGAAGCTGGTAGCTTGCTAAAGACATCTTTATTAAGCTTTCTTATCTTCCCATTGTCTGGCTTTTACTTTTGAGTTATGAAAAATGAAACCATATTCTCTGTAGGCATCGAGACTTTCCAGTGGTTTTATTTCACTCTTTTCAAGGATATCTCATTTGTTTTCTTAAACCTGCATGCCCTCTTCTCATTAAGTGCTGCTTTGGCACATCTCGTACTGGTGGCAGATATCCTCTTCCATGCACCGAAGCTGGAGGGAAAGGTGTGTGACAGGCACTTTATTTTTCTCTTTGGCTAAGGAAGCAGAGTTCCCTTTTTACTGTTCACTGGAATCTAGATGTAATTTCATCCTACTGTATTAGCAGGTTGGCTGACAATTTAAAAAGTAAAGTTCCTCCATCAGTATCAGAATATACATTTGAAAGCCAACTCAAATTATCTAATAACATGAAAATATTTCAAGGAGCTATAATGAATAAGAGTGAACGAGTGTGAAGATTGTATATTTTCATTCAAATTCTGATACCAGGATGAAATTAATAATAATAACACAATAAGCATCAAATAAGTAACATCTTTTATTTTTAAATGTGGTATCTGCATTGTATCTCACAAGTGAGTGATGTTGTCGTTAGAGTGAAACAGTGTTGAAGAATACATGAGCATGTTCAGTGGCATGTTTGTGGGTATGTTCAGTGTTAAATAACATGGTAGAAGGACATTGAGACCTTCATCTTTCTTTGATAAGATGTTCATTTCAAAAATAATTTATCAGATCAGAAAAGCTGGTAATATTGGCAGATCAGCATAACTCAGTCATGTCAATCTGACATTTGATCATAAGTAATATACTTTTGGTGAGATAGAAAGTCAAAGTGAAGGACAACACAACTTTCATATGCAGTGTTCCGAACTCAGAAAGATGGTATTTTTAAAATATCTGCTGCTCCTATTTCAAGTACCAGTCGTACAGTTGGATCCTTATAAAAGGAATTTTGTATGTGCTTCAATCGATTTCCTAGTAACAGATATTTGACTTGTGTATCTGTTAGTTCAAGAATATATAACACACAAGAAGTTCATTTAAAAAAAAATATTTTCATGACATCACTGTAAAGAATATTGTATCTAAGCTGTTGGGCTGACTGTAAAACTTTACTACTTCATTATCTCGGTGAACTGCAATGTAATTCTTTTGAAGGAATACTTGTCTGTGAATGTCTCATCATCACTATTTAAATTTACATGTCTGGTATTGACACATGGTGATTGATATATAACCGAACCCTTTCACATAGTCATTTCAATATCATTTTCTTACATTAGATTCAGATTTCCTGACCTGGTGTACTCTCAGCAGAATGCTAGACAATCATCCTTGTAAGGGTATTATCTATATGAAATATACATCATATTGCTTTTTCTATTCCTACCTAAATCCTTTGGGACATGAATCAGATCCAGGCCAAGTACTTGTATAGTGGAATAGATTAGACAGAAGTTAATATCTGGTCAAAGCAGTCAGGGTCTATTAATTGTGCCTAATCAGTGGCTGATTTATGACTTCTGGCTTTTGGTTGGCTTGCAGCATAGGTGAAGCAAGCTTGTACTTACCCACAGTATATACTGTAGTCCGACTTTCATTAGCATGCATCACTTCAGGAAAATTCAGTATCATTTCTTACTTCATAGGGATTTCTACTGAAAAGGTAGTATTTTCTCAGAAAGCATGAACGCCTACCCTTAAGCTAGGGTCCAGTTTATATATGCTGCATCCATATGCATTTATAATGAGCTCATTTATTAATAGACCTTGAATACAAAGAATATCTACATTATTTTATAAATTGTAAATAAAATGTATAGGTATCTTTTGGTGAGATCAATCCATTAGCTAACATTCTTGTTTCATTGACAACGACTTGATCAGCTTTTAAAAGTTTATATGCACAAACCTCAAGAGATTTTGAATAGCACCCACACAGAGTCTAAAAGCCCTGTGTGAGGTTTTTGCTTCCAATTGAGAAAAATGGTCTTTTTTTTTCCCTCATATCTGTTTCAGGCAACAAGGACAGAGATGTATTTGTATCCTTTTCAACTTTAAAAGGATATTGTTATCACAGAATTGCAGGGGTTGGAAGGGACCTTGAAAGATCATCGGGTCCAACCCCCCTGCCAAAGCAGGTTCCCTAGAACAGGTTGCCCAGGTAGGCGTCCAGATGGGCCTTGTATATCTCCAGGGAAGGAGACTCCACAACCTCCCTGGGCAGCCTGTTCTAGTGCTCCGTCACTCTCACCGTGAAGAAGTTCTTCCACATGTTGGTGCGGAACTTCCTGTGCTCCGTTTTGTGGCCATTACCCCTTGTCCTGTCCCCACAAACCACTGAAAAGAGGCTGGCCATTATTTTTATTACTTTTTATATAGGTGAATGTATTTGTATACAATGCCTTTGAAAATAGGAATGCTAAGAAAGAATGAAGAATTTATAAATTGTGGTTACCACCCCCAAGTCTCCCTCCAAATTTCAAAATCACTTACAGCATCTCCACATTTTTAAACATTCAACTGTTTAAAACACCAAGTGGATGTTTCCTTTGGTCATTTCTACAGCCCTGTTGGGTCTATATGTACATTACCTTTGTGGCATATAAGATCCATCATTGCTTTCTGGTGTCCCAGGAGAAACACAGACGCCCTTATGACTGACTTCAAAGTTAAATGCTTAAGCAGTCTGCCCAGCTGGCATAGTCTTCCCAAGACCCCTAAATAGCTTGTTTTGGGTGGACTGTTAAACAGCAAAAGTAGGAAGTAGTGTGGAAAGAGTAAGTGCTTGTTTTTCTACCAGGACATGTAGGGGCTGAGATGAAATAGAAAGTAACTGCCTGTGAAATGTTTCTAGATATTCTGGTGAACCATCTCCAGCAGTAAAATACACGGTGCTTGATTGGATAGA
Organism: Cygnus atratus; assembly: GCF_013377495.2. Lineage (NCBI taxonomy): Eukaryota > Metazoa > Chordata > Aves > Anseriformes > Anatidae > Cygnus > Cygnus atratus. The sequence continues at coordinate 5,502,547 of NC_066370.1, forward strand.
AAACGTTGTTTATTACCAGTGAAGTGAGTCAGGAGAAAGCAGGAGAAATGTCTGAACAATTAGATTTGCTTCAGTGTTCCAATTACCTAATGTGTTTGTTTTCAAAATGCAGAGAAATGCATAAGGAATCAGTTATCTGTAACTTTCAGTGATGGCAAGGTGTATGGCAGGATGGGTGTCCTGGTTTCAGTTAGGACAGAGTTAATTTTCCTCCTAGTAGCTGGTAGGGTGCTATGTTTTAGATTAGGATGAGAAGAGTGCTGATAACACGCTGATGTTTTAATTGTTGCAGAGCAGTGCTTACACCAAGCCAAGGACTTTTCAGCTTCTCGCTCTGTCCTGCCAGCGAGCAGGCTGGGGGTGCAGCAGGAGCTGGGAGGGGACAGACCCAGGACAGCTGACCCAAACTGGCCAAAGGGGTATTCCATACCATCTGACGTCATGCTGAACAATATATAGGGGTGGCTAGCCGGGGTGGGGGGCCGGCTGCTCAGGGATAGGCTGGGCATCTGTCAGCAGGTGGTGAGCAATTGCATTGTGCATCACTTGTTTCATACACATTATTATTATTAATACTATTATTATTATTATTATTATTATTATTATTATTATTTTCCTGTCTTAATAAACTGTCTTTATTTCAACTCACAGGCTTCACTTTCCCATTTCTCTCCCCCATCCCAGAGAGGGAGGGGGGAAGGTGAGCGAACGGCTGTGTGGTATTTAGCTGCCAGCCGGGCTAAACCACCACAATGGGCTTCAAATATTCTCATCAGGACACTTTCTGAAGGCTATTGGGAAACCACAATCTAGCAAGGCTTGTGAAGATTAATAGTTCAGCTGGAAGCGCGCACATGCAAAATGTAGTAGCATAAAAAATGAAATTTGGAATGGATTTTTACCCTTTAAAAAGAGGAATAATGTGGCCTTTGCAGTAGAGCTAAAATGCATCCCTGGTCATTGCTTGACCATCTGGTATGGGGTAGTAACACACAGATCAGCTCTTCTAAATGCTGATGTTGAAACCAAAGGAGTAATTTTTCAAGGATTAGGCCACTGACACCAGACTTTACCATGTCAGCAGAAGAACTGAGCAGTGTTTATTATGAGGAACAATTCTAGTCTAGATAAATCATTTAAGATGTATCACATCGTTCTTGCTAAAGATGTTTTTATTACATGTTAGTTATTTTATGTTTATGCCTACCTTAGGAATTGTATTCTTCTAAATAAAAATTCCCAGGGCCTTTATCCCGGTTGCTGTTTTTAACAATATGAGTATGGCCATATTTTATTTTCTTGGCTTATACTATGGTTTTCTGCTGTTCCCTCCTCCTTTCTCTGTTTTTTAGGTGCAGCCTGCTGCTTCTCTGCAATTAGCAGGCACTTCCCCTTGTTTCAGCCATATGGTCTGGAGACACAGGCAAGTAGTAGCTTTCTCTGTGACCATTGTGGGATCGGGGAAGACAGTATCCATGTCTGTCAATTAACCATAATTAGGAAGAGGTGGAAGGTAGTTTTTTCTCTGTTTTCCTTAGTGATACTGGGGGGACAGATAAAATTTGCCACCAAGCTCCCTTCTTTCAAGGAGACTTAACTATCTGAATTCTGAATCCACTGGAATGAGAACTCAGTCAGCTTGGTCCTGCCATGAAAATATACATATTTCCTCAAGTAGCAAAAAAAAAAAGGGGGGGGGGGGGGAGGCAAAAAATAATCGAGTAAGCAGACTGGATGGGAACAGGGTTAAGGTGTGAGAGAAGGTAAGCAGCAGGCTTAAAATACTATTTGGAATGTAGCTATATTGAAACCTTAGCCTTGGCACTTCGAAAGCTATTTCTAAAAGTCAGGAGCTGATGTTATATTTATGGTAATAAATATTGGGAACTTGTTCTACCTAATGCAGGTGAAAATCAAAATCATTTGAGCATGGTGGGGATGTTATGTATGAAACAAATTATCTTGTGGCTGTAATTATAATACCTTTGACTTCAGCTTTTTGGCTCCATATCATTTAGTGAATTTAAAGTATCATTATTGCTCTTTATCAAGACATGCTTGTCCAGAGCTAGATCACACTAATTTTCCAGACTTTGGTCCACAGTTCCTTGTTTGCAGTACAGCAATCCTAAAGCCTCTTTCTGCTCTTTTAGTGTCCTGGCATTGGAATATGTCCTCAAAGATATGATTCCCTAAAATACCGTATTCCCCACGTACATTATTTAAGTATCTTTTGCATATTTTTAAGATAAAATGAGATTGGCAAGAAATTTTCTTGCTCCTAGTTCTAACTTCTTTTGTGTGTGTGTATTTTGGATGTGTAATTTGATAAATAGCTTATAAGACTGAGAAAGGAGATCACTTCTAAAACCATGGGCAATTTTTTTTTCTTATAATAGGTTGGCCTGGATATGAAATGAGTCAGAGACTAGAAATTAATAAATGGGAAACTTGAAAACAAGGGTCATATGCAATTATTGAGATAAACAATTGGGGTTAATTTTTATTTTTATTACTGCACCTCTCAAATGACCACTGGATAAGGTTTCTTATAAATTGTTACTCAAAAATAAAAGAATGAATCCGAAGTAAGTGTTAAAATTTTATGTTCTTTAAAGCAGCATGTGAGATCTATTTGTGGGGAGAGAAAGTGGTAGTTATTTTTTTGTCCAGTGCAATGATAAACGCAAATTCTATTTTTAAAGAAGGCTGGAGTCTTTTCACTATAATAGCAGTGCTTCCAATTTAGTATCTTCCCTCAGTTTACAATTTGCTACTTACAAGGCATAGTTAAGAGCATTGTTGTTTCCATTCTTCCTGCCTTTCCTTCCATTAAACCTGCCTATTACAAAGGACTCCTGCTAGTATAAACAGAATTCAGAAATGCTAACTTTTCCCATCCTCCAAATGTGCTTGTATCTCCTTTATAGCCCAGTGTCACAAAATGCAGAGCCTGCCCTGCAATGAGCTCTTGCAGGTCTCTGTAGAAAGTGAAGTTGCTCAGCACCCAGGATGGCACTGAGATCTCTGTTGCAGTTCCCAGCTAACAGCCAATATAGATGTAAGCAGTGCAAGTGCTTTGAAAGTACCTACTCCATTGCAGTACAGCAGAGCTGTTTCTTTTGGATGGCTATGAGTATTTGACTTGGCCCTGGAAGTCTTAACTCATCGCTTCTTTGGATATCAGGTTATTATGAGGAGAGAACGTACCCTGCAGAGCAGACAACTACAACAGAGGGATGGCTTAGTGTAATCCCTTGGCCTACAGGCATGGCAATGGGTTCAATTGAAATGATCAAATATGTGGTCTGTGTTGATTTTTTAGCTGATTAAAATCTAATGGGATATATGAATACAAAATATTGTCAATTGTATCAGAAATTAATTTAATAATCACAGACTGAGCTGTCTTCAAATAGCTAGTTCTAAATAAACTAGCAGATTCTTCAGGTTGACATCATATCAATCTAGATTTGAAATGGATATCAAGGATGCTTTCAAAAAGTCTATTGCACTAGTAGCTGTGTAAAATAGATCTAGGCAGATGCATTATTATTTGAGCTGTCAGTTCTACTATACAATTTGCATGTCAAGTGTCAGCCTGATGGGTTATCTCGATAAATGCCTGCAAAACTGTACTGTTACTTGGTGCAAAAAGTTTCTTGTTTGACAGTTTAGATGTAGAGACTTCTAGCTTGTTCCTTTTCCTTTTAAACTAAGTACCTGGTAACATCTTATGTCATGAAAATGTTCTCCTTACGCTAACAGATGGACTCTGGTAGTTAGCAGCTGAACTGCGGTGATAATACTGCACCAGTAAGAACACGGATCACGGGAGGGAGTGCAATTGCACCAAATATCCCTTCATATGAACCCCTTGCTCTTGTTAGGGAGATTCTCTGGTTGCATGAATTGACTTTAATGAGATTTTTTTTTCCGTCAGCTTCAATAGGTGCACTGGGCCCTAAAAGGAGATGAATGTGGTTTTTAAGATGTTTTACTTAGCAAGGGATTGTTATTTAACTTTTAAATCATCAAATATGTCTATGGGCATTTTCTCAGGAAAGTTTCTAGCTAAATTCTCTTACTGTTTTATAGAAGCAAAACGGCTCTCATCATGCTGAATGTGGCAAATCCTAAGAGGAGGTTACATATATCTCTCCATTGGTTAAAGTTGCAGATATATTAGTAATATTTCTCTATTATTTAGGTCATATTACCAGCAATATGAAAGATAACTCTTTGTCCTAGATCAAAAGACTGTGACTATACTTTGTGTTTCTTTTGTGTCACGGGGTGTTGCTCTGTCAGACTGCAGTTTGAAATACTGCATTAACACAATGTTTCTCTCTTTAATCTTAAGGTGATGTCCTTGTCAAGTATTCAGTTTTAAATATCATCTCTTTTACCTAAGTATTTCTGCTGTGATGGGTTAAAAGAGGTTAAAAAAAAAAAAAAGGAAAAAAAAAAAGAGAAGAACCCATAGTTTAAAGTGTTGTATGCATTCTTAGGCTTATTTTTTTTTTTTTTTAATTTCTTTGACTGATGTTATAGAATATCAAATAAATGGCTAGAGGAGGTTTATTATTTTATGCAGGAATTTATATCAAATTTCTGCTTCACATGTCAATATGTAGATGTGTACACAGTCTTAGATCTTTTAATGGCACCTTTGTTAACATATCTTCTGAATTTGATTGCTTTTTTCATATATCCACTTGAAACCCACATACGCTTACTAAACTAAAAAGATTAATTATTACTACCAAACATTACTATTAGCAGGGATAACTGGGGAAGGTGTAGTTCATGTCCTTTTGGAAAGGGAGGAAGGATTTTGTTTTGTTTTTAAATAACAATGGCAAATTCTGTTCCCTGCTGTAAGAGAATTCTATTAAGAGTAAATCAGAAAACAAATGGAAGAGACAGAAAGGAAGGCAAAAGGAGAAAGAAAGCAAAAAAGGAAGGAGAAAAGGGAAAAAAAAAAGAGGAAAAATGTTCTAGGCACTGAAAGTGGAACTTGACGTCTAAATCTTAAGTCCCACAAGTAAGTTTAATTCCTCCTATTCTCCATGCATGCCTCCGGCCATGAGAATGATTCTGTTCACTGAAATAGTTCAGGCTCGTACAATTCCTGCTTTTGTGTATGACTATGACTGCCTTGCTCTTGCCAGAGGTTAGCATTTTGGAAACCTGTACTTCAGGCAGATCAGGATCTTTGTTTTCGTTCTAAGCATTTCTCTGTCTGTGTCCTCTAGGGAGCTTGTTGTGCTGGCAACACATAACAAATACTCCAGAACTGGGAACCACACAAAAGATGGTGACAGTGATCTCTTCCATACAAAGATATTGTAGGAGCATGAGTTAAATGTAACTAGTAGGTATTTCACCTGCTATATGTAAAGTAGAAACTGTTTTCAGACTAAGAATCAGAAATCATTTTTTTCAAGACTAGGTGAGTGCCCTTACACACTCAGCTGTAGAACCAACACTCACTTTCCTGCTCTCTTTTTCTTGACTTTACAATGCAAAGTGGCATGACTTTAGAAAGGTCTGTGGGGACAGAACACTGCATCGTAACCTGGTTTGCTGATCTCCAAAGGAAAAGGAGATACGGACTGAAGCTCTTTGTGGAAGACAGAACTGGAACGGAGTCTGTAACGTTCAGGTGAGTGCTGTGACCTCTAAAGCTCTGTGACCTCTTGGTGCTATTCTAATACTGACGGTAATGGACTGTGTGCTAGATGATTGTGTGATAGGAATTCTGCCTGCGGTTATACCTAAAGAAAATTTATACCCACAAGCAGAGACTAGTGGGACTGTGGAACTGTTTTAGCTTTAGTTTACTGTACACCAAGTTGGGCACAGACTATTCCTCTACAGAGGAAAGGGCAAAGCATCAGCCACTATAATACTTTGGTGTCTCCATCTGCCAGCTGGTGTTATGAACTATAACAGATGATGGCACATCCTTAATATTCTTTGACAGTACAATATTTTTACTTAGCCTGTCTATTCCAGAATGATGCTTCTCTGATAGAATGGCTAGTCAATCTCACAGTGTGATAGAAAACAGATGTAAGATTAGGATGCAAAGTAGTTTTCCAGATACTTGGTCTCAGCATGCTGTACAACCCAGCCCTAGAGTTAACCAGCCAAGTGCTGACACATGTCTTATAGCAAAATATCACTCACAGCCACAGTTCAAAGGCCTTGCTACCCTCCAGGGCAATTAATACAGCATCACATTCAATGGTGCTTGAACCAAATCCATCGAATTCTCAGGGGAGGAGTAACAAAGCAATCTCAAAGCTCAGACGTGAGCAGCATGCTGCTGCAGCTAAAGTTTCAGTCCTGAAGAATGCAATCCTTCCTTCAGAATGCTTGTGTGACAATGCATTATAAAGAGTTGATTCTTCTGCCCTTGAAATTTGTGACAATACTCTTATTAACTTTACTAAATAAAAGTTCAAACTCCAGATGTGGATCTCCACTTTCCAAATTATTTGTCCCAAGGGTAGCTCCAAATGGCTTTCCCTAAGTATTTGGAGGTGGGCTTTTGAATTAGAATTTTAAACACAGTTTAGAATAAATAAATGAAAAATTCATACTGCACTTTTTTTTTTTTTTAATGAAGTTGTATGTATACATTCAACATTTGCATTGGTAATACTAACAGCTAACCATAGTAGCTTTTTCTATTTCAAGTAAGTACCTGAAGTGATCACATTTCATTTTAGAAATTATGGCCAGGTTTGAATAGTAATGCTTGCATTATGCAGCATTTATTCAACTAATAGTGCTATTGAAAGTATTGAGGCATCTCATAGTACAATTTAGTACTTGGTGTGAACACGATTTGATAGCCACTTTGTACCTGGGACATCTGAAATTAACTATGCCTATGAAGTAATTGTGTCATGCTATAGAGTGCAGGGAATAACAACAAGTGGCTCTTAATTCCTGATTTCATTTCAGCAGTTCCTTCTTCGATTTCTATTTATTAGTGTATGAATGCTGTGCTCCCACTGTTCCTTCTATTGTGGTTATGATAGTTCAGAAAGAAATAAGAGCTATGTGTAGATGTGCTTTACACTCTGCTGAACATAACTTGAATATTGAATTGAATATTTTTATTCAGGCAGTCTTTGGGAATTCCCAGACTGGTCATAACCAACAGAAAACAATACGTAACCCAAGTTCCATTGTAATTAACAGTAGCATATGAAAATGAACAAACAGACGAGTGAAATTTTAGTGCTTTTACTATTTAAGAAAATTAATATTTTAGCAATAGGTTCATGCTCTATGTTTTGTCTTTTAGGAGTGCAATACTTATGAAGGCATGTCTGCATCCTGTCCTAAAAATAAGTGCTTATGGCAGTCAGTTTATTACCAATTTGCATGCCTGCATTTATTTATTTATTTAAATGGATAAATCATTTATAGATGAGAAAGATGACATAGACATAGACAAAGATGGCTTTTTCAGACCTCTTACAGCACAGGTAATAGGATTTCAGAAACCAAATTCAAAAATATATATAGCATATTTAGCTTTGGCAGTAAAGGAATGAGGGTGATATGAAGTAATAGCTAAAGAAGAAAGATTTTTGGGATTTTTTTGGAAGTTAATTACGTCTTTGAATACACACTGGTATTAGGAAGACCTTTCTCTTTATATTTGCAGATTATATGGTCCTTCAAATCTAGGAGTATTGCATATAAATGATTTAAGTATTGTAAAGTGTCTTTTCTAATAAGCATAGCCAAGGTTGTTGGATAAAATCCTTTAAATAAACTGTGTATGTGTATATATATATACATATATTTACCAAAAGCATGCTTGATGAGTTCTAGGGGGATATTTTCTGCTATTTTCTCTCTTTAAAGACACCAGCTCGTCAAAAAGATATTGATGCCTGTCAAAATTTTATCATGATAGAAAAATTGTATTAAAATATATGAAGATGCAATTGAAAGAAACAGTGCAAACTTGCTTGGGATCGTTATTAAAAAATTGATTTCAGCTGACTTTTTACTTCAAATTTAGAAATGGTACAAAGTGAGAAAAAAAAGTCAAAATGCAGAGGAAAATGTTGAAATAGATGGCTTAATATTTTGAAACTCTGCTATAAGTTTAATAAAGGAATTTTCTTATTTCAAAAAGGAAAGGCATTTGAAATTAAAAAAAAAAAAATCAGTTTTGAAACAAGAAAACAGAATATTCCTGAGCTGTTTTAGTTCTGTTTAGCTGTTTAGTGTTTGGGCTGTTGCTACCTTAGCTTAACAGTGACAGAAATAGCATTTGTCCTATGTAAGGGGAGGTGAACTTTGTATATTCTGCAGCTCTTTCATCAAAAAAACTACTTTACTTTAACATCCTTTTTTTTTTTTTTTTTTTTTTTTGGTAAGTATATAGAGAGAATACGTTACCAGCTAAGCAGTGCCTGAACAATTGTCTTGCCTTTCATATACTGTACTTCCTCCAGATCAGAGTGGGAGCATAGTGCAGAAGCAATTTGGGGGAATTTGGGAAGGTACTGGTTGCCATCTGTAGTGCATCTTTTCTATAAATGTGTATTTTGAGCATTTGTGCTGTTAGTTAAGCAACGTCAGTCATGCCTGATCACTCTAAAACAATACTTTGAGGATCTGTAGTCAAGTGCTTATTAATTCTTCACTCTCAGAAGTCAAACACAAAGCAATGTGAAAAGAATTTTTTATAATAACTAATGTAAATCAAATAGCTAATTTGTTAGAAACTATTTGGTGGAAATCTTTTTTTTTTTTTTCAGTATTAAATCATATTGAGGTAGATTTTACGGCAATGCCTATAGGTGGTCAAAGAGTTTAGAAATTTTTGTTCTATTTATTCTTAAAAAAGCTAGCCCTGAAATTCTTCAAAAATAAAAGTAAAAAAATCATGATTCAAAATCTAAAACTGCATTTTTTTTTGGTTTTGGTTTGTGTATTCTCCTGCAATCCCTGCAACTGACATTGTTTAATAAGCCTCTGATGCCTCTTTTTTTTTTTTAATATGATTTTTCTTTTATTGCTCATATCTCTTTTATTGCAGCTCTCTAGATCAAAGGCATAGGAAGAAAAGAAAAATGGTGACTGAGAATGATGTCTGCAATCTTCCACATTTTCTTCCACACCCTGGCATTATTTTTCTAAATGTTTCTACCTTGATTCAATGCAGTAGTTACCCATTATAATTCTAAGAGTCATTGTAGACAATTCTTCACCACCCTGGGTATCCCAACCTCTCATATGTTTATAAAGTTAGGGCTTTGGCAACCCTAGTGATAAAAATTCATTATAAATTAGTTATATATTATATATATATATATATTATATATATATATATTTATATATATTTATATAAATATAAATATATATAATAAATGTATATGTATTATATATTATATCATTATAAATTAGATTATAAATACATTTCAGTTACTTTCTTTAAATATTATTTGCCATCTGGCTATACAAGCTAGTAAAGCTTATATATTTTTAAAATTTTCTTTTGAAACTCTGAAAGCTGGACATGACTGTTTTTCTAAAAGAATGCTAAATTGTCATGTTTACTGGCACTGATGATTTTAGACAACCACCAAACATTATGGGAAATAGTACCCTGCTTGAGATATAGTAGCCTGCTTCCACATATTCATGGGTTGAATTTCATAAACCTTGTGCCTAATGTTGGGCATCTCTGTCCAGGATGAAATGTAACTCCCAGACAGCACGGGGTTGAGTTATCTTGTAAGCTCTTAAAATTACCTTCTGAATTTCATTTGTTATTCTTGGGAAAAGGTATTGCCCTAAGGTATAGCGCTGTAGAGGTATACAACATATATATACTTTCAGCAAGTGATTTCTCAGATTGTACAATTATTTTTTGTGTGTGTGTGTGTCAGGATACATTAACTCCAGGCAAACAGAGACCTTCTGCCTTATATGTGAATTTACACAGGCTGGTGTTAGTTGTGGCTGCAGTTCTCACAAGGAGTGGCTTTATTTTGCTGTAGATATTAGCACAAACTTCTCCACTGTGCTGTGATGTGCTTTCTCTTCCATTTCTTCCCATGCCAAGCCTCTCTCTCATCCACAGGTTTGTCTTCTTTCTATAGCAATATATTTATTAATGCAATGTGAGACTATTGATAGTATAATTCTGTTTGGTAATGACTGCATAGCTGAATATCATCTTCTGCTAATCTGCCAGTAATTATCCTTGTGGAGTTGAGAAATAATAAAAGGATATTTAAACATTGGATGGGTCTGGAAGATGTAATTTTAAAGTGAAATCACATATCACCTAAATTCTGTTTGAAGATACAAAAAAATAGAAAAAGAGTCAGTGCACAACTTGGTTTAGATTTTATAAAATCTTTAAAAATGATTGCTGTGTTTTCCTCTGATTTTCAGCATACACATTGTCACAAGTACTTGTAATAGAAAAATGGATAAATTTACGTAATTCTGCAGCACTGCATCTTCTTCAAAGAAACATGGAAAACTTTCAGAAGCGTTATTTCAACAGAGCAGTTCATTTCTATAGAAACTTGTATTTAGTTGGTCAGATCTATGAAAAATCATGGATTTTGACGTCTAGTAACAGTCTGAGTTATCTTCTAACTAAATAAAGCAACCTGTTTTAGGCTTGACCTCATTTTCATGTATACATTAGGAAAGCCAGTGATTGTAAACACAGATGGTCTAACACATCATGTCATGCTGTTGCCCTTGTGTTGGAACAGGGCTAAATCTTGCATTGAGAATGAGGATTTTTATGTTAAACAAAGCACTTAATTAAGAACAGATTTCAATATTTAATGACTACACAGTAGCTTATTAAAATGTTTGCACTAGTGTTTATGATGTTTGGTGAATTAAATACCGATATATTTGTTAACTGTAGAATACACTAGCACTACTATTGCATGGAATCCAAGCCTTACTTCAGCAATGTTACAGAGGCTCCGTAGCCTAGAAAAACAGATTTAATCCTTGTGCATTGGGGACAATGTTTGGAGAACTTAACATGATTTGGGAAGCAAGATACATCTAGAGGGTACAAGGGGAATCTGAATGAATGATTCAATGATCTTTCTCGGGGGATTGCTACATCCTTAAATTGGAAACAACTGGGTAAAATCTCTCTGCTTCCAGCCTAACAGCATCTTCTTCACTATTTAGAATTTTGAGGATTGAAGGCATCTGTAGAGACTCACAGAGCCACACTAGGATGTACATATGTTCAAAGTCTTAACTTATTTTTCCCCCTTGGAGCCATGGGTAGCTTCTTTTTTTGAGTTTAGGGTACCAAACTCATGCAGTTTGCTACATTTCGAAGCAGAAGTGCACAGTTGCAATGTAATAGATGGCCTTTTAACTTAGAGTTGGCGGGTTCTTTGAGTGTCTCTCCCTCTTTTAAACTGTGGGCAAGAGAATTGAACATAAACCTCATTTCCTTTTCCTGCAACATATATCTCGTCTTGGTGTATGGTGAAGATCCATTACTGTTTTTATGTTATTGGCTTGTTAAGTAGTAAAAACAGAAGACCCCATCTTTCCTCTGCTTCAGATGAAAATATTTCAACATTTCTTTTCTTTTCTAGCAGCTCATTTAAGAATGATAAACAAACATCTCATCACTCTTTTCCTTTGGGACCTTTTCCTCCAGATGAAAGAAAAAAACTCCACCGTTCAGTTCCCCCGTAGTTCTCCTGGGAAAGTCATTGTGGTTTCAGACTCCTGCATATGGTATAGTACATACATACCTAATGCTTCGGCCCTGCGAGAGTTCTTACCAATTTATACTTCCATCTGCAATAAGTTATGACCATCTGCATCAGCTCAACCGTGCTGCTGATGTGAGAGCCCTCCATTCCTGCTGCCTTCCCAGATTGTCATTTACAGAGAGAGTCTAGATAGTGCCTTTGGAAATGGAAGTCAGGCTGCTACTCATGGCTTTCCATGAGAAATGTGGTTAATCAAGGGAACTATCCCAGAAGAATGAGTGAGTTAACCTTGGGGAAAAAATGTGATCTACTGGTGATTAATTAAAGAAAAAGAAGCATCAATGTTTGTAGTCTGACTTTTTAGAGGCTACTCAGAGAGCTGTGCACAATGTCATAGTTCCTTATGAGAAGTTCCTCACTCAAGGTTTTTGCATGCCCTGATGGTAGAGCTGCTGGATGGGGCCTCTGTCAACAAACTGGGTAATAATCACTCATCATTCATATTTCTAATTAAATCTAAATTAAATGTACATTTGGAACAACTTAACATAAGATTACAGCTTTTTGCCACCAAAAGTTAATATATCATAAAATATGTATTTTAAATCTCTACAGTAAGGAGTTAAACATTTAATGGAATAATGATTTTGTACAGCAGCAGCAAAATTTTGTCATTGAATTCATGAATGATTACTAAATTCAGCAATATTATAATTCTCTTCAGAGTGCTTTAGATTTTCTTAATTTCTATTTCCTGGAGTTAGATATGTCTTTGCATTTGATAATTCCACCTGTCTTATATTCAAAGGAGTAAAACACATTTTTGCTGCTTAGTATGAAATCTTATTTTTTGCATGTCCATGATGTCTGCCATACACAAATCTCAAAGACCTTTGATATTAGTGATGTAGCTTTGTAGCATCCTAAGAAATAGACAGCATCACTATCCACATCTGAACAATAAGAGAAGTCAGGCAGAGAGAATTTCAATAAAACTAAACAAGTTAAACAATAAACAAGCTAGTGATAAATTCAGGAAGAGAATGCAGAGCCATTCTTTCCTGAGGAGATCTAATCTTTCTTTAAATTATCTTTTCTCCAGCAAATAATTCCCCAAGAAATATAATTTCAATCATTTTGAAATGATTTGTGACTTTGACTAGAATTTATGCAATGATTTTATCTAAGCGATGGAAAAAAAAAAGATGGGCCTGACTCCTAATAGTTGAAACAAGAATTTAGTGAGGATTATTGTATTATTATTTATTTATTTATTACATCTTTTACTTAGGATTATTTTTCAGCATTTCCACCTTCGGGAAAGGTAAGGCCTCTTCCTCCTCTTTGTGTAAGCAGGTGGGGAAGGATGGCTGTGGTACCTCTTGTGCAATACCCTAAAGCAGGGCAGAAGGATGCATGCCTGAAGGTCTCGTAATAAGGTTCCTGGCCCTTCAGACAGGCAGCACAAATTAATCTTGCTATTCTGCTCTTGTGCTATTATATAAAAGTAGGACAACAATGTTTTTTTTTTTTTTTTTTGGCTTAGTCCTTTGCTGCTTTCATTTTCCAAAAAGACTTTCCAAAAAGGTCTGAATGGGCTGGCTTTGAAATATCGTTAATGAAATAGATAGACTAAGCTCTGGAAAGCTGGAGTGAAGTGTTTAAACTCTGCCAAGCTGAGGAGAAAAAGAAATATAGCTTTTTGGTTGATTGTTCTATAAGGAAAAATGAGGTTAATTTTCACAGAATCACAGAATGGGAGGGGTTGGAAGAGACCTCTGAAGATCAGCTAGTCCAACCCCCCTGCCTTCATTTTGTTAACTGAATGCATTTTTTTCTTTTTTTCTTAAAAAAAAAAAATAAATCTTTACAAATAGTTTAATTCCCAGGGTTTAATTGTACACGTTTTCTTCTATGTACAGGCTGTATTCCCCTACAGCTTTACCTGGTTGCATTATTCTTAGGAGCATACGCTAGGGTCCTGTGAGTTTTGTTATTACTTCTATAAGAGCAACAATAAAATATTTGATTTATGTCACCTCATTGGGCCAGATTATTCTGCAGAAGTATAAATCACTGTCATCTCCAGGTACATCTGGAAGGATGAGTCAAATCTTATGCTCCACCTCCTTGCAATCTCGAATCCTTACTCAAAAACAGCATTGTCAATAATACTTTGTGGATAACTTTAGCCAAGACATTTGGAAAATTGATTTAACTCTTTTAAAAGGAATGAGAGAATGGCAAGTTTGCCTTATTGTCCTATAGATATTTGGTATATTACATAATATACCAAATATGCACAACTCGAAGTAAATTCATAAAGTTGCACCGTCCATTTATCCCTAATGGTATGGCTAATCATTGAAGCCATTAAATATTTTCCCTATTTATACTGGTCCTGTTGTGAGATCTCAGCTTGATTTCCAGACCTTGCAGATTAGTACAAGGTTATTGAGGTATGTATGAATTACTTTGGAAATCTAATTATTTTCTCCTGCTGAAATAGTAGAACATACTGCAGTGGTGAAATTGGGGAGCACTTCACCACGGGTAATTTAACAGATTTTTAACTCCTTTCTCTGTGCAAATACTTTAGGCATCTTTCTCTGCAAATTACTTGCCTGCATAAAATTATTTAGTTCAGTGTGAACAAGTTCAGGTGAGCTGATTTTTAACAATCTGCTCCAAGTAGATCATTTTTGATATTGGTGGGTTTTTTGTTTGTTTGTTTTGCTGGCCCCCCCCTCCCCTCCCCCAAGACTGCCTGACAATCTGTTCTTTTCTAATTCTAATGCAGTCGTGTGAATGTTTTTGTACGGGGGCTTTGTTCTCTCAGGCTAAGGGAGAAAGAATGACAAAAAGTAGGATAGTAGTAGTAGTAAAGTAGTAGTAGAGATCCTGTAAATTTGACATTAAGATTTCTTCCTGGCACTATTATAAGTAAAAGTACTGGGCATATGGGCCCAGTGTTCAAAATTTCCTAATCTTTTTCTTACCACCTGAGGAAGATATGACTTAGGTTTACTGTCTTTCAGGAAACCTGATATTCCTTTCTCTGCTGTCGTACTTATGCAATCCTATTGCATGTGTATTCATTCACGTGAACTTGTTTTTGTCGGATCTTTGTCTAATTTGCTTATCTGTCTAGTTCAAAGTGTCTGAATTTGGACATGGATATAATTTTGTTAATCCTTGTAGTACCAGATCAGCAGCACAAGCTATTTCACATAAATGCCTTTCTGAATGCTTCCTTATTGAGAATAACTGATATATTTTAAAGTGTATTTTCCCCATCTCAAACTGAATAAAACTGGTTTCTTGGGCCTTATGAGCAACCTGAAATGAACTCACTTACCTTCCTCTTTATAGGCTGTGTTGCAGTGCTTTATTTTGGCATAGTAGTTCCTTCTCCACTGCTTGTGAGAGTATTTGCACTCTCCATTTTTTGTGGTAGCAGTTCCCATGAAAGTTGAAAATGACAGACACTAATAGGGGATAGTGGCAAGAAAATGTCAGGGTTCAGAGTGAATATTATTTTGGCCTAATGAAGTTTGAGAGAATCATAGAATGGTTTAGATCGGAAGGGACCTCAAAGACCATCTAGTCTCCCAAGAGACATCACACTTTTCACTAGATCAGGTTGCCAAAGCCCCATCCAAGCAGTTCCAGGGATGGGACATCCACAACTTCTCTTAGCAGCCTGTTCCTCTGTCTCACTGCCCTTGTTGTGAAGAATTTCTTCCTTATATATAATCTAAACCTACCCTTTTTTAGTTTAAAACCATTACTCCTTGTCCTGTTATAACACGCTCTGCAAAAGAGTCCCTTCCCAGCTTTTGTGTAGGCCCCCTTTAGATTCTGGAAGGCTGCTCTAAGGTCTTCATGGAGCCTTTTCTTCTCCAGGCTGAACAACCACAACTTTCTTAGCCTTTCTTCATAGGATAGGTGCTCCCACCCTCTGTTTGTCCTTGTGACTCTCTTCTGGACTTGCTCCAACAGGTCCATGTCTTTTTTTATGCTGTGGGCCCCAGAGCTGAGTGCAGTACTCCAGGTAGGGTCTTGTGAGACCAGAGCAGAGGGGGAGAATCACCTCCCTCAAACTTGTAGCTACGCTTCTTTTGATGCAGCCCAGGGTATGGTTGGCTTTCTGTGCTGCAAAAACACATTGCTGGTCATGTCAAACTTTGCATCCACTTGTACCCTCAAGTTCTGCTCCATAGAGCTGCTCTCTATCCACTAGTTGCCCAGCTTGTATTCACGTTTGGGATTACCTAGACCCAGATGCAGGACCTTGCATTTGGCCTTGTTGAACTTCATGAGGTTCACACAGGCCCTCCTCTTGAGCCTGTCAAGGTCCCTCTGGGTGGCATCCCTTCCCTCCAGTGTTTTGACCGCACCACTATGAACTTTAAATTATGCCTTGGGGCTACGTCTCTTGTTGAAATCTTGGAGCTAAAAAGAAATCAGGTATTCAAAAAAGCCACTTGAATTAATCTCAAGAATATGAACAGAGGCAAGAAGTAACTAAGTTGTGAAGGGTCTTGGAGGGAACTTGGATGTTAGGTGGAACTGTTAGGACGATAGTGGAGATTTAACAGACATCACAAGGTAATGGTCTGTATCTACTGAATGGGTGTTTAATGTAGTCTTTAGGATGGTAGTGTTAGTAACTGCTTGAGGCGCTACCTGATATGGAAACACTGGAAAAACAGAAATATCACCACTTCCATGCTGTGATAATGTAGTCTTTTGCAGTTTAGAGGTTAGTAGTTTGGGAAATAACTTGGGGAAAGTTTTTTGGTCAGGTTTATTAGAAATGCCTTTGCACATGACAGAATCACAGTGTGAAAATATGAGTCTTTTGGACTACCTCACAGAGACCAGATCAGTAGTTAGTGAAAAAATGGATGAATACTATGTTCATACTATGATCACAAGAGTGACTGTTTATCTTGCCTCAAGTGACTTACAATTTGAATACACTGTCCAAAAAAGTTTTGTTTCCATTTCGTAGAGTAGAGATAGATGTTCAGAAGGGAGGGATTTGCACTTAAAGTTCATGCAGGAAAATGGCGGCATAGTTGGGAAGTGAACTGAGCTCCTTGTTCCTAGAGTAGAGTCTTATCGGCCAGGCTGTTCTCTCAGTATCTGTAGGTCCTTCACTGACGCAGGTAAATGTTATGGTATGAAATACAATTCAGCTGATTTACACCAATGTGAAATTGACCTTTGAATTTTTGTCATCTTATAAGAGTCTGATTATCCACTTCAAATATGTTTTGATTTCTTAGTACAAGGACTTAATCCAGAAGAGCGCATGTCTACTGCAGATTAAAATTCATCTTGCTTCATTCTGTATTTGCTCTACTGAGTAATAAGGTTATACAGAAAGAATGCTACTTCTTTTTTTTTTTTTTTTTTTTAATTTTTATTAATGATATAACGCTTGGGTAGGTATTTGGATTCCATGCCTGTGCTGTATGTTTCTGGCATCTGTTAACCCTGTTAAGCTTATATAGTGTGTCTTCCTGTAAGATACATGTTTATGGGATGGGGAAAAATGAATAAAAACACTGCAAAATTAATTGCAGAACTATGTTCACTGAATAGAATTGATAATGAAAGACATGATGTGGAAAGAAAAGTTAATGAAAAAAAAGATGATAGCAGAACGACATTTCAAAAGAGGTGAGATTTGGATTTTACCTGTATGGTTAAGAGTCAATTGCTGTTACTTTTTACGATTTGATGATATTGAGGTTCAGCTATATCAGATTTTTATAAATTGTCCACATTTTTGAAAATGCTGTAAATAAGCTTGAACTAGAGGCACTGCTATATATATTTTGTAGTCTTTTGTAATATAATTTATCATCTTACAGTGGTAGTTGGGAAAGGAGCAGACAAAATTCCAACTGAACAGGGGGGAGGAGCGAGAAGGCTTTTTTTTTTTTTTTTAATAATGATCACCAGCCATATGTCATTTCTGGTGAACTCTTGATTCTCTGTCTTCTGGGAACAATATTTTTGTGGCATTTTGACATGTTTAGCTGATTCTTCACCCGACATTTCATTAACTCGTTGGTCTTGATTTTTCCCTTACAGGGATGAAAACTGAGAGCAGCGTACTGGTGTGCAGCTAGTGTGAGTGAGACTGGGTTTGAATTCAGTGACAGAATCCTCCTCCCAAACCTACTGCTCAAAACATACTAATGCGTCTTTTGCGAATCTGAGACTACAGCTAGAGGTTGGCTAATAATACAATCTGTATAGTCTTCACCCATGTGTTAACAACTGTGCTATTCTAGCTCAAGATCTTGCACAAGAAAGTGGTGAATTTGACTGTAGAATTTATTTGGCTTGTAAAGAAACTGGCAAAAAAACCTTATTTTTAGCTAAATCATTTTCAGTTCTGGTTTGTTGGATGGCTGCCAAATTCTTATAATGGTCTGGTACAATGGGTAAAAGCTGGCATCAGGGATGCAAGATTGTCATTATTTTATGCTAACACTGCTGTGAAAAAGTTATTGTGAAAGGGGAGGAGGTGTCTTGAGGTGTTTTTCCTGTGTAGCTACTACTAGGTGCCAGGACAAGCCTGCAATACTCTTTTAAACTAAGTGGGAAATGCTTCCCTGGTCTAGAAACCAAGAAATCTTCCTCCTTTCTGTTTTTGAAATTATTTTTAAGAAATACTGTGTTTTTTTTTTTTTCTCTAATCTTGAGTACTTTTATAATTATATCCTAAGTGTAATTTTTCTCTGCATCTCTACATTTCCCCCTCTGATATTTTGCAGATGCACATGATACATGTCAGGAACATGAAGAGATTCTTGTGGAAGAAAACAATGCACATAGCAATCGTGTTATATACTTCAGGGATTATCTAAATAGGTCAATCCTGACTGGGGTGAGGAGAACAAACTCAGTTTCTGGTGAGGAAAAAGAATTGTATTTCTTTCTGAGTAGTGAAATAGGATGGAAAAGAGAGACTTTTCTGCTCTCTTGGATAGATATTGACATCAGACTTGACAATGTAGTTAAACCTTTTGTTGAAAGTTTCTGGTGGTCCATGTGATCCTCTTTTTTTTCAGTGTTAGGACAGGGTAGCTGAACCATAGATTGATGCAACTACACTAACATAAAACTGGAATAACCTAATAGAGAAGGAGCACTCTGATTTTCTTTAATTATTATTTTTATTAGAGACTCTGTTTCACTGTGTGCTACTAGTTCCAAGGTCAAATGCATCTAAAACTTGAGCTGTGGGAGATTTCCAGCTGTGTACTCTCTCTGTTCTAAACAGCAGATTTCCCATTCTGACTTCTATTAGAAATAGAGTAGTTCTTTCATTTTTGATTGTCGTAGGTGTCACCATGAATATGCCTGTATTATTTAATGATGTATTAAAAATATAGGCATTGCCTTTGATTATGGTATTGTTTTAAAAGGGAGATTACCAATTAGGAAGGGGACGACAGAATTTGGCAATACCACAAAATGGGAAGCACTCAAATAAAACTTATGAAGATTTCTGGCTCCATTCGGAATAAGGCAGAATTTTCTTCACTGCAAATTGCTTCTCACTTAGATACTCTGCCAGCAGACAAAATTGGATTTTTTTTTTTTTTTAGCAGCAGCCGAAGTATCGTATTTACATTATCCGAGTGCGTAATTAAGCCATTAAGCTGAAAGTTTCCGGGTTTGAGCATACAAGGAGAATATTTGAAAAGAGTTACAAAGTTCAAACAGTGCTAAGACACTATAGACTGATGCGTGCCATTAGAATAGGCTGAGCTCAGCCAGAAGGCTTTTACAGGTATTGTAGGAATATCAGATACTGCTGTTTCTACTGTCTTACTCTGACCCGTAAGAAACAGCATGCACCACGATCACAGGCAGAGCTTGCTTTTTGTGCAGGACCCTTTAGACTTATAAATGCTACACTTTTAAAACTGTAGGAAAATGGCAAACAAGTCATGGCATCAGCTGCCTTATACAGAGTTGCAAGTCTGTGTACAAAGTTGTGCTTTTGAATTGCAGTTCTTCATCCTAGTATCTTCCTGCTGCTGCCTGTGGCCTTTACTACCATCAAATTGTGTCTGACTGCTGGGATGGCTGAAAGCCTCTTTCTTCTCCTCTCCTTCTTTGCCTGTTCTCTGCAGATGCCCTAGGGGGGGAGGAAGGAAATGGATTTTAAAATGAGGAAGGAGGCTAGGAGAAAAGTTCAGGAAATAGCAGCTTCCTCATATACAACTCTGTAGTGCTTGCTGGTCAATATTTTCATTAATGAATCAGGTGGTGGACTAGAAGTGCTAGGCTTATGAAGAACTTGCAAGCTTATTATGTTTAAATTAGAAGTCAAGATATTCTGGAGAGTTGAAGATGTGACTTGGATAAGTCAAAATATTGTCCAGAAAGGAGAGGTGGAAGTTCAACATTTAGGCAGAATTAATCAGCTGCTTCAGTACTGGGTGTTGGAATATGGGTATTACCAATTCTAAGGGAAAACATCTAGCTTGGAGTTATAGCTGATTATGAGTTGGGCTCAAACCATGTATCTCGTGCTGCTGTGAATAAAGCAAACATTACTGTAATGTGTAGCACAGCCTTTCTGTAATATCCTCTTATCCCATATTCAGCACAGTCTCAGCTGAGCATACAGTGTCCAATTCTGGCTGCTGCATCTTGTGAAGGATATGGAACAACTGGAGAGAGTGCAGAGGAGGGCAAAGAGAATGTTTAGTGACTTGAAACACAGAAAGTTTCAGTAAACTGGGATTGTTCAGATAAGAGTAGATTGATTATCATTTATAAATGCAGAACAAGATGCTATAACAAGGGAGGGAATAACCTGCATTCCATATCTATCACCTGGGACAAGAAATTATAGATTTACTTTGGAGAAAAAGGGATTTAGTTACTGAGTTAGAATAACCTCTCCTAAGGATAGTGGTGTACCAGAATAAATTATCATCAGAGGCTGCTGAGTCTCCATTACTTTTTTTTACATATCTTTAGGAACATAAAATACGGATCTGTCAGGAATGGCATAGGTATCGTGGTTCTGTCTTGTGGAAGGGATGTATGGATTTCTCAATTCCACTAGAGGTACAGCCTTTGTTTTACATAAGTGCCTGTGATTTTTCTCAGCTGGCAGACAGATTAAGAAGTTGAGGCAGTGAGCATCATAGGACAATTCAGACTGGAAGGGACCTCAGGAGCTCTCTCATCCAACCCTCTGCTCAAAGCAGGGTCAGCTATGATATCAGACCTGATTACTCAGGGCTTTATCCATCTGGGTCTTCAATACTTCCAAGGATGATGATGGCACTAATACCTACTTTTACCATCCTTTCTGCCATCTGCTGCCCACCTGGTGAATATTATTCCTCTTCCCTGCCCCAGTGCAGTCGAACCCCGTGTCTCCTAGATTTCTTTAATTCCTGAATATGAAAGAGGCTTTGGCCCTTGCTCAGGATAACTGTGCAGGCACGTTATACCATGACACTGAGCAGAGAGTCCCTAACTGTGCATTCACTGAGGCCTAGATAGTGTCTCTGTAGAGACACTGTCCTTGACTTAGAAGTGAGATTTTCAGAGGAAATCTGGATAGTTCAGCCCAATAAACCACTGCTCTGCTTTAGGAAACCCCACACCCAAATAAATTCAAGATTTCAAAGACAGATGTTTTTCTTTTCAACTG
Organism: Cygnus atratus; assembly: GCF_013377495.2. Classification (NCBI taxonomy): domain Eukaryota; kingdom Metazoa; phylum Chordata; class Aves; order Anseriformes; family Anatidae; genus Cygnus; species Cygnus atratus. The sequence goes on from NC_066370.1 coordinate 5,524,012, forward strand.
CTGTTTGTGGATGTTTTAGGAGGCATTGGATTGAAAATAATGGTTGTGTTACATGAAACAGTTGAGAGAGTAATTCCGTGGAGAAGAACAAAGTAGAGGAAAGCAAGATAAACAGGTACCCAGGGAACCATTGGTGAGTTCAAGAAATGAATGTGAATTAGGACTTCATGACTGACTTATGTATCAAAGGGGGAATGACACATGTTTAAAAATATATATATATTTCTTAACTTTAGTGCTTATTCTTTGGTTTGTTCTCCAGTTACTTATATATTTTTTTCTAATTGTTCTGTAACAGTATTGTTATGAGCAGATACACTTGCTAATAGATGGCTTAATCTAGCTTCCTCTGGAGACAAGGAAAGATTTCTATTGATTTCAGTGGGAAATGAATTAAGTCCATTTTCACTGAACTTGGCACAATTTTTCACTGCTTAGAGCTATTGTTCAGGAGACAGTATGTAACAGAAAAGATGGGAATTAGTGTCTGATCATATTGCCCACAATGTGCTCTGAGCCAGATCCAACTTAGATTCGAGTTTGTATGAATTGTCCAACGTGTCAAATCAGTTTCTTTGCTTTTCTTGCTACTATTCTGAGCCATTTTATGTTTACCTTTCCATCTGGGCCTTCAAGCTATATTGACCTTCAATTTGCTTGTGGCCTCAATGGCTTGTGGCCCTCAACTTGGGGATGCAGCTCTCATTGTGCCCAGCAATGGGTTTAATAAATACCATATGCCCTGATGATGTTTCCCTGTCCAGGCCAGTCCCATTCTTTTGTTTGGATGTTCTAGTTTCCTCCTTTAGCAGACTGCTGACTTGAAAATGTCCATGCAAATGGTCTCATTCTAGTGAGCACCAGCAATGGGGGCATATTTCCTCTAACAGCTGGCCGTGTGTCATTGTAAAATTGTAAATGCTCACAACTTTTGCTCTCAGTCCCAGGGGTTCCCCATTAAAATAATTTTGCATTCACTACCTGCCAACAGGGCCTGTAAGTGAGCCAGCAAAGCAGCAGATTAGGCATAACTATGAATTCTGAGTGGGGCAGAGGGGCTAGAGATTGAATTTTTAGCTGCAGAAAAATGGGCCTTTCATGTGAAACAAAAGTACCAAGTGCTCTGTGGGGCCTTTGTATTGAACTGTAGTTCACAATTAACACCTCTGCTGTTCTCTCACCATGGGAATAGAAATCCTCCAAAAAGTTGATTATATTAAGATTTGCCCTCCACGTTTTGGAGATCATCTTCCAGCCAGATACTCTTATTTCTTATTTCTGCAGGCAGAATAAGTTTTTGTGACTTTCTCTTTAAAAAGAAGCTGGGTATTAAATACATCATTCCAGCCTTTTCCCTAGGCTTGTAGTCAATGGATCTTGAGTTTTAATCCTTTCAGTTTTACAGACCTGCAGAAATAAGTAATGAGAGAAAAGCCTCTTGCATACTTTCACCTTTAAGAGCCCAACTTTTCAGTGTTATGAACAGACCAATTGTGTAGTACAATAGATACTGTGGTCTTTCATCCTTTATAACAAGGAGGGAAAAAAGTCAACTAGATACTTGCAATGTGGAAGCATTTTGTGAGGAGTGAAGCTATCTTTCTACAGTGAATTTTTACCATAAGATTGTTTAAGTTCTTAGTTATTACCAATCTCTTATCTTCCACTTTACTTCTATAACCTATGACTGTGAGCATGGCAATTTGTTCTTTTTCTTTTTATGTGATTTGGTGGCACATATGTGTTTGTTTTTCTAGTAACAGACCATTTCTTTTAAACAGTTTCTACTTTTATTTCTCGGATGTTAACTTGGCCTACATGTTGATGATTGTCTGCTGATGTTGAAATGCCATGCCAGTGTGTGTGTTTTGTTAAATTGGAATAATTATATTTTACTGTTAGGGGTTTTGTGTAATAGGTACGGTATATTTCTGTTTGATGGAGAGAAAGAGGACATGCAGTCTTTTTACTATTGAAATTCACTTAATGTTGTACTGTGTTGTTTTTAGTGGTGTACATGCATAATCACTTGATACTAGAAAGCTGCTAAGCAAGAGATAATTGATTCCTATCTCAGTGTTCTGTAGCTTTATTAGACCTGACACCAGTACCTAAATATAGAAAGAATATTTTGTTGGTTGACATAATAGAAGTTTAAAACAGGAAGCGCAAGGCCACATGTAACCCATCAGTTTAGGCTTTACAGATGCTATTTAGAGACATGTTTTCAGTGGGAGTCCACAGAAGAGAATGTGAAAGGAAAATGATCCAAACTAAGCAAAGGCGGGGCAATATTTTCTTGCTTATTTGTACTGGGTTTATTCTACTTTCATTTATGAATAGACAGAAAGCCGGAATAAAAGTATAACTCCTCTTTCTTTCCTGATAATCAGCCTATAAAACTATTAGCTAGCACCATAAATAACAGCTGTATAACTGCTGAAAGATCTGGAAACTGAAATGTCTGGTGATGTATGATGGAACAGTAAGTGATGACTTTAAAATATTATTGGCGATATATTTTCTCTTTCTTGACAAAGCTCAGGAAAAAAATATGAAGGCCAAAAATAATTAAAGATGGGCTTTAGGTGTGCTTGTTTTTTTTTTTTCTTTCTGTAATTCCACATTAAGAACTTTATCTGTGTGCATATATACATATATTTCAAGATATTTGACAGCATAAACTTCCTGAGACTAATTTTATTCTTTAAGCAAATGAAGGAAAACATGGCAATATGATTAAACTGAAATATGAAAAAAAAATAATGCATATTTCAACTAGATATAGACAGAAAAATAGATTAATATATTTTAGGCTTTGTAGTCAACATATTTTACTTTTTGTTCTTTCTATTTCATCATGCTTGACTGGAGCTGTATTATAAACTGTGACATAGCCCATGGTTGAAGATTGGAGATCTTGAAAGGAATTGGACAATGTTACAGACACAGGATTTTTTTTTTTTTTGTAACATTTCTCCAGGGTAATTCTTAGATCACAGCAACATTAAAGGATGAGAACTGCACTCTGGTATCAGAATTCTTGCACCCCCACCCCCCAAACAAGGGGAACTTAAGGAAAAATCCCCAAATGATTAACTTAATAAGTACACAAAAACTGCAGAATACAAATATTACTTGTTCAGAAACATCACTTCACAAATTGTTGCTTCACAACTGAGCAGGTAAAAGACAAGAAAAAGATCCACTCTTTGTGTTCTGCCTGATTGTTATTGAATTTTTTGATTGAGGCACTCTGAATTAATGCCATGTTTTGGGACAAGTGACCGTGCAATGACTTTTGGATAGTTCCTGACACTTAACTCATAGTGACAGTGGCCTCAGCTCTTGAGCTATATGTGCATTAATTAATTTTGTTAACTCCTGAAGGTTTACCTTTCCACTCAAGAGAAGGAAAGGATGGTTGATGCAGTGTGCTGCACCTGGGCCAGGGCAATCCTGGACATGAGTACAGACTAGAAGAAGAACTCATTGAGAGCAGCTATTAATATCAAACTATTGTTATAAATCCCAAAGATGAACACAGTCCTAGTTTTCTTCTGTTCGATACACTTCTTAAAATTACATCCATGTTTTTATTTGGAAAAAATATAGATGTCTGTATAAGTTACAGTCAAGCTGGCATTAAATATAAATAAACCTGGTAAGTACAGGTATGAAGAGCAGTGTGACCTTTCACAGTTTAAAGTGCTGTTTTGTCCTTAAGTTTGACCTACAGTGATATGGTATTAATAACAAACATGAGATTGGCTTTGCCTTTGAGATACTTTTTAAACAATATGTTTTATAGCATTACATGTTATTTGGTGGCTTCTGTACCTTTGATGGGGTTCAGTTGCTTTATGCTTTTAAGAGTCTCTTAAAAGCTGAGGTAAGAAATTATTTTGAAATTTGATCTTCAGATAGTCACGTGACCCTTGCAACTGATTTTTAAGGAAAACACTCAATACAGTGAAAATTTTGATAAAGTTGTGGGTGCTGGCAATGTTATTCTGTCCATGCATTTTTTTTAATACACCAGTAGATAATATCGAAGTTCTGACACAGCAGTGGTGCTTAGAAACATGATACAAATAGCCATTTCTGAAATGGACTGAGCCTATCTAATTGTTTCATATGAGATTATAAAGCTCAGCCATAACTATGGGTTTTAACTGGTTTTCAAACAGTGATTTGGAGATGAATTGAATCACCTCTTGTGTGAATTTTTATTCCATTTTAGCGGTACATGGAATACCATCTATGTCCTTTATTTGCAAGCTATTTTAATGAGTCAGTTGCATGATTTTCTGCAAAAAAATCCCAGAGTATGACATGATTTTGTTTTTTTTTTCTGAAAGAAGTACTTGGGTTCTTTCAGGTTTTGCTAACCTAAAAGTAGTTTGTAACTTGTAGAAGGTAGGGGGCTTGTTGTCCTAGGATATTGACTTTTCTGTATGCTGTGAAATACAGAATTAGTGCTGAACATTGGAAACAAAGTAGATGAATGTTTTTTCCTGTGAGGGGAGAGGTATAGAAATGTCAGGCTGACTGGGTGTTTAGGGTAATAAGAATTTGTCGTTGGCCAGCAGTGCTCACACACAGGACTTTACAAAATTTCTCCAACATTGTTTCTTCATCTATAATTATATAATTATAGAGAGGCATTGATTATGTTTGAGGAACTGACTTTTCCCCCCCCCCCCCCCCCCCCCCCCCCCCCCCCCCCCCCCCCCCCCCCCCCCCCCCCCCCCCCCCCCCTAGAATTCATACTCCACTTCCACCTCTCCAAAGCTTGCCGTTTTCTTCAGAGTTCCCATATAACTTACCTCTCTGCAGATCACACCACTCCTCATGTTGGGAAGCACAACTGGCAAAAAAAGCATAGAACATCTATGGAACAGGAAGTGAAGTTTAAAAGCACTCCCTTTCAAAGTATCACAGTGTTTTTTGGTTCTCTTTCTTAAACATTTCCTGTAGTTTCTGTTCTTTTAGTTTAATAAGACTGTGGCCTTTCCTATTTTCTACAATAATGATAATAATACTTCAAAAGTACTTTTCACTTAGGAATCATTTTTACAAATTTACAAACTTTTACTTTTTACGTATACTCATTAAATCCCACAGTATTGCTTGTCAGATTCAGGACAATATTTATGGAGGCTACATATTTAAAGCATCATCGTTGTACCTAGCCATGACATCAGTAATTACACTATTTCACACTTGCTTTTTTTTTTCTCTTTCCAAGTAGAAAAGATGATTCATTCATTGTTCGAGATGGACAAACATACTGAAGACGAGAATTTCTTCAGTTTTATTTGTGAGTAGTATGCAAGCTGAGAAAAACCTCAATTTCAGTTAGCTGCTGCTCTGGCTTCCAGAGGCCGAGAAGGAAATCAGATGAAGGTATTTCTTGTGGATAATGCTATGTTTGGAATATACTTTGGAGAAAGTTGTTTCAGAATTTTAATTCTGTGGAAATTTTCAGCTTATCTTTTTGGATGAGGGATATGAACAGTTTTCATAGAGTTAAAATCTGGTGCCTAGCCAGGTCTTGTTTTTGTCACAGGTTCTCATGGAGGCTTTTAGTATGATTGTGGGACTCATCAGAATGTATTCATTTCAGGATTTTAATATTCTTCTGGAAACTTCAAATTTGGCATTATTTTACTACTTAAAGCATGACTTTACAAAATTCCTCTAATATTGTTTCTTCATCTGTAATTATATAATTATAGAGAGGCATTGATTATGTTTGAGGAACTGACTTTTTTTCTTTTTTTCTTTTTCTGGAATTCATACTCCACTTCCACCTCTCCAAAGCTTGCCGTTTTCTTCAGAGTTCCCATATAACTTACCTCTCTGCAGATCACACCACTCCTCATGTTGGGAAGCACAAGGTGAGTCAGCCACTGCAATAAATATTTTCAGGGGGGGATGGAAGTTTTCTGCTGTGGAGGTGGAAAGACTCACGAGTAGTTGACAAGCTAGCTTGTATGAGGCAGGGCAGAGCAGCTTTTTCCTGGCAAACTTCATTATTATAACCCTTTTCCCTTTTCAGCATATTTCAAGGAAATGTGGGACAGAGCTAGGCTGACCAGATCATGGCATTTGTAGGAGATGCAATAGATGTCAGGTTAGCATCAGTGGTATTTTCAGCAAAACTTTGAAATCTGAGGGGTGGGGATCATGTGAGATTTGTCCATTGCAAGCATTCATGAGTTAGAGCATCTCTGTCCCAGTAGACACCTGCAAGATGACATGCAGAACTGAGTAAGAGGTTCATGTCTGCTCTATGCATAAGCCAGTTTGTGTGTACTTGGGGATACAGACTTTTTTATCATAAAACTGATTGAATCAAGACACTACAAGCTCCTAAATAGCCTCAAACTATAATAACTGTATGTAAAGCAGGACATGAATCAGATAGATTTCTAAGATATGCTACCAGTCTTCTCACTGATACTTTTTTCTCTTCAGCCCTGAGGTCATATTTTGTCTGTGTGTTTTGCTGAGTGACTTGTAAGAACTCTATAAATAAAAAGTTATAACTGTGTTTGCATTTTCCTTGATTAAAATGTCATGTAAATGTATTTAAAATGATATGCAAATTATATGAAGGCTCCAGGCATATTTTTTCAGCAAGACCCTACACATTGCAAAGGTTGTTAACAGAGCAAGGAATAAATAAATAAATAAATAAAAGTGAAGTCATTACTGGAAGCAAGAGGACAATGAAGGAGTCCTCTAACAATTATAAAATGGATTTAGATAGAGAAGAGAAGACATGTTGGTGCAGAAATCTCTGTTTCCTGGTGGCTACCATGAGAAATTAACTATATCCTTGTGTCTTTTACCTTTTGCTAAGGCTTCCATCAGGAGTGCATGCTGTAACTCTCTACTAGTTAGTGCTTATGTGTTAAGCCATAATTATGTATTATTAGGACAGATTTTACAGGGCTATTTTTTTTTGAAATACCAGAGTTAGTAATTTTCATTGATGAAATTTACAGTTTCAGTGGTTTCTCGTCCAAATTTTGACATATCAATCTGGTGGGACAATAAGTTATGATAGGAACCTTTATGTTACAATTATAAAACACAGGTTTGTAAAGTAAGGGCCAGTAAGGTCTCTTAAAATATTGTATGCTATTCACAAAGCTGTATTCACAGAAGGATGGCTACAAATTCTCTTAGCATAGGGTTTAAAATTTCAAATCTCTGCACTTTCTGTTTGATTAATGTCAGACATTTTTTTTTTGATTCCAGGATTTTTTGTTTTCTCTTATAGGTATGTGCATGCACATATAAGGATGTTTGTATAGACATATATGTCAGTGTGAACAAAATGAAAGGTGGCGACTATTCTCTTCTTGAATCTGTAAGTAATGGAAAAACAGACATTGTTGAATCACAGCATATAGACAATTTCCTAATGGATTGCCCTAATTTATCTCCACATAAAAACACAGTAAGATGAAATCTCTGATTCATTCTGCATGTTTTACCCCTGTTCTTTTACCTTAACTGGCTTTAGAGCTGTTTTTGGTCACTGACTTGGCATAAGGCATCAGGATCCAGCTACTCAGCTAGTTTTGCACTAGTTTGCTGGAGGCAGGAATGAGTACTTGGACTGAAATTGTCTAGAGGTACCTCCTTGTTAACAAAGAAGTCAAAACTTGTTTAAGCCTTCCGAACTAGCACAGAAAATTCTCACCAATGTGAAATTTGCTGAAGGATTGTAAATCTAATTCAATTATGGATAAGACAGCGAAATGGCAGAATAAAATACTTCATCAGGTATTTTTATTTAAACAAATACAGAACTACAATCCTCACTTTAACTTTTGCATATGCATTATTTTATCTCACCCCAGAGATAAATATTTGTCATTGCAGTGCTAAGAAAAAGGAACGTACTTCTTTCCTAGGTTGGGAAAATTTAGAAAGGGTAGATGTGATCTTTGTGATATATATATATATATATACATATATATATATATAAAGGCTCAGCTGTTCTGGGATGCAACAGGATAAGTCAGATGTAATATGCTTTGGAGCTGATCAAATTCTGTGGCAACTAGACGCATGAGTTATGAGCTGACTTGGCAGGTACCATTCCCAAGGCAGCTAATTGTTTCTCAGCAGATTTTCTTTTATTTGCTCTCCTTTAAGAACAGTTTTCCTGGGTGACACAGAAGCCAATGCAAATATGCATAATGAGTATTTCTTTAGGTTTCAGGCAGGACACAGGGTTTCCCTCACAGTATGTGAAAACTCGAGACATTTCCCACAGCTCAGACTGAAGTGCAGAGTTGTGGTAAGATTTGGCTTTAGATAAGAACAAATGAATCCCCATGAGAAAAAGCCAGGTTATGTGGCAGGTAACTCCTTAGGTCAGCCACCACTAATATGAGAGAGATTATTAGAAATTCCTTTAATGATTTAGTTTTTTTTTTTTTTTTTTCCCCCTTGAATGCGAGCTCAATTCAATTAACTGTGGTAAAACAAAAACAAAAAAACTACCAAGGTCTTTGACATATAAAGTAAGGTACGCCAATAAAGTCAAAAGGTATGTTAGTAAAGTTCAACATGTTTGTACTAATAAAATCAGTGATTCAAGAAACTCACACTTCTGTAGTCCTTGAATGAGAGAACTTGTTCACTAGGTGTGAGTGAGTCACATTGAACGCATGTCCAGACATTTCAGTGTTTTATGTGTGTGAGGGTAATGTTGTTAAGAGTGCCACTGAGCTCATAAGGAATACAGAGACGAAAAAATTTCCCCTACCAACCTTCACATGTTTTTGGGAGGGAAGGAAATCTGCAGAGGAATTCATCAAACATGACTAGTACATTTAAATTGCTTGCGGTGATAACAAAACAAGACATTAATAACAGATAAAGGAGTTCTTAGTTACACACTCAAAAGGTTATTTAAAGAGCCTAGATTAGATCATAGATCAACAGAACCTCACTGGAAAGAGCAGCCTTGTCTTACACATAGGGCTCCACACAGCAGCACTTAACTGAGACTTCGGTGAGATAAAGCTGTTTGGCTTTAAGTCAACCTTGAGATGACTTTCCCTTTAAAAAAAAAAAAAAAGAAAAACACCACACTTTGATTATGTGCTTGGTTTGCATATTAAATAAGCTGCTCTGCTAAAAATATACCCTTGCAAGGAGCTTAAGTCATCTCCCCCTAAATGAGTGACAGATAGTGAAAGACAGGGAAGGCAGAAGAGGCGATACAAGAGCCTGAGTTTTAATTACAGACAGGATGAACTGGAAAGTTTGTATTTAAATTATCTAAGACCTAGAAGACAAAGACATTTTCTCGCAGATGATAGCAAATCCATGGCAGCTAGCAGCCAGATCTACAAGTAGCATAGTCATGTGCAAGTCTGTGGACTTCGTTAATCCTGGGCTGTCTTACATTAACTTCCAGTGCTCCTATGTACTGTGAGGCACTTGTATTCACTGTTAGTCTACTGCTAATTCTAACAAACACAGCAAAGTCAGCTAGAAAAGTTGCTGCAGTGGGGGTTGACTCCTTCACCTCAGTCCCACTGTGCATTTTCAAAACCTGGTGCAGAGTTGGCTGTCCTAGGTAAAAAGTTGAACTGATCTGCACTATAGTTGCTGGCTGACCCTGGGCCCACAGACAGCACACATTGTGGAGCAACAGGTAAAATAGATGTATATTTCCTCCTGCAATTTTTTAAAAGGATATGCCCTCCAGATAAATTCAAGCACTGTCAGAACTGGCACCCTTCTCAAGAATTATCAGGAAGCAAAGCTCTGAAATACCAGATTCCTAGTAAATTATCTTAGCATTTCATTATAACTAGAAGGTTGTAGATACTCCAGGAGACCCTAAAGGGCCTTTTTATTGTTTCAAGGAACTTGCTGGGGTAATTTAAATAGATGGGAACACCGTGTCCTCTGGATGAGAGGCGGATAAGCCATGATAGCCTATTATTTTACTAGAAGGTAAGGGATGAAGAATAGGGTGTGTTTAAATTTAGAGTTCTCCACCACTCTGATAAAAAAATCCAGCTCTGCCCAAGGGCTGTGGAGAGGAGGGCAGTTTTCAAAAGCCTATTCTTCTTGGTTTACTGCGTTGTGACTTTTTATTTTGTAATCTCCTCAACAAAACAGGGATCAGAAATGGAAGAGGAAACCTCAACAATGCAGACTGGCCCCTGGGGAGGCAAGGCTGATTAATGGACAATTTTATGGCTCATTTGTAAAAAGGGAAACTCTAACAGAGTACTCTGTTTACTTTGTCCATTTGATTCATATCAGAGTTTCAGGAGAAAAAAAAAAAGTGTTGGATAGCTTGGGAGAATAAGCAAATAGCTTATGAGCATCTGCAATGAAGAGTCCAAACTACTGGAGGATTTATTACAAAGACGGCATGTACTAGAATGGTCAGACTCCAACAGATTTTTCTTTATACTCATTCTTCCTATCAATTTAACTGTAAATGATATTTTTGAGATTAGGGATGCATTTCCCTCCTCTAGCAGTAGCAGTAGTTATAGACCTGCAAGACCTGCAACTGGTCTGGGAATTTAATCACTTTTTGGAGTCAATCTGTATCTCTTTATGTGCATTGAAATGCATGGTTTAGTTTGCAGTGCTGTTGACTAACTCTGAAATTATAACAGCAGCAACAGCCTATTCTGCGTTTTCTGAACCTCAGTAAATTAGTCTAAGGTATTCTGACTTTTCAGTTTTGATTCATCCTTACCCGTTCCAATTCCAAAAGATTTGCTGAAATAAATGTAAACAGCATCCATTGCTCTCATGTCATCATAGAATGCTGTCCAGTTGGTCAGGCATGATTTCCCTTTAGAAATCACTTGAACAACTTCCCTAGGGACGTGGTAGAATCCCCATCATTGGAAGTTTTCAAGATAAGATTGAACAGGATGCTTGGTAATCTCATCTATGCTTGCTATTCCCACGAAAGGTTGGACCTCATGATATTTCAAGATCCCTTCCGGCCTGGACTACTCTGTGATTCTAAATACTTGTTGAATATTTCACCTTCTTGTTCTTCGTATACCTGGAAATGGTTTTCAGACTTATTTGCTTCATCACCTTCACAGGGGCTGAGGTGAGGCTGACTAAGCTTAGCTCCTTGGATCCTCATTCTTGTTCAGCCTGCTCCTTCTCTCCTGTAGTAGAGTACATTCTATTGCGATTAAATCTTTCCTGCTCCAGATGGTTTCCCTTGGTCCCAGGGGTCTGGGCTTCCTGACAGGTGAATCTTACCAGTAAAGGGTTGGGTGAATGTCCTGGTTTCAGGTAGGACAGAGTTAATTTTCCTCCTAGTAGCTGGCAGGGTGCTATGTTTTGGATTAGGATGAGAAGAGCGCTGATAACATGCTGATGTTTTAATTGTTGTAGAGCAGTGCTTACACCAAGCCAAGGACTTTTCAGCTTCTCGCTCTGTCCTGCTAGCGAGCAGGCTGGGGGTGCAGCAGGAGCTGGGAGGGGACAGACCCAGGACAGCTGACCCAAACTGGCCAAAGGGGTATTCCATACCATCTGACGTCATGCTGAACAATATATAGGGGTGGCTAGCCGGGTTGGGGGGGCCGGCTGCTCAGGGATAGGCTGGGCATCGGTCAACGGGTGGTGAGCAATTGCATTGTGCATCACTTATTTCGTACACATTATTACTATTAATACTATTATTATTATTATTATTATTGTTATTATTTTTCCTGTCTTAATAAACTGTCTTTATCTCAACTCACAGGCTTCACTTTCCCGTTTCTCTCCCCCATCCCGGAGAGGGAGGGGGGAGGGTGAGCGAACGGCTGTGTGGTGTTTGGCTGCCAGCCGGGCTAAACCACAACAGTGAAGAAGGCTTTTATTTAATACTTTGGCTTTCGCCATGTTTTTTTGTCTTAGGGTCCCTTCCTCATTCAGTAGCAGGTCCACATTTTCTGTAGTCTTCTTTTTGCTGCTGATGTATCTGTAGAAGTCCTTCTTGTTGTGTAAATCAGTCATAATAAATATGGTGTTGCTCTAACTAAAACAAGCTCTACAGCTGTTCTAACAGCTCAGCTGAATTCATCAAGGCTCTATTAATTTGTTCCTCATGAGAAACTGCCCCTGTCCATGAGGTAGTTCTGTGTTTACCCTTAAATTAAAACAGAATTTGGTTCTGGGCACAGAGGATCCAAGTCACCTTCTGTATCCACAGCAACACACTGATATAAACTGAAGTATTTGGCCTAAAATGTACTGCATGTGCTAAATTTTCTCTGATGAGACTTGAGTAAAACGTTGATAAATACCGATTGTAACCTCTTGTATACTTAAGCAGTTAGTTCTTCGGTTGGTAAAATAGGACTACATTGGGCATTTAAAAGTGTGTGGGATGCCCTTTTGTAAAAACTGGGACCAAACCGAAAGACAAATTTTGAGCAAGGTAGTTTGTAGACAAAATGCTGTTACCTTCAATAAAGTGCTGTTGTGCTCAGCCAGAATTTCTAGTGAAATGTAACTCTCAGTGTGTCTGTTACCACGTATGAAGGTTGAGAAAATACATCTCAAATTTGGTAGTTTTCATGAGCATTTATTACCATCTGATTTCACTAGTTAGTGTTAATATTGTTGCAAAACAAAGCAGAGAAATATAGGAGGTGGAGTTAACTGGGGAAGCTTTCATCTGAGTTTATTTTACTGTATGGATTCTCCACCTGAAGTGCAAAACAGTGGTGTCATGCAAAAAACTTCCTACCATGAAATCCTAACAGGATCTGAGAGATGTGTATCTTTGACTTTACCATACCCAATGCAAAACTGAAAGCTCACATCTGACTGGCAGATTTCCACACTGTGCTTTATTTCAGGGTATTAAATGAATGAATAAAAACACTGAGATGTATTAAATGTTTGTCTCTCCAGCATTTTTTTTTTTGACTTATGGTCTACTCTTTGCCCTGAGCTTTGGGACTACTTTACCATGTGATACCTGTGGAATTTGCTTTCTTCTAAGGCTGCCCTGACTTATTAGACCTTTAGACCTCTACACTTCTATTTAATCTAATTTTATGTATGTTTGAACAGTTAATTCCCTAGTCTCTTGGCAGACAAATTAATTGGTTAATTGACTGTTGTTATTCTTTCACGCAACATTCATAGTCGTCTATGAGGGATTGTCCTTGTCTGTTGTACAGTCTTGTACATTGTGGAGGTTTTGGCATTGATAAGATGCTTTTGGCCAGACTGGATATATATTATTTATTCCTGTTTCTTCACATACAATTATTCAAAGGTTGACTGTAACATCAAACAGAAATAACCAAACCTACAAATGTTTCTGATCAGCTTGTAAGTGTCTGACAATGCTGAGTGTAGTGGCACATGCGTGTTATTGGGCACAAGCCATTGATCTCTGGAGAGGATTCAGAGCCAGAAGTCAGCAGACTAAATGGATTGGTCAGAAACCCTATTCAACAGTGTGTGCTGTGAGTGCCTGTGAAAATCTGGCCCTCCATGTTTTCATGGGCATTTGAATGCCTTGGGGTGCCATTTCTCAGAACAAAATAACAGGAAGTCTGGGCTTCTCATCATGTTTCAACTGCTAGATATCAGAAGTATCCTTAGTACTAGATCTCCTGTTGTTTCTACTTCATAAGGGACTTTTTGAGGCAAACGCTTTCTTGGAAAAACATGGACCCATACACAAATGTAGCTATTGAAATACTTTGCATTAAGAGGGTTTCTTGTGTGATGCTGTATGTAAGGCTTGTCAAATGAGATCCCTTCTGGGTGGCCTTTGTCCATCTCCCAGTGTTTTCATGACACTTCTTTTACCGCAAAGAGGAATGAAAGGCCTTCACCTCAGAGGTTCAGGAAGAGTGGAAGGGGGTCTTGTCTGAACGATGATATACCCGGCACCTTTGTTCCTATCTCCTTCCTGATAAGCTCAAGCTGTTAAACTCCAGCTAACCAATCAGCAGAACAATTTACTACCCCTGTGTCATTTTAAGTGGGCTGTCTGGCTGGAGCAGGATGTATTCAAATGAAAGTTAACAAAGTATGTTTTCTTTTGAGGATTTGTCTGCTCTAAAGAGCTTGAAGGGAACCTTTGAACGGGTATTCTCATCCTGTTGCAGCTGAAATATCCATTGTACCTCCCACAGCTTCAATAACTGCACTTATTTTCATTTCTAGCACATTTGGAAACAAACAATATTGAATCTATTTTATTTGATGGGAGAGGTTCATAAAGAAATGGCAAAGGGCTTGCATTTTTAAAATATTTGGCCTTCAGATATCCCCTCCTTTCCAGATCCTTTAAGCCATGCTCAGGTGACCCTTACAGGCTGAGCAGCAAAACCCTGCTGGGAGAGAGGGGCCCAGAGCCGCCACAGTCTCCTTTGTGGTCCCTGCCTATCAATGTCTGCTCTTATTCCACAATGAGGCTGGACTGTCTTGGCAGGGAAAGCTTCATGGGATCAGGTATAATCCCCAGAGGAAAACAATTGTATACAATAAGAACTTGAAAGCATGAAAGGAAAAGACTTTCAACTCCTCTAAGCAGAGCTTTATTGATTAAAAACTGAATCTGCTAGTTTTCTCTAGTTAGTTCACTATTATGCTAAAAAATGTAGGAAAGCAAGGCTTGTGTTAGTGCATAAATGAGCTTGTCTGGTAATGGAAAAATAAAGCTATTTGGCTACAAACCTTAATGTAAGGTAGATATCTGAGTTTTTTTTTTTTATTTTTTTATTTTTTCTTGTGCAGACTTTGCACATTTTCTTACCCCTTTCTTAAATCCATCTGCAGAAATGTTTATTCTCTTTATACCCTAAAGCCTAAATGTTATAGATTCTGGGTGAAATACTTAATTCAGATCCTTTTCTCCTATTCTTCTGTAGCAAGTCAAGACTTGTTGGTTCAGAGAACATGAGTTCTTGTCTTTTCTTTTGTTTTTCTTTTGGTATGGTCACATTATTGAATTTTAAAACGTGGTGCTAGCTAACAGTGAGATGACGGTGAAATATCTGTTTACCTCCTGTGTGACTAGAGCAGTACATTTTCCTTTAATACAGAATGTAGAAGCCAGGAAAGCTACAAGTCTATTTTTTCTCTCTGCTGCTGAGCGAACTCTTGAGAATATTCTTAAATGCCACTTCATGGGATAGCTGAACCCTGTGGGTAAATGTTACCCATAAAAAGGGAACATCACACTTGTGCCATATGTACCTGAAGTGCCTTTCTGTGTGACTGGGTTGTCAATAGGAATTTCCCAGGCACCAAGCAGAACTGCAGCTAAGAACAAAGGCACTAAACTGATCTTTTGTCTTCTGTGACTGCCTTGAAAGCAACTTTACAGGCACTCATTTTCTTTCCCTCACAGCCCTTGGCCTGCTGTGCACAAATATGAGAGAGGCAGCACTGCCTGGGCTTCTCTCCCTGATGCAGGGTGATGGGCAGAGATAAATGGTTGGAAAGTTCTTGCCTCTATTCAATGTGAGCCCTCATATACAGCCTCAGAGACCATATGTTTTGGGCACCTCGTGAGCCTGGAAAGCCTTAACCTTTGGTCATGTTTCTGCCTGATCTTTATTCAAGCCATCCTTTTTTTTTTTTTTTCCCCAGTGTGCTGAGTCTGCTAGTTAAATTAACATTTTTTGATCTCCCTAGAAATAAGACAGAAAATGAAGCTACACTTCATCTTTATCTGGCAATCAAAGCTCAAACTTCAGACTACGAGAATGTAGAATAGATGTTAAAATCATACTTTCTTCCTTCCAAAGAGACTAAATGAGCACAAGGTACAATTAGGCTAGTTTATTTAATCCCAGCTGTGAAGAGAGAGTTCTGTAAGAATGATGTTTTTGACATCTGTCACTTGCACCGTCACCTTTCAGTCCCATCAGAACAAATCCATTATCCTTTCTGATTAGAGAAGGATTTTAGCTAACCAGAGTTATAGGGTGATACCAGCTACAGTGACAGATATATGTCCTGGAATGCTTTCCCAATCCTGATGTGTTTATAAAAGGGATACATTCAAGACAATGTTAATTCTTTATGGCCACACTTCTGGGAAGAAAAAAAAACTGTAAATAAACTGACCATTCTTCCCACGAAGTAATACTCGATATGCACATATAAATTGTTTTGACTGTACACCTCACAACTGCTAGAAGTAATGGGCACACAACAGTTTCACAAAAAGAAAATACTACAGCATGTACGTACTCAGGTAGCAATGGGAAATGCAAATTCACCAATTTATTATTTTCATGTTTACTTTTTTATTCATTATGATTAAAGAAGTTCCTAACTTTAAATGAAATAATACAGAACAGGATTTTACGCTGTCATATCAGTGAAACCTCTTCAAAATCAGAGACAGATGAAACCCCTTTATCCCATTGTTCTGAAATCTGGGGGGATTGTATAAAACCTGAGCCTCAGCAGGCCACAGTCAAGTAATTACGGCTTTGTGATGGCTCAGCCAAAACCCCAAATCCAAACATTTCTGAACACTGGAACTTTTAAAATATGAATTTGGTATGACTCTGTGGCTTAGCTCTGTGTTTGAAGATGAAGAGAATCCCCTTTCCCTAGACCAAAAATCACTGGAAAAAAAGGTGAAGTTACAGAAAAGGAAGGAAAGGTAGTGGTCTTCAGGAGCTGTAATTTGTGATACTCCACCTTGTAATTCATTTTTGTTAGCGTGCTCACCTTATGATCTAATGTGCATGTCATGTGCACAGATGTACAACTGACATACTTAAGGTGTCACCTAACTGGGCTTGTATCTTTGTCTTAAAGCCATGTAGTGCCTGTATATTTCTGCACATGAAGGATAAAGGTGTTTGGACTACTGGTAACAAAGGCAAATGGCAAGGAACTTGGCTCACTGTAGTCTGAAAACTTACTGGTATGCGGATATAGGCCTCAGGAAAAGGATGTCCCAGGAAATGGACTTCAAGCTGCCTTCTGGTCCATGGAACTTTAATTATCTATCTTGGGAGTTAGCTAGCCATCACCATAAAATTGACTGGTATCTGATGAAAAAAACTGTCAAGGACTTTTAGCTTCCAAAGCAATACCTGATAACTCTGTAGTAACACAGAAATTCAAGCTATTCCTAGTTGAACCTTCATTTGTGCCCTAAAAAGTATAGTAGAACTTGGGTTGTAGAACCTGCATGTGCAGTTCAGATGATCTTTCATGATAGTACAATGAAGATGCTTGATTAACTTTTCATCTTTCAATTATTACAAGAGTGTGTAATTGTTTGCTTTCCTTGATTATAAGTAGGAGTCTTTTCAAGAGGGAAATTTAGTAGAAAATTTAGGAGGGAAGCTCTGAAACTCAGTGGAGCAAAGAGTTGGAACTAACCTTTTACTATATGAATATGCTTTTCTTTAATATTTTCTGCCTCTTCCTAGGTTAAACCTTCCTAGATCAAGTGATCCCTTTCCTGAGTGGTCAGCAATAAAGGTAGGAAAATTAGGAACTTAGAAAATAAAGAGTTGCCTCAGAAGGATAGGACTATATAGCGCAGTTTGTTCCTCCTCAAGAGTTCTGCTAAAAGTTGGCTGAAACTGGTTCTCAAATGAATTGTTGAATAGTTGAATTGTTTAATAGTAAAAAATATTTTGTATGTGTGACAGCTTTTCTTTCCTTACCTCTGCTCTGAAATGTATGGAAGCCAATGGAAGGATTCCTGTTGCCTAAAATGAAATTGGGATTCTGCCATATCAGCTGTGTGTGGGAAACAAAGTCAGTCTGTGTCTGATACTCAGGAATGGGGAAGAGACACCTGTAATATGGGTCTTGTTCAGTTGTAGTTTTCATATCCTTTTCATATGCTCATTCTTTATTTTCATGTAATTCATCACATATCAGTAAAGGCAGCTGCAATCATGCAAATAGTGACAGGGAAACAGGAGAAATTAGTCCCCCAAACCAGTAAATATGGATTAGGGAAGGGCAGAATCAGAGAAGGTTGGAAACATTGTTTATGCTAAAAAGGCTATTTGCTGCTGTAATTTGTGTTTCTCATTGTTAGGTGGCAGGGAGCCCAGTGGCGCTTTGGCTTTGGCTCAAATAAAAGCAGTGCTGTACAGAAGGCAGATCATCTTCCTGGTGAATTGAGAGTATGCTATCTGCTGTCTACAGTCAGCATGGAAATGGCACAAGCCTCCAGTGACTGCATTTGATGGGTAACTTCAGCATTTATCCGAATCAGTTTTCCAACTCAGATGCTGAGTTCAGACTCTGCCCTTGGACTACTTTTAAATAGATTCACTGTGTTCAACAAGGTGAATCTCACTACTCCTTTTGCCTTCTTTGCTAGTACACACTGTGTTAAATCCACTGTGAGGGAGGTTTCCTGTTCATGTGGTAAAACTTGGGCTGTGAAAACTGACTGGCCAATTAATTCTTGTGGTACCTGGGGATCAACAAAGTCTGAGAAACCAAGTTGTCCCGTTCCCCCCTTCCCCCCCATTACATTCATTGTGGTAGTGAGGATGAGGTGGGGATCACTAGAATAATTTGATCCAATTTTTTTTTGGCGGGATTTTTCTGTGGTGGACTCCACTGTGTTTACAACTGATTTGGGATGATGTGGTGCTGTAAAGAGCTACCAATAAACTAGAAGTTTGGTCTAACGGGAGAAGAACAGGTGAGTCAGGCTTCCTTTATGTGTCATAAGGACAAAGAGGGGCAGTTTCACGCTGAGCATACTTTGAGGAGTATCAGCCTCCCAGAACTCTTGTTAGAAAGCATTGCCAAGTGAAGTATCATTTTGAAACAGCTGGACAAGGCAGGAGGCAGGCTATGCCAGACAGTCAGCAGGTGCAGAGGACAGCAGGAGGGCAGCAGAATTTATTATAAAGCCTGCCATTAATGATCATTTTTACTAGTAATTTTATTAACAGGAAAGGTTTTTTTATTGTTACTGTTTTTTCATTAGAAAGAATAGTGCTGGTGTGTGAGGCACTTTTATATATTGTATGCCAGGAGTAGATTTGCTCACCAAATCTAAAAGAGCATGTTGTGTACTACTGAGTACATTTCAGGCTTTAAGTTGCATTTTGCTCTCATCTCAGTCTAGTGTTTCTCAGTTGGAAAAGCTGACTAACCTGTGTGATTTACATACACAGTAAACGCTTTGACTTTTATAGATCCAGGGCTGGGTTTTGGAAGAAGAAGAGAGTTATGTGTGGCTTATTTATTTATTTTGTTCAAATACTGTTTCAGGTGTTAGTTTGGCAGAATAAAAGCTGCCAAGTTAAAAAGAAAATTACATTCTCTATGTTAGAGTCCTCAGGAGAATTCCTGCAGGATTAAAAGAGCATTAGAAGAGTCTCCTTTCTTCCTTTAACATGCATGCATATGACCACACACACACACTTTGCTCTCTACTAGCACTTACCAGTTTTTCAACAAATCTCCTTTGCTAAAATTTTGCAAATGGCTGCTTCCTTCTTTGAAATGACTGTTCTGAATACAAGTCTGTCATAGACGGCTCTATCAGCTGGATGGTTAAGTGCAATTCCTTTGTTGCAGCACACAGTCTGTTTTACTTTGCATTAGAGAAGTCAAGAAGTCAATTAATACACTGGCCAAGGCAAAATAGTTCTTTACACCTATAGTCAATCCCACTGTGGACTCTCTTATGAATAAATTATTAATAATAAGTATATTGTAAGGCTCATTTCATCTCTCCAGGAGATACTTAATCCTACAAGTTGGATCAAGACTCTCATTTGCTTTTAATCAGATGAAATGTAGCTTTGTGTATGCGAAAACACTGCTTTAGCTTTCTGCATTCTGGTGGTGAGGCTGGGAGTCAGATAGCTATTGTAATTTGAGAATTCTTTCAGTGTTGGAAAAAGTGAATAAATTCTCTATTTCAGGGTTTTAGTATGACTCCTGTGGTTTCCTTTGCCTGTTCTTTTATCAAGTATTTCACTTAGATGCTCAGAAACAATTTGGGTGGGGGGAGCAGTATGAGGGAGAGTCTTAATGGGTCACAAGCCAGCTGCTATTCCAGTTACTGAGTTGTTTTATGTTACAGACTGGCAGCTTAGCAATACATTGCAGGTGCAGCCTAAGGTGTGAAGGCCATTGAACATGGAGTATCTGATGCATGACCATCCCAGACACACCTGTGTCTGTGTATTCCCAAGGCCAGATCCCGAGCTGTATTCAGCTGGTATCTCAGTGGCCTTGCAGTACCAGGACTACACCGGCAGAGGATAGCTAAACTCAGAGGAGTTACAAGGGCATCAGATTGAATAGGTGAGGTTCAAACAGAGAGGCTCAGTGAGAGGAGAACTTCAAGTATGTGACTGTGCTGCTGATTAACCTAAAAAAGCTCAGGCTTTTCCAGAATGTTTCTATGCACCTCAGCAACTGAGTCCAGTAAAAGACAAAATGAGATGAATTTCAATGTATGTTCTTCCCTCCAAAGATTAAGATGCTTGGATATAATTTTGCACTAAAATACAGAAGAAGCAAACTGGGATAGATTCTGTGCCTTAAAATCTGGTGTAGAGTAAGAATAAACTGGATACCATCATTTTGTATTTAAATCGGTAAAAGAGCAGGATTTGGCCCTTTAGACTTGATTTGCAATGTGTGGGTGCTATTAAAATTCTACTTTAAAAAAAAGTGAGTTGCAATCTGTCATTTAATCTGAAGAGTCACTGCAGCAGTGATATTCAGGTAAGAACCAATTAATGATAATGGTATTAATGAACATTTCCAAATGCACATTTCATTTAGCTATAACAAGATAGTTATCTATGATGCATTGAATATCAAATCAGCTACCAAACTATGGAAGAGAGACTTAATAGATCAGAAAAATAGAAAAATACATAAATCTTTAGCCTTAATATGAGAGTTATGTCATCTGGACAGATAAATTAAAAAAGAAAAAAAAAAACACAAAAAACACTATCTGTAGAATTAGGTTAAATACTAATCTAGGATTTTTTAAATGACTTTAACTCTAAAATCGTAGAGATCATAAAGAATCATATTTGGTGACTCCTTTTGGGGATATGTCCAAGTGTAGACCGAAGGATAATTTCACCTTTACTTCCTCTGCCACCAGCAAATGCTGAGCATGCTTGTAAGAGAGAGGTTTTTATCAAGATACATGCACTGTACTGTAAATGTCCAGTAATATAACAGAAATTACACTGAATTGCTAAAGAAAAGATAGTATGTTTTATTATTTCACTCATAGCCCTATTTTGTGGAAGTGAATCTTCTGTTTCCTGTCAAATTATTTTTAACAATGTTAATATAATTCCTCCTCTACATCCAGCGATTTGTTCATAACTCTGGCCAGCGGATAACAGAAAATTATGTATTCTTTGAATTTGACCAGGCACATTTTATTTTCTCAAGGGCATATTTACGTTAATCACAATACCAGCCAGCCAAAGAACCTGATTGACCTGACAGGGAAGCTAAGTACAGGCTCAGAGTGTCTTTCATGTGATTAGGACCACCCATCTATCTAAGCTGGGTCTGGACATGGCATGCTACTCAGGAAAGACCGGTCACTATGGCAAGTGTTGTGCTAGCAAGAGAAGAGAATCATCTCCACAGGTAGAAGGGCAAGAATGAAGGTGAACAGATAAAATAGGTCTCTCTAACTCCAAAAAGGTCCAGACCATTGCAGAGGAAATCAAGGGGACATTATAGAGAGCACACGTCATGTATCTTGCATAGTAGTCATGCATCCCTGCCTTTCTGCTGAGGTGTCACTTATGGGCAAGCTGCAGACATTGTTAGATGTCTCAGCAGTGCCCAAGAAACATGTTCTCATCCTGCCTTGTCTGATGAATCAAGGCCAGGGAAAACTGACTGCTGCAGCAGTGGCAGTCAAAGCAGCAGTGCAAGGTGCAAAGTTTATGCCTGTTTCTCACTTTCCATTCAGTTCCCAGTAACTCAGTGCTCAGAAACCTCTAAACTTTATCTCCTGCCAAACAAACTCCCCTTGTTGCACCCCTCCCACCCCTTGCCTCCCAAGTAGCAGTGCTCCTTACTGCTTTCTACTGCCAGTAGCCATTTATCTCTTGCTTCTGTCTTAGTTTCTGAATCCTTCTGACACCTCAAAGTGTTTAGCCTTGCTCCACACCTTATCCCAGCCAAGATGTGGGATACCGCTAGTCAGCCATAATTTAGATTTATAGAAAAACAGAACTTGGAAACCTGCAAATAATCTTGTTCCTTAATGTAAGGAAACTGTCACAGAGCAAAGGAAAACTTGATGGGTGATTGGCCAAATATTGTTAAAGGAAATCAGATGTTAAGCAATGGCCGGTGCTGTGAGGAAATTCATACTCTGCTGGTTCCTGAGCAAAGTGATGCCTGCTGGCAAACATATGAGCTCGAGATGTGGTGAGCAGTCCATTGCTGATATCTAACCTGACTTCTCTATGCCTTGGCTTTCTAAACCTGAAATGGAGCCAGTAGGTCTTTCCTACATTAGAGAAATGTTTTAAGGAAAATGCACGTAGTGCTTCAGTACTGCAATAAGTAGAATGCAATAGTCAGTAGGCAGATTTACCTAATGTAAGCAGTGATCATAAAAGACTTATCAACTGGTTTCATTTTAGAAAAGCAGAAGAATGAATTGAGATTTAACAGATTTGGTAACAGAGGAATACTCAATTCTTTCTTTGCTACCTTTTCCACAGTAAATCCACAGCTGACTGTTTTCCATCACAGGCTCAGCAGGTACAATTCAGAAAAATTCCAGTAACTTGTATGAAAAAAAAATATGTGGTGGCTGAGAATCTAATTGGTCTTTTAGTACAGATCTTATATGGCCTACATGGAAGAGGCTTGATAGATAATAGAAAACTGATATTGATTTATCCATTTACATTAATTTTGAAATATATGTTGGTGACATGAATTCAGAGTAGTGATGAGGAATATTTCAATCTTAAATGCTTATTACCAAAACACAGCAACAAGTTGTTATGGTTAAATGTGATGTCGTAATAAGTGGCTTGCTAGCCTTTTCAGTGGCTCTTTTGATTAAGCTCTACTTGGGCCTACCGGAGGCAGTTGTGGAGGCTCTGTAGGAGATGTAGTCTACAGGTACAAAAAGCAAAAATATTCTTAGACATTCGCTGTGTGACTTAAAGGAAGAACTTGGTGCTCAATACCCAGTTACACCTTGACATGACCCCTTATAATGAGACCTGGAAGAGAGCCCAACTAGCACTTTGCAAAGATACACAGGAAAAAAGGAAGGAAAATGGGGTTCGCAGAGGCTTCTAAGGAATAATGAAAATCTGCAGAAGCAAGGAAGGAAGTAATAAAGAATGGCCCTGGGTAGCCCGAGTCAAGCTGGTGTTTGGGATAGCATCTCAACAACTGTCTCTGAGTAGAAGGTTTTTGAATCCAAGGCTGGTGGGTAGAGATTGTGCTGTCTCTTATGCAGTGCTAAGTAGAAACCTAAAGTTTAGGAGAGGAAGAACTGTTTTGCTGCAGGAGCAAAGTGGATTTGAAGGAAAGGCCTGAAGGCATACAACCAGGATTGTCATTTGGAGGGCTTCTTAAAGGACAGGTTTTGGTTGCCCAGAATCAGAAGACTTCCATTTGTGACACGAATGGCTTTGCTTAAAAAGATCCACCTCGCATTCCCATTCAGTATGCCTCGGAAATGAAACAGGTAAAAAATATCAGCTATCGCTCCGTGCAAACAGTTGCAAGTCTGACCTGTCAGGAAAGCATTTGTGATAAAGGAAAGGTTCTTTATATCTTTTTTTTTTTTTTTGTGTGTGTGTGTGGACATCTAAATCTCATATTCGCTTATGATCATTGAAATCCTATCTTCAAGTTACTTTCAAAGACAGCATGGGAGGCTTATAGGTTTTGCCTTTCTGACCATATGTGTTCTCTCTTGATTGTATATTACAAAGTCACTTCTATTCCCTTGTAATCTAAAATTTTCTCCCTAAAATATTTGTGGCAGACAACAGTGCTGCTTTTTAGGCCACAGATGAGCTTTCCTTTCTATATCAGTACAGAGTCAGTGGGGTCAGTGCCTTAAAACAAGGAATCCCTTGAGATGTACCTCCAATAGCAAAATGCCATCCCATTGTTGTCAGCTAGAATGCCATAATTGCTCTGGTTGCTACTTTAAGACTGCTTTCCTTGGATGGAAATAATTAAAATTCACTGGTTGTTATGAACACTGCTATGCTTTGGTGAGTTTCTTCTCAGCAAAGTATTGGGAACAAGTAAAGAACACCTGAAGGGGAAAATGTTTAATGATGGGTTTCTGGTACTGAAGGATGACTCTCACATTCAGGAACAAAACCCAAGGAAAATGTTTTGTAATCAGTGTCAGTGTGGACAAAGCAAAGGAATGGTTCAGTGGACTGGCTGCTACTAATTGTGTATGTTTATGCATTATCGACCTCAGGTAATGAAATCCGTCTAAACTTTTAGGCCCTGGTCACCTGATTCAGAAGACAAATGTAGCGTATGTGGGGCAGACAGCTGGTAGGTAAAGAGACAAGTTTCATTGGGACATCTTTGAATTAAACTGAATAAATGGCATGCTGCCATGTCAGTGATCTTTCATGGAATGCAAATAGGTCTGTCTAATGTAGAGAAAATGCACATCATTCATTTTAGACTTTAATTAGGTTTTAATTTAATCATATATTGGTACCAAAGCAGACTTTGGCAAAAGATTCTGATATTAAAGCCTTCAAAGCTTTTCTGGAGAACTCTAAATGTTTTGTGTGGTAGTAAATCAACTTGCAAAGTGGTGACTACACAACACGTGTATCTTCGCTCTAAAATGGTTGAAACAGGACTTATTATAAAACTTAAAACGGGGAGCAAGGGGAATGTAGACTTTTATGAGAGAAAATACTAAGTGAGTCATACTGTGAGTCACTCTTTATATCAGGGAGATGATTTCTTTTGAGCATTGCCTTTTAGGATAGTAGTAAAAAGATCCTGAGAGACCTGTTGTCATTATCTCGCTCTGCTTGCTCAACTTGGTGTTGGTGGGGTACCCTCCTGAAGGGGAGGGCAGAGCCCTGCTGCTGCCATGGTTTCCCTCAGCTCCTGGCTCCTCTTTCTACCTGGAGTCCTGCTCTTGCTACTCCATGACATTACTAAAACTCACACTACCTATGTTTCTGCATGTATGTGTACTAATCTTGTACAGTTCAAGTTGTTTTACAGCTCTGGGGGAATTTAACGTATCTTCTAGATGTCTGTATAACTTCTGAAAATTAACTAATACACATTTTTTTTTTCTCCTCAGAGAAAAAATCCCTTTCTCCTGGTGCAGGGATACATTCAGACTGGACTGCTTATTTTTGGTTTGCTGCCAATATGTTCCTCGGATAGGAGGGGGCTTGTTTAGATGTAGTTTCCCTCTCATAAAAGCTGCTACCCGCACTGCAATGGTGGACATGACTGTGAACTTTAAGATTCAAGAAGGCTGTTCTAAAAGCTACTGGAAAGAGTGTGAAAATGCTCAAAACTACAACTGGTCATCCCAAGTGCTAATGAGAGAGCCACAAGGTGCTTCCCCACCAGAGAAGGCTGCTGTACCCTGCAGTCCCTCTAAGGACCTGACTGTTGGAGAAGAGGGAGTAGCCTATCTACTTACAGATGAATTCCAGAAGGTAAGCACGGGAATGGAAATGAGGAGGGAAATGGAGGGAAAATTGTTCTGAACCTTAAAAAAAAAAACAGAGCCATTTTGTGTAGATTTGAGCTACTCTTAAGCTCCGGTTTTGCCTTTGTGTACAATGTCATGTTTGTATTGCCAAGTCCCTAGAGGTGGAAATAACTCAGTGGCTTTTGGAATATTTACAAATTAAAGTCAGACTGTGATTTTGATCAATAGTACGTGTTTCTAGAGAACTTCTGATTACTGAGGTGTTTACCAGAGCCCTGATTGGAAAATGCATCTTGCTCCTCTGAACGCTGGCCACAAACAGAGAATTTGGATGTGGCACTTCTGAGAAATGTTTGAATGTTTTGGTTTGTTGAGTAAGATCAAAAAGTCTTGTTCTGGATTGTCTTGTGGCTGAACTATATCCCCCTGAACTGACGTAAAGTCTCATGGGAGGCATCATTCTACTGCCTCGTGCTTTTAAAGCCTGGGATTCCTGGCCAGATCATGTCTCCCATCTCTATTAGAAGCTGGCGTGTAAAGGACTTAGTGTTTTCTGATAGCCGGTTTACAGTGAAACCCAGGGATTTGGTCCTGAGCTCAAGGAAATAAATGAGAAAACCTGAATTTGATGCACTGGATCTTCCACAGGGCAATGAGATAGCAGATATTGTACTTTCAGAACATGGGGAAAGTCACTATCTTCACTACATGCCTAACTTTCAGTTTAATGTCCAAATCATAACTGGTATTTACTCACCAGGATTATTTGATTTTGCAGTTAGTCTTAAAAGAGTATATACTCAGTCATACACCTTCCATAAGTAATTCAAACTTGTTTTAATACATTACATTTTTATGGTGGGCAGGTAAAGCTTTTTAAGAGCTTACTTAAAGAAGAGTGCATTAGAAAAAGCATACACTGTCTGTAAGCTGTGCAGAAAACTAGCTTGTTTTGATGTGGAGAGCAGTGGCTATTGTTTATCTTGATTTCAGAGATTTTTTTTGACATCCTCATAGACAGCTGTTGAAGTATGGGCTAGACAAATAGACAGTAAGCTGGGCTGAAACCAAGTTGTGTTGCTGGGCTCAGGGTCTAGCTGAAGGCCAGTCACTACTGCCATAACACCATGGTTGAGTTCGATGCTGGGGACAGCTCTGTTTAACATCTTCATAAATGACCTGTACAATGGGACAGAATACACCCTCAAAGAATTTGCAGATGATAAGCAACTAGAAGGAGTGACTGATGCACCAGCTGGTTGTGCTGCCATGGAGAGGCACTTGGACAGGCTGGAGAAGTGGGCTGATAGGAATTTCATGAAGTTTAACAAAGAGAAGTGCAAAGTGCTGCCCTTAGGGAGCAATACCTGCCTGTACACCAGAACAGGTTGGGGACTGACTGGCTGGAAAGCAGCTTTGCAGAAAAAGACCTGGGAGTCCTGGTGGACACCCAGTTGACCACAAGCTAGCAATGCATCCTTATGGCAAAGAAGGCAACAGCCTCTGGGGCAGCATTAAGGTAAGTGTTGCCAGCACGTCGAGGGAGGTGATCCTGCCCCTCTACTCAGCCCTGCTGAGATGCATCTGGAATGCTGTGCCAGGTGCTGGAGACCGTACAAGAGATACAGGGAGACACTGGGGAGAGCCCAGCAGAGGGTCACAAATATGATTAAGGGCTTGGAGCATCTCATATGTAAGGAGAGGCTGGGAGAGCTGGGGTTGTTTAGTCTGGAGAAGACAAAACTCAGAGGGATCTTAACAATGGGAAGGGGTAAGAAGATGAAGGCAGACCCTTTTCAGTGGTATACAGTGACAGGACAAGAGGCAATGTACACAAACTGAAATACAGGAAATTCCACTCAAATATAAGAAAACATGTTTTTACTGTGAAGGTTGCCAAGCAGTGAAATGGGCTGCCCAGGGAGTTTGTGAAACCTCTCTTCTTGGGGATGATCAAAACGTGACTGTGTACGGACAACCTGCTGTAGCTAATCTTGAGCAGGGAAGTTGGACTAGATGATCTCTGGACATCCATTCCAAAGCCAACTTCTGTGATTGTGTGACAGACTCCTGGGTTGATGAAATCTGATGTCGGTGGATGGAATTGTGAACTTCTGTAAGATACCATTTTTTCTAGGGATTTTTTTGTGAGGTAATTATAATCTTTTCTGGTAATGATACAATGGATTAAAATCTAAGAATAATGGAAGTATGGTAGGGAAAAAAATTAATGTGAATGGAAAAAGTATGTGAATGGAAAAAGTATGAGTTACACACTGTAACGATATTGCCTCTGAAACAGGACACACCATCATATAAATTTTTTTTTTTTTTCCTCCCAGCTGCTTAGACGGGATATATTCTAAGCTTGCACAGTGCCATCTTTACCCAGTTAGCTTTAGACTATATAATGTAGTGAACAAAGATGTTACACTACTGTCTCCAAGACAGGTTTCTTTCAGAGAAGATTCTTTTCCTGTAGCATATTAGAGTGTGCCTAATCTGTTATAAGAAGCCCTAATATTATGGACAATTTCTCCTTACTGGCAACTATTTCAATTTTCTATTCCTTGTAATCCTTAAAGAGTTCTCAACTGTAGCAGGAGTTTTCAATACAGAAGAGCCGGCCTTCATAAATAAATGAATAAACACTGCAGCAAATGAGGTTTATTGTGAGTCTTCAGCATTGTATCTGGACCTCAGTTTACGATTTGATTCTGTTCTTGCAGTGTCCACTCAGTTCAAAGGAAGGTTTTGTAATTTGCTAGGAATGTAGGCTGAAATAAGTATAAATTTATAGTAGGGTGGATCTGTGAGACAATGCAAACTTCAACTGTAAAAAAAAGAAACCTCTGTTACTTTGCATCACAATGGCAAAAGCTTGTTGGCTGGACAGTCTATAGATGTTTGCAGTGGCTTTTTTTTTTTTTTTTTTCTGCTAAATTGTGACTAAGCAGTTTGTCTGCAAGACTTGCCAATTTAGCATCATCTAAGGCCTTTGTGCTTACTTAAATGCCTTCCTTGTAATTAGGAGATTGCTCATTATTTTGCCAGTGTCCCAGCAGAAATGTTACAGGCTCAGTTTCTTGGACATTGTTATGAGTTGCTTTCCTGCCTTGCATTGTTTTCTTTAAATTGCTTCTTAGGAAGGCATGGGCTTTTACTGCAATCACAGAGAAAGTAAACATCTCAAATTAAGACAAACAAAATTGGTTGTTAGGAGAAGAACCAGTCAGGCAGGAAATGCCAAGCAAAACAACATTCTTTGGGCGCCTGATATAAATATGATTCTTTAAGCAGCCTGTTGGGTCCTGCTGGCTGGGGCTTCCCTACACTCACTGCAGACATGCAGAAATGCAGGATTACTGATCCTGGCCAAGATGTAGAATTTCTCATCTGCCGTGGTATAAAGTCTTAGCCCTTAACATTATTTTACATGGGTACAACCTTCTGCATGCTCTAAAGAGCAAGGCAGTCATGAGGCTTCCCCCCTCTGCTCTTGGGCTCTCTAAATGTGGTCTGGAGCCATGTTCCTCATATAGTGTTGGTGTGGCTTGGGGTCTGATTACTTGAAAGCACCCTACACATTCGGACCCCCACTTTGTGCGGAACTGCATGCTAGGGCTTAAGGGGTTTCTTCGTCAACCGAACCCAGGATCAAGTATGGAATTTAAAAGGAATTGTACATCATCACCAGATCAGACCAAGAAAAATTCATCATAATGTAAAGTTAATCATCTTTTAAAACTTAAATTATTTGCCAGTTTGTTGGCTTTCTGCTTTCTTCAGTCTGAAAACAAAACAAAACAAACAAAAAAACAGATGAAAGCATGATGTTGTATTGTTGGGGACTTCTGTATTTTTTGTTTTCTGAATTTTAGATTTGATTTTTTACAGTCATACTGCACACGTACATGGCAGGACTGTTTTCTGAAGGATAAGCCTGGGATCTCTATGCAGTATTCTCTAAGAAAACATCAGCATCACCAGGCAGATAGCTCATACAGTATTTGTAGCTCTCCTTTCTCTTCGAAACGGAAGAGGTACAAGTCAAAATGCTTTGAGTAAAGTGTAGATCTCTGTTAACATATCTTTCTGCTCTGGGGAAATTTTGCTGCTTTGGAAATGGGAACTCTCAGCAAGTACAACATGAACAGGGAACTGTTTCCATTTGAAAAATGTGGTGTGCAGTTTTCAGTGTAACCTTCCAGTGCATTCTGAAAAGTTTGTTCTACTATTGTTAACCGCAAAGCAGTTTTAAGTAAAAGACAAAAAGGATTTTGAACAACTCAGCTGCATTCTGATGCATTGAAAAGTTTTAAATATGTGCTTTATTTCAAATATTCATTCCTACTGAAATCAATCAATGCAGAGGTTAAACAAGGGTGCAGCTAATTTTTATGAAATTACAGATTTGTATGGTGTTAGGGCCATCGTTTTCACTAATTTTGGACTTCTGCAAAATTGTTACTGATAGGCAAAATATCTTATTGAAAGAGGCATTAAAAGCAGCTCCAAGTTTGTTTGCTAAATATGTAATAGGAAGCATTTTGCAAAGTTTCAGTCTGATATCATGCTAATGACTTTCTTGCTAATGTGATTAAAAGTACTTCCCCCTGACGGCCATCATATTAGTGATGGTGATCTCTCCTTAAATTGAATGAGTTGTGTAGTAAAGAGAATGTGAATGTAGAGTCCTCATTCAATAGAAGCATGACCTATACCTTAAGACTGGTGCTTCACCTAAGGATCATTTCTGAAGCCTATCCCAAAGCTTCCCTACACTCAAGGCATAACTTTGAGGCTACAAAAGTGAGATATAAGGTTTCATAAAGGATCTTGCCTCACTGATGTTATGATAATGTCTGAGAGTTAAATTTGTTTAAATATAGGGCACCAGAATATCCACAGCTGGGCAGGAACTAAATTTGGCATCTCATAGGAAGTTGTCACTTTGTTTTTAATTCCAGAATAAAAAAGCCACCCTCATAATTCCTTTAAAAACACAACCCTGCAATAAATCCTCCATCTATCCAAAACCATGGTGCAGGATTTAACCTGAATTTGTTGGTTTATTGCTACAAAATGGAAACTGATATTACACCTATCATCTGGATAGCAAAGGGCCAGCTATCAGTTCTGTCACTGTTAATCTGGACATGTGGTGGGAATTAACCTGCATTTCTAAAAGACTGAAATCCATCTCTTTAGATGGTTACCTAGCAATGGGCTAAAGTGACTTCACAAAATTCCTGACCTGGGTAGCTGGGAGTTGTGGAGGGCATTTCTGTTCCAGACCTTCCAGTTCCTCACCATTGCCTTCCCTTACAACCCTCCCCTGGCTAAATGTAGATGGGGGAAAGCTTCAAATTTCACTTACATTCCCAGGGGTTAACTAGAAATCTTGCTTGTTCATTCGCTTTTCTTATATTTTACATATATTTTAATTCCTGAAGCTTCAGATCAGCATATTTTTTCCTTTAATAAACATTTAAGTTTACAGCCTTTAATCATTTTTTTATTCAAAACCACAAAGAAATGCACAACCTTTTATGAATTCAAATTAAAAATGAAGTGTGGTGGAAATGATTTACAGGCACTGTAGCTTAGCAGGGAAAATATGCAACTCCTTTGCAGTACATCATATTCTGTTCCTTTAATTTATAAGCAAGCTGTAATGTAACATATTAATCATACAAAGAAAATGTTGCTTTGGTTTGAAAGATTTGTTATAGTTGAGCTTCACACACCTGCAAATTATTTATTTCTAAAAAAGAAAAGAAAACATGTGCAGCACACACTATTGCATCCACCAGGAAATCAAACATATTTTTGGAAAAAAAAAAAAAAAAGGCACCAAACAGTAAATGATTTTTTTTTTCTTTGTCCTCCTTCAACCACCTTCATCTCCGTTGAGCTTGGCTTCCCATGTTCTTTCAATCATCTGTTCTGTCCCCTGTGGAAGTTAAAGGTGGCTGGACCCAAGGGAAAAGGTTGCATTTGCTACTTCGAACCTTGTGTCACGTTCTCCTGTTAGAAGGGCAAGAAGTTACCTGTTACCCTACAGGGGGAAGAATAAGGTTTGAAATAGTAAAATATTTTTCACGTTAATATATTTTCATAAACTGCTTCCCTCGACCATTAAGGTAAGCAAAAAGATTGGTGAGGGAAAAGCTGTGCTAAATAAATGACTCAGCAAATGTAATCAGGTTTACTGAGTACATTTATTATTTGACTGATGCTAATAGAAGAGGAGGTTCTTTTTAGTGCAACATATTTGTAAACATCTGCTACTGAGCTGACCATTGCTGTATAAAAGCCTCTCTCTGAATCCTGCAAGCAAGCATAGGAGATTTACAGGCATGGACCATTTGGAGCCTGATCCAAACTGCAGGCAGATTTGCAGGGAGGGAAGGACTCAGGCAGGCTGCAGCCAGCATTTCAGAGTCTGAAGATGGTGTGGATATCTTTGTGATGTTAGGTTGGCCTGTGGGTTTCTTCCTCTCTGCTTTCTAAATTAACTCTACCTGGCTCAAGACACTAGGGTGTCTTCACCTTACGGTGGTGTTTCTTTTGTTAAGAGCAAAATGATTTTGCAAAGAGATTGTGGAGGAGGGAGAAATCATGATAAAAATTTTGCCTTTTACCTCCTTTCCCAACCTGAATGGGAGAGGTAGTTAGGAGATGATAAACAAAAGAGGGAGTAACAGGGAGGGAGTAACAGGGAGCGAGAGGGCAGTGGCGAAACTCCCAGAGGGAATGGTGAGGCTTGTTCTCACAAGTCAAAGGCCCGCAATAATGAACCACTAGGGGTAAGTAAAAAGGTAAAACATAAGGTACAGGAAGCCAAATGCAGTGCCTCTGGGCGTGTAAGTTTGTGTAGAATGTATGCAAGGGAACTTCTTTTAACTCTTTCTTTCTGCACCATTGTAAGGGTGAAATTTACCTCATGCATCTCCCAGTGCATCCACTACTCTGCTCCACTGAAGTTTTGGAAAATTGGCTGATTTGTTCGTATGCCATCTGGCAGAAGGTGCGGCAAAATCGGTTGCTTTCACAGATTTCCATCAGGTTTAGGTGTTACCATTTCTGTGGGGACAGCTCACTGCACCCCTCCGTAGTGAATTTTGATTGTCTTAAAGAAAAGGGTAACTGATAACATGTTATTGAGTGGCTGAAAAATAGAACGCTTCTGCTTGACTGAACTTAATGCAGATCTGCTACGTGTTCCCTGTCAAATTTGAGCATTCCTTTTTTCATACAAGCAATATGCCTGTGAGAGCAGATTTGTAACTCTGGAGCCTTGAGGATTAATGCTGCCAGCTGAAGACCCAGGGAAACTGAATGGCCTCCTCTATTCCCTGTTGCTGGGTTGATTCTTAGACCTCATTGCAAAGTTAATGTGTTAAATGGAGGAAAGAGAACTGAGGGACTAAACTAAACATGGGTTGGCTGAGATTCATAAATGAACCAAAAGTAGCACTGGCTCAAGTTCAGTGGAAAAGCCATTACTTTATCCAGTGTGTTTTAGAAAAATGGGATGTGTGAATTTTGGCGCAGCACAGTGTTAACGTGGTCATGCTGGTATCCGACCCAGCGTGGTCAGAGGTAGCTCCCTGTCTCCTCTAGCCTGTATGTGTGGTGCACACAGAGCGGCTTCCACGTGCAGCAGCACTTGCATGGTGTGCTCTCCCACGGTCTCATGCACTTTGGCTCAGGTTTGCAGTTTGAGATTCAACCCCACCCTGCTTGAGGACTATGCCTCGAAAGCACAACCTGGAGCTGAAGCGGCAGCTGGCTGGAGTAGTACACCAGCTCTTGTGAAGTCTAGGAGGCTTTACTGCGAGGCTGGGGAAGCAGGAAGGGAGAATGAATGGGAAGGAGGGAAGGAGAAAGGCATGAAAACACAGGGTACATTTGCACAAGCCTAATTGGGAGTTTGAGACTTGAATTCTGAATACTTGATCTAAGAGACCATGTATGTTGAAATAAAAAAGAAAACCTGAACCACTGCTGCCATCAGAAAAACGACATCCCCTCAATGCTTTGGAGTGAGTAGTGTGTCTCGATATGAATAGTTGAGAGTGGTTTTTGCCACTTTTGCCCTAATGTGAACTTGCATAACACCCTCCCCCCACCAAATCCATCAACACTGAAACATTTTGATCCGGAGCAATACTTTCAATATCT
This sequence comes from Cygnus atratus, assembly GCF_013377495.2. Taxonomy (NCBI): domain Eukaryota; kingdom Metazoa; phylum Chordata; class Aves; order Anseriformes; family Anatidae; genus Cygnus; species Cygnus atratus. Next base: position 5,557,889 of record NC_066370.1, read on the forward strand.
GGAGAAGTTTGCCAATCCAGAGGTTTGTTCCCAAGGAAAGCAAAATGAAGTTGTGAAATCCTCCACAAAAGGAACTTCCATCCTCCACATAAAAGGAGGATAAAAGGCCAGAGATATAGATGATAACTTTGTTCTAGTGCAAGACCCAAAAGTCTATTATTAAAACAGTTTATTTATTAGCAAGCTCTTCTAATGAACCAGACATAACAGATGTGGGCAAAACTCTACTCAAGCAGGTACGAACTGAAATAATAATGATGGAAGGAAAATAGCTTGACATTCAAATTACTGGCTAGACCTGCTTTTAGTGCTGCTTTGGCTCCATCTCTAAATAGAATAACATAGTTTTAAACCTTTTCCTCCACAAGGAAAGTTGGAAATACCTAACTGAAATGGCTGGCTAAACTGATGCTGATTTAGTTCAAATTCCTTGGTGCTGAAACCACATTTTGGGGAAAGTGTGGCCTTTTAAGCTTAAAAAAAAAAAAAAAAAAGTCATTCACTGATAGAAATGCTTTATTTTGTACCTTTTCTTCTCTTTCAGTCCCATACTCTTTTCCTTACAAGTGCATGTGTAGGTGACAGATGCCTACTGACAGATTCTGATAGTGCTGCTCTGGAATTGGGTAGTGTGCTGTGTGGTGTCTCTGCCGATCGCTGTTGCAGCTACAGTTTAATTTCAGATTCATCCCATCACTTTTGTTAGGTTAACAGAGGTTTTTTGTCAGTTCATTGTGTTGCAGTCTCTTTTACAATGCTTGTCTTAATAAAGACTATTGCTTGTTGAGTTCATCTAATTTATTGGGGGGAGGGGGGGTGTTAATTGGCATACAAAACACCACAAGTTAGCATATGTTTGTAATTTTTTCTATTAGTGCTCTTCCCACAATAGCAATTTAGATCCCTCCTAAAGACCTCTAGAAAACGATGACAGAACAGCTCATAATTTTTTGTGTGTGTGGTGCTAATAGCTAATCGGGTGCAGCTCTGTCTTATTTTTCATTTGCTGTATGGTATTTTAGACTTTCTTTTATCCTACTAACATTTATCTAAATTTGGAAGAGGACTAGAACACTGCGTTTTAAAAAATGTGAATGGTTGTACTTCATGAACATGGAGACTCTGGAGAAAGAAGTATTTTCCCCCTCTGCTTCCTCCACCTGAGTCATTGAACATCAAATCCTTCCTTTATAGCATTTCAGTTTTCAATTGGTGCTATGCTGGCTGACTATGCAAGTCAAAAGGTATTTGTTGCTGCTACCTGACAAAACTGTGTGGGACAGGTATATATTTGAAAAACAAGGAGTAAAAATACCTCAGAGCACAAACTATGAATAAGGCCAGATTCTGACTCATTTTCTAATGTTGAAAAGTCTTTGCTCTTTGGACTTCAATAGGACTTCTTCCTTGGTAAGCATTACTCGCTGTGATTAAAGGCTCAATTTTCCTGCCCCGTGTTATGTAATTAAAATTATGCAAATAATTCAGCTATCCAAGACAATTCAGATTGTGAATGGAATAGTCAATTCTACTCTTCACAACTTGAATACCTTCCGAACACGTATCTTATTTGTTGAAGAAATAAATGGAACTATTTGCAATAATGAATATGTTTTAAGGCTCTAACAATTTCTTTGTGAAAAGTAATGGACACTGATTCTGAATAAATTATTTTCCTGTTTTCAGGATGGCTGTTTATCCCTCCTGCTGTCACGTTCCATCTTTCTAGCTTGTGGGCTTTTGCAAAGGAAGGTTATCAGCAATCTGCTGCAGAGTCCTTCCCACTCAGTAAATCAAAGCCTTGCTCTTCTCCGGTTCGTTTCCATGGACAGATGATTCAATCCTCCTTCACTTCCCAGCAGGAAAGGTTAGTTAAATACTTGCCTGTAGCTCCTTCCAACTTTTATGAGAATTGTTTACATAATTCTGAAAGATCTTCCTTCTTTGCTCAGTGACGGTTAGACATGCCTGCTGAGAACTGGGTGTCCTGTCCATTAATTTTCTGCTTGCAGAATCTCACTAATGAGCCAGGACTTGAGGAGAAATATAACTTTACTGAAACGGTTCCTGCTTCTTGGAATATTGTCCACAAACAACTGAATAGCTGATGTCAGTTCAGTGAAGTGAATGATACAGTTCTTTTTGGTCATCTTATGTTGTTATTAGGGTTGGGAAATTGAAAGCATAATTTTACAAATATACTTCTTAATATTGTATTGCTTTGAGAAAAGTTGTATAGTCAGTGGAATTTTGAAATGATTCAAAAAGTACATGCAAGTTAATAGAAAGATTCCTATTGATTTTACTGGAATTTGGATCAAGCTCGTCGGTACGAATCAGGAATTTACGGGAGCCTAAGCAGCAGTATGCAGGAATTTAGTACCTGTAGATAGTCTTCAGATTTCCCAGTTAATTAACTGTGCAGATCCTTGCCTTGAATAATGCTGCAGAGTAGGACAGAAATAAGTTTCTATGAATTTTAAAAGGAAAAAACCAATCTCACATATAAAGCATATCGATTAAAATTTAAAGTATTACACAGTTCTTGCAGATCCCTTTTGGAAGGGGTCCAGTGGGGTGCCTCTCCATTCTTTAAGCTTCATATGCCTGTTCTTCAGCCCGTCATCCCTGAGCCGCCGCCAGCCCTGCTGACCCACTGAGCCCTGCACTGGTGCAACCATCCCGATCATTCCAGATCCAGCCTGTCCCTCACAGGCAGCCCATCCTCTCCTCATAAAGACCCTGCAGCCCCCATCTGCCAGCAAAACCCCGTGTATGAGAAGTGGTAAGTATGATTTTTTTATTGTGGTTTTACAGGGTTTTTTTTGTTTGTTTTTTTAACCGTTAGCAAGGTTTATCTTGGGCCACGTGTGGCCACTGCAGCCCCGTCAGGGTGGTGGGTGCCCACAGGGGGCTCATTCTGCGGGCTGTGAGTGGGCTCTTGGGTATGAGGTTGCCTTGCTCCTTTGCTGAGTGCTGCTTGGGCTTGTTTTCTTTGTATTCATTATCTTCCCTGATCAAAAACTGCTATCGGTTTTTGGAAGGGTGTGATCCTCTAAGATCTGAGGACTGTGCAAAATCTGCAACTGACACAAGAAATGTAGGATTTAATCTCAAACCAATATTGTCTTCCCTTCCCAGGAGAAGGAGGGGCTCATTTTACAATGACATTAAGAATTCATTCCCTTAAATGAGGTATGTCACCTTGCCATTTTAACTTGATTCATTAAAATAGTGGCTCATTAGTTATTCCCTTGCGTGGTATAGAATTTGCACATTAAAGGCGTATGCATTTCAAGTGCTCACTACATTCAGGGATAAATTTCTAGCCATCCTTTTTTGAAAGGAAGAAGTGAGTGTGGGTTTTGGAAAAGAAAAAAAAGGTAGAAGGCCTACAAGTCTGCTCCTCTTTCCCCCCATAAGTCTTTCAAATCTATTAATACCCTTAATATTTCATTTAGAAGGCCACGCTATAGAGACGAAGGACCCACTGAGGTAGTGCTAATCTTTTTTCAGACCTGTGTATGGCATGCGCTCTCCTATGTGCCTTGTGGGGTCTAATACAGTTTTTCCTTTTCTTAGTCTTGCTGTGAAAATAATGATGTCTGAGCTGAGAAAATACTTCAAATCCTAGGCAGAGAGGAGTTCTGCTTTTGGCTGAGTGAGAGCAAAACTCCTGCGGATTTTCAATTGCCTTGTGTCAGCTCAGTCAGAGAAAGGCCTCTCCAGCCATGTTCCAAACATAAGCCTCTTCCCTGTGACTAGATGGACAGATCCTCCCAGTCTCAAATGGCATATTTTCAGGCAAAGGCCCTGCGTTATAATTCAGAATAAAAAGGGCTTGTTTCACCATTATGCATGCTGTGGGAAAGCAAGGATCAACAGAAGAGGGCAGGGGTGCTCTGGGACAAGTCCCTTGTCCAGTGTAGCGAGTGTGCTTGGTTGCATGAGAGAAAAGGGCAATGCTGTGCAGCCTCCTTGCTTTCCCCTGCACTCACCTTTGGGCAGACATCTTTCTCGGATCTCAGTAAGGTTAGCTGACGCACTGGCAGGACCACAACTCCCTGAGGTCTCAGGGTGTTGGGTTAAGTTCTTGAACCTTGCAACATGAACATTAAAAACAAAACAGAACAAACAAAAAAAAAAACATTCAACACTGAGAAGGGGTAAAATCTCAACTAAGGGTAGCTGGCAAGAAAAAGAATAGGAAAATAATAAATTTGTTTGAAGAACTGAATCAAGCAGACTGGGAAAGATATTTGATCCTTTATGTAACATTTAGGTTCATTCCAGACCCTGACTGATGAACTACTTCCATCTCAGAATTTGAGGGCAGAACTGTTGTTCATTTAGCAGTAAATGCTAGGGCTGGATGGAAGGAACATCACCCCTAACTAAAGCTGAAGTCTAATCCTTTGGTTTCACTGGTGACTCAGATTGCAATAATATGATATGGAGAACATTTTTTTTCCCTCCTTTCTTACTGCATTGCAAGTTACTAGTAAAATAAATGTAGCAAAAAGCTGATCCTGCTAAAAATGCAGTTAAGTACATCCACATTGCGTCTCCTGTCTTGCCTGTGATTTTCTTTTCTCCTTACCTTCTCAGACTCTGATCATCAGCATCATTTGTGCTTTCAGGATGCTTGTACTGTAAGTCATTTTTTAAAATCCTGAACAAGGAAATCTTTGCCATGCAATAAAGTTCCATACAAATACAGCTAATGTCAATAAAGCTAAAAAGATATGTCAGCAAAGACCCAAACACTCAATTTATTACAGTTAAACATCCTGCCTAGACATTTTATTTACAATCAAAGCTTGTTATATAAAGCAATCCCTCTTCCCTTGATGTCTTTTTTTATCTCACAGTTTACAAATTACTGTCTTTTTCTTTGTATCCCATATGAAGTACTGAATTCATCTGTGCATGTTGACTACAGTCTTTGTTTCCTTTTAAAAAGTGTCTTTGGATGATCACTTTTATGGATGAAAACATACAAAAAAAAAAACACACTGTGAATTTCGACCTTTTAGTCAAAAGAAGCTGTATCATGTAACTTAAAGAAATGAAAGATGTCACTGAACACAGTTTCTTGTTAACAAAATCACCAAAATGATTTAGAAACATAGTTTACAGAAACTTACATTTTTCCCTTATTATCTTACATTTCATTATACCCTTTTTCCCTTATAAATATGCACAGGAGGAAATGTTCATAGTTCTTATAGCTTTTCAGAATATAGCTGTTTGGGGACAGAGGAAAAGTACAGGCCCTTCTGACAGAAAAAGAAAAAAACCTAGCCTGTCAAATATTGAGATACAAGCCCAGCAAGTCATTCACGTGTTTGTGATAAAAAGGCTGCTTTTGCCTCAGGAAGCAGAGAAATCAAACCTCTTTAAGGCTTCCAAAAAAGCCTTTGTGTGACCTCCCAACTGTACATAGCTTCTAAACTGGCCCTCAGACAGTGTTATGGGAAAGCTAGGAAGGAGACCTCCTATTAAGTGACACTTTAAATCAATCCTCTACATCTTCTTGTTTGTCAGGGAAAACCTGAGATGGGCGTGCAGCTTCTGTCTGATGGAGTCCACATATGTGAGTGGGTTCCAAGACACTTTATCTGGCACAGGAGAACAGTAAAGGCTTCCCTTCTCCAGACCTGCTCCAGAGATACTAAATTCCTCTGTGATAATGAGGTGTCTAGAATAGTAACAAGAGGCCAGCAATGTACTGTAGGTTTAACTGTGCTGGTATATCTCTGCTGACTTCACTGTGGGCAAGTGCAAATTCACACCAGTGTACCTGAATGAACTTGGGCCATGGTGAACAATGAAACCTTATCGGGTGCCAGATCTCGTGGGCTGTGCGGGAGAGGTATAGGGTTACTGTATGTCTAGCGCAGCTGCAACAAGCAGGGTGAGAGGAGACTGAATGTCAAGCAGGTAGAGCCGTTTCTCTTCACAAAGCTGTAGTTCCTGCTTATAAGGCTTTTTCCTGGGCTTTAATGCTGGTGGTAAGATATAGTTCTTTCTTCTCCCCTGCCATGTTTTGCACGCAAAATACTTAGAAAACAATGCTCCTTTGCAGGTGCAATCAATATGAGTACTAAGGAGTACAAATAATTACCTGTCTGGCAAAGTGAATGGAGAAATACTTCCCATTCGAGTCTTGGATAGGTGGAGAGTGGAACTGTGGAAATTCCCTGAACTGTGTCATTTTAAGTTCTGCAGATGTTCTCCCTATGGCATTTCTTTCTCCCATCTCTGGTTTAGGCACAGCATGAAAATGTTTTGACCAACACTGCAGACTCAGGAAAGGTCATACACATACCTTCTTTTACATGTTTTTCTAACCTCTCTACTTGCTGTGGGTAGTCTGCAGCCTCCTGTGCTGACAAGTTTGTGATGGCTAGGGCTGTGATTAATGGGATTTCATTAACACTTGTGCAACTATCCCTAAGAACCCTCAGAGGTGCTCTGGCCTCTTCCTCAGCCTGTGAACTTTGTAATGGCAATAAGCGCAGGTAGATACGTTTCACATTTTCTATCCAAAACTCCTCCCCCCCTTCTCCCTGGGCAATATGTGTAAATAACAATTTGTATTGGAAAGGGTAATATATAATGATTATGGCTATGTTGTCGTAACAAGAAGGAAGAGTAAAACATCCTGTTGTTCCCATACTAGTATTCTTCCACCTTTGATAAGAGGTTGCTTCATGCACAGACATGTAAGTTTGGGTGGGACTGCTCCCTGCTTTAAGCATGGTTGGAAAGAAAGAGAGGGAGAAATATGCAGGCTGACTGCACAATGGTTATTTCTTCCTTGCTGGAAGAAAATGGGAGTATCTTGTCTGCAAAGGAAATGGAAGGATTGAGTGGAATTTGAAGGAATTTGACATGCAGTGCTGGGGATAGACACATGTATCTTCACTCTGTCCATGTTCTGAGCTGGCAGAAGGAAGCAATCCAAAAGTTGTCTAGTTTGTTAACTGTGTGTAGGTGAATAATACTCTTCCCATGTTTCTTCTCTAGCTTGGTTTGGTGCACATCTTTACATCGCCTCATGTAGCAAAAGTCTTGTCTTGTTTTTTTCCTTGAAATAATCAGGGTCAAACTGCCATCACTATACTTACCTGGCGTGGTACCTCTACTGGTGTAGAACAGCATTGTATTTAAACTGATTACTGCTGGTGGAGTTCGTTCAACATCTGCAGTATGTTGGGGGATGTATTAACTGGTGCCTGCTATCTCCTAGTTACCCTTTTCTGAGCATCCATTATTGGCCTCGTCTGCCACAGCTCAACTTTTCCTGTACTCTAGTCTGATGTTATCTATACGTCAGGCTGATGGCTCTCTAAGTTAAGTTTGATTTAAATGAATGTTTTCTACTTTAACTCTGGACTCTTGTACTGTGTTAATGTGAAAATATGTGAATATGCCTAAATGTCTTGTGCCATGTTGCTTCACAGCAGGAGGACTGGGAGGGCAAGGTGTCAATGACAGTGGGAGACACAGAAGGCTGATTAACATATAGTATTAGTCTCAAACTGCTACAAATGGAAGAAGAGCTCCCCTGGACTGTCATGTGTTCCAGAGGACAATATGCATTTCCATTATTCAGTAGCATTTATGCATTTTAAGGACTAAAGAGAGCTAAGGTTAAAAAAAAAAAAAAAAAAAGCCGTTGCAATTCTTGTTTTGCATGACTTTAGAAAAGACAGGAAAATGAGATCTGCTCTTGGGTAGAAAAATGAACAGAAGAGTCAAAAGTCGCTCATGGATCTGACAATGCTAATGTGTATAGCAATCAGATTGTGGAGATCTCAAGGACTTGGCAGTTTCTCTGGGCAGAAGCTGCAAAATGCAGCTTTGTGCCCTCCCTGTGGGAGGGGAGAAAATAATATGATAACAGAGGCTGTAGACCCAAGATTGATGAGACTGCTGTGCTTCAGGTAGGTATGAATTGAGCAGAAACTGTTTAATGTAAAAGGAGGTTTTGTAGCTGGCTTAAAATACAAATTCCAGTTTCTTATGTGTCCTGGTTAGGGGTAGGAACAGAAGTCCAAATACTTTTTAGGTACAACACTTTGTTTAAAAGATGACCGAATCTGTGCCAGAATAAGCAGTCAGCAGGTAGGTGAGGGCGTGTCTCAGAGGGTGAACTACAGGCATCTCACAAAATTTCTAAGTTGTTTTCAAATTCTTAAAGTGGTGAAGGAAGATTTTCAAGCCCTTTACTCTAATCCAAACAAATTTAACTTGCAAATTACCTAAGATCCAAAAAGGTTTTCTTTATTACTGGGCAACTTTCCATCCAATTTCAATCTAATTCTGAACTAAGTAAAACTTAGAGTTCTCTGGTAGGGGGAAAAAAACAAAACAAAACAAAACAAACTTTAGGAGTCCATTTGAGCTTTATCTGTTCCTCTAGATGCCCTTTTTAATTCTGTTAAAAATGTTTTCTTCCACAGGATTTCTGGTGCTTTCAGAAAAAGGAGTATTTTATTTACCTTGACTTTCATTGATCTTGCCAGAAATCTTTGGGATTTTTCTGAAGTTGCTATGAAATCCCATTTGGCAAAATATAACATTCATTCTTAGCACCAGGTTATGTCAGGCTTCCTTGTTTTCTTATGCAAATGGAAATGAATGTGAAAAATTGTTTTGGTTCATATTGATTGACATTCACTGTATTAACCTGCATTTTAACTTGACTCTACAAATATTTCTAATCGGGTGAATATATGGAACAAAATCTATAGCCAAGACTAGTAAATTGCAGTCCCAGGATCTTAAGGTCCTTGGTAACTGTAAATCAGTAGAGCTGCAGAAATCAGCCGGGCTGTGCTAATTTACACAAGCTAGCTGTCTGACCTTTAGTATTCATTAGCATCATTAACATTTCTTAAATGATGGAAACTAGAATTTGAAAACAGAACCAAAAGTAAGGTAAAAACACCCTTGCACCTCCCCTAGGTGAAACACAAAATAATTTGACATGTAATTAAAATTCTCATAAAAATTATGACTTTATAGTATGTTCTCTGTGAAGAATTAGCATAAAATCTACTGATATCAAACAACAGCTTCCAACATATGCCAGAAGGACTCCTTGTTAGTGGGAAAAAATGGTTTTGGAATTGTTTCCTCAACTCTGTCACTAAAAAGTAATATGGTATGGCTCTTTTTATTTTCCTCTCCTTCAGAGTGCATTCAAACACAAACAATTTGTGAACCAGAAGAGCTCAATACCTGAGGAATTCTAATCTGCATATTCCCACTCTGAGTCAGGTACTGCTTTCTATATCTCATAAGAAACTTCAAAGCACTCCGTGGTTTCCCTCCAGCCAAAAGTTTGGGGGGGTCACATACCACTGAGTTATCTATCTTTTTAAGCTAAGTCTCTCCAGGCTTGATACACGAACATACACTTTCAATTAAACCTATACAAACTTGTGTCAGTGTACAGCAGGCCAATGCTGTTGTGATTAAGTTTGGGTTACTATATTTTGGGGTTGTTTTGATTCAGGTTTCAGTAAATGGTGAGGTAATGAAAGCTGCAATCTGTTCACCAACTTATAACAATGATCTCTAGTTGGCAAACTGCACAACTTGAACATCCTCTGAACCAATTTCACTTTCACGAAGTCTGCCTATGTAGAAGAAGGTTTCTAGTAGTCAAATTGCAGTGCAGGCTACCAATAGCCTTTGGAATCACAGTGAAATAGGTAATAAATAGTTTGCAAAGTGTTACCAAAACAATTTTTCTTATGGAACAGCCATCCTTACTACAGGCCTTTTTTTTTTTTTTTTCTTTTTTCTGAGAGTTTGTTTTTAAGAATGATTAGGAACATTTTTTCCAAGCTTTATATGTTCATCTTGTTTGTACAGCTTCTGTCTGGCAGGTGGACCTTAAGTTAATCAAACCTTATTTGAAACAGTGAGCATTCCTGTAGTTTTCAAGAATGTATAGCTTAGACATTGGTTGACTTGTTTGGAACAGGCTTTTGGCAAATTTTAAATGCTAACAACGTGCAGTGCAAGCTGTCTTGACTGGAAGGATGATTTTGCCATAGCTGGATCTCTTCACTGCAGAATTGTTTCCAAGGTGAACAATCCTGAGTGTGAACCAAATATTTTCTTAAGTTGTTATTTTGGCAGATGATCCCAGTTTGCCACTAATGAAAGTAACCACAGTTAATTTATTTAAAAACTCACTTGCTAGTTATGGCAATAGGTCCTCAGACCATGTACAGCTCTGTATATACAGAATTTGCAAAATGTTTATGAATCCTTTGAGATGAAAAGCAATTTTTTTTTCAGAGGGAAATAGTGACGTTCTGCTCAATTAACTTAGCAATGGCTTTGTTAATCAGTCTTCCTTGCTCTTATTCATCCCTTTGGGTTTAGTGGTTTGTTATTTCTAAGTAGAGGAATATAATGGCATCAGTTCTGTTTCTCAATGAGCAGGAAAATAATAATAATTATATTATGGAATAGTCAGATGTATTTCCTGTCTAGTCCACACAAATTGGTTTTGGAGTGTGCAGGATTCCCATCTTGCCCACGACAAAGCATCATTTCTTAAGGAATTCCCTGGAAATGACAGGAATTATGTAAAGAATGGACTGCTTTCCGGTGTGATTAGGGGGAAGAATTTTACCCATAAAATATGACTATCATGTACTTAGTCTGTATTTAAAATTGGGAAAATTTGGAAGCTAAAGATTTCTTTTTGTTGTTATTAAAGTAATACAGGAAGATCTTAACAGCTGGACTGAAATCCTGAATCAGCCCTAGGGTGTGAAATATACCTTCTGAACAGACAGTCTGGGATATTTTTCTGTATTCCCTTATTCATTCTGTGAACATGTTATTGAGAATGAAAGCATTGAGAAATCACAGGCACAAATGGAGAGGTAGTCTCAGAGGAAGCTCATCCTGTTGTGTAATAAGGCCTTTGATGTTATGAGGATTGAGCAGCAGTGCACAACTGGCGTTCCAGCTACTCCATGGGCTCTTGCAGCAGACTGAGGCACAGGGCACTGTGCACCCATAGGGCTAATATCTTTGTGATGCCTTGGGATTTCCTGCTCAAATTCTGGCTAGTTGTTAGATTTTTCTCCCCTTTCTGTCATCAGCATGGCAGGATGTGTACAGAAGGAGAACATGGCCCAGTAACTGCACATGAATTGTGGAGTTCAGAGGTGCCAAATGTCTACTGTGGGAAGAGGCAAAGGCATGTGCATAGCACCTGCGACCTGCTTCCTGCCTATCTGGTTGGTCCTGTTAAGCAGAGAATACGTTTGTCTCAGGACAACTTGCACATCCTGAGTCAGCCCCTGTCCTCTGTGTCCTTGGGTCATAATGTATGCTGCTTACATTGTGCAATGGACAGAACTGGGTCTGGAGAACCTTTTCAGCTGTGTCCCTATTGGAAAATAAAACAATCTCTTGAATTGCAGTTCCTCAGAACTGATCCCTTCTAGCCCTTCTCTGTGACAGAGACACCCCACTTGCCTTTTTGTGCTCCTTTATGTCCACTTAATTATTGTACATCCTTTTCCCTGTCTTGCTTTTTCTCAAATCCTCTCTCCCCCTGCTGTAAAACCAATCTTTCTACCTTATGCCTACTTGGTATGGCAAAGCTGAACTTAATGCATAGCACTGAGGAGCCTTAAGCTCTGGTTTAACTTAATTCTCTGTTCATTCTGTTGGTGGTTAAGGAACTGGTATTTGTAGGTAAGGAGTGGGTGTAGTCTGTTGATGCCTAACTCTGGGGAGAGAGTAAGGCTGAGTAAATCAGCTTTGCCCTGTCACTTATGTGTGTTTCACACTCTGCTCCAGGGATCCCATATGTCCCAGAGACATCACATCTGGCACTTTGTTGACATGCAGAAGGTCAGTAGGGGGACTAGGCCTAGAGGTAGTGGCCAATGATGACTGAGCTCCCTCTTTTATCAAAGAATCTCAAAGACAGCTCTGGTGCCCTGTAGAATATCAATTATTGCTTGCTGGACTCTGCATGTTGACTTCTCTCAATCACTGGCTTCTTTTGAACTGGCCCTGGAAGGCTGAATCCCAGGTTGTAGCAGTTAACACCTCCATGTTACCTTTGTTTTATGTTGCTTTAAGTATCAGTGCTTCCATGCGAGTTCATTAATTTTGATTACAGGAAAACCACTGTTCTGCTTCCAGAAGTAACAGGAACTAAACTGTAGCAGCTTTGTGATCAGAAGGAGAAGCAAGAGCAAATGTAATGCTGATGTCTTGGTGCACAGTACTTAGGGAAACTTTCCCAGTCTGCCTGGAGTTGGACTTTGCCTTGTGTTTATTGCTAGCATGTCTACAGATCTGATTTAGACCTTCCATATATTGAAACATAATTTCATAGCTGCCTTTTTTGCCCCTGTTTTGATCCTGGCTGCAACACAATATAGGGTGTGCCAAAGATTTAGTCAACAGTCCAAAACAAATAATAAGGTTATCTGGTCAGATTTTATCATCAGTTGAGTCAGGTTTGTACAACCTGATTAAATCAGGGCATATACAACACATTTAAGTATCACATGGCCTGGCAGGGGAAGAAGTACCAGGAGGTCACAATTCAGTTCCAACAAATGAAAACATTCAGTTTTAGACTTATGAATAAAAGATAGACTTCATTAATGCAGAGATTTAGCTAGTCAATCCACAGCTACATAGCCTGTATCAAAAGAAATTCCTGGGAATGAGTTTGCCTGAAGTAGCACCTGAATCTCTCCTGTTGCCCATTAATCATTTCTCTACTTATGTAGTACTGGTAGAATGTGAATGTAAGGCGCAGATCCTGCAAACCATAATGCAAGTATTCAGCTTTGCTTGTATGAGGAAATCACATATATAAAAGTTTGTGGGATCAGGACCAAAAATGACAATGTTAAAATGAAGGAAAAAATGAAGCATGAAGTTATTCTTTCTGAACTAAGTCTGAAATAAAGCAAAAAGGTATTTAAGATTTTATTTACCTTGCATGTTAACACTTGTGATTTAACTCATGCTTTGACAAGATGATGCAAAATTGTTCCAAAAATGTTTCTCTATTAGATTTCTACTGTGGCTTACACACTTGAATCAGAGGACTGGCTAAATATAATGTATACCTTTTCACTGTAGAAACTGTTAGCAAAATTAATCTCCTTCAGACAGTGCCTCTCCACCTTGTGCCCATCATTCTTTAAACCATTATTTTAACTTAAGATTTCATACTTATTCTGGCTAATTCACTCAGTCTCTAAGGACAGTCTCCCCTGACTCCTTTGTTACTGGAAACAGATTTAGTACTGACAGGCAGAGTCTTGTGTAGGTGTGGGAAGAAAGGCACACCTCATATAGATAAAAACCAGAAGTTTTTATTGGTAAGGTTATGAGGTAGTAAGAGAACAGCTTAGGGGAGGGTCTTTCCACTTGTTTTGAAAAAATACAGAGCATACTGCAGTGGTTTAAGGTGAGATAATATTTTCATAATTAATCTGTCTAAGTATTTGCAGTGTACTTGCATCCAAGAAGTGTGTGCTTTCCACTTCAAATATCTGTGATGAGCATCAGCTTTTATTTGAGGACAGGCCTTTGAAATGCACTCTTCAAACTGTAATATTCGAGAAGTTTTTCATTGTAGTTTCACCGAAAGAGAAATGTTTTATGGGAACACATTGATGTTGATGAAATTTGGCAGAAAAGTATCTAAATAAATGGTTATAAATATTTTTATTTTGTTTTAGGAAGATAAGATGGTATTTTGACTTTCTGCTATATTAAAAAAAATGTGCTTGTTGGCTTTGTATTTACTTTACTGAATCTAAACATTAGAGTTTTTGCTTTGTGCAAAACTGTGTTCGTTATCAACTGGACCAAAAGCGGATGCTCAAATTTAGAGTTTCAAGAGAAATGGAAGTTCAGTTCTGCTGGAATGTAGAGACTAGGTTCAGAAAGATGGATTTGGGACTGCATGCAATAGCTAAAGCTTGGGACCACTTTGCATCTGAAATTAACCAACTGCTTTTAAAATTCTATCCAAATAACCACAGTTAGCATGTGCCTAATTTTTATATGCTGTTACCACAAAGACGTGAAAGGTGATACAGTTGCCTGATTTGTGTAGAAAACAAATATGTTCCTGAGTTTCTTTGTATGGCATATATGATAGATAGAAGTTATCCCATGGATTTGCTTTAGGATTACAGGAAACCTTTCAGATTTAGTTGGGCAAAAAAAAAGTGGTCCACTGTCTCCACCACTTGTTTTTATGGGAATACGAGGCAATTTAATGGATTTTTATCCGACTGGCATGAGAGTAATGGAGAACAGAGTGAGACACTGAGGTTTTCCTCCTAATTGTTCTCTAACTATTTACAGGGAGTAGATTTAATTTTGAGTTTCTCATCTTGTAATTTATCCTATAAGGACAAAATAAACAAGTATTAGCTAAGCAAATCAAACTAGATAGTTGCCTTACTGTTTTATGTGTTTTTGCATCTTAGGGTGATTCTGTAGTTTGTGCACTTAGGGACATGCAGAAGTGGCAAGAGAAGTTAGTGCCGCTTTATTGAGCATTCGATGGAGACAGTAGTTTTCTTCTATAGACCAGTCACCACGTTCTTCTTCAGTTCATCCATCAGCAGTCTGCTCCTTCTGCCTCACATTGGTGATGAATTATACTCTGCTTCCTCCATCTAATCCTTTTCATTTATTTATATTTTATGGAGGAAACATGAAAGACTCCTCATAAAAATCCAACTGTTTTTGATAAACCTTGTCATGTGCAAATAATGGAGCCTTGTCAAACACAAGCCTTGTTGGAAATTTATGCCTTCTAATAATAATAAAAGAGAGAATCAGGAACAAATAAGGAATATATTGAACTGGATTCAGAGTATGTTTATGGTTTTAAATTGGTAGCAATAAAGTATTTTTTATCCAGAAATGTTTTTACATGTTACTGTAATTCAGACACCGTGTTGTGCTTGAACTCTGCAGTATTCAGTCTAGTAGAGCTATGAAAAGCATCTTGTACTTTAGCACAGTAGAGCAGACTGATTTCTCTTTCCAAGATCTGGTGGAAGAGATCTACCTGACTTAGTAATACAAGAAGAAGCAAGCCAGAGCTTGGGGCAAAGATGCAAACTGTTGGTCAGCTGAAAGCCTATCTGTGGATTAGCAAAGAATATTAGGAACACAGAAGTCAGAGAAAATTAGTAAAAGATAGATTTTTATTAGAATATTGATTTTTCTATAGCAGCAAACTTCTTTGGCTGGAGGCAACTTGTTAGGAGCAGAAATGGTTGTTTCTGACTGTTAAGGCTTTGTATATCCAGAAGGGTGTAAGGACAAGCAGTAATACACAGATAGGTTTAACATCTAAAGGAAAATAAAGGTTGCCCCTTTTTAAAGTCTTCAGCTATTTCTTTGCTGGATGACATTTTACTTGCTATTATAATTTTTGCTTTGAGAGCAAGACTAAACAGAATGTTAATGGTTTGCTGATGATACCAATTAGCATTTCATAGCACTTTACAAATGTCAGTGAATCAAGGGGATCTCTCAGGAAGAAAACTTTGTGTTCACTGGCAGAACCTAATCCAAACAAATGAATCCCTCTAATGAAGAGGTTTCTTAGTAGCACAGCTAGGTCTCTGAATATATTGTCCCTGCACCTTCACAGAACTGATATTTATGCTCCCATGAGTGTTACTCTTTACATGAAATACTTGTTTTATATCTTTTCAGGAGTAAGAGTCTCTGTAATTCCCTTTCAGGTAACACATCTAAGCTGTCATGTTGAACTGGTAGAAATAATATTAGAACATGAAGAAACAAAGACAAAAAGCATTTTTCAGTTTAGAAAACTGTCTTGTGTAAGGCCTGTGTTCAAAGTTGGGCTTTGCAATTATTGATGGTTTCACTCAGTCATGGAGAGAAATCTTATTCTAACTTGAAAAGGATATGAATGTTTTAGTTTAATTTCATTTTGGTGTGGAACAAAGGCCCTTTCTGCCTCTTCTCCCACCTTGTCATTAAAAACTTTCTTGGCAGACTGGGCCCTTGGGGTTCAACTTTGCAAGATAACACAGCCATTGCCAAACTGGGCAGTTACCAGTTGGCCAGAGAAGTAAGTTAAAGTAATCAAACAGATTTGAAGGAACTGGTTCTTTCACACTTTATCAATTTATCAGTCTCTATAAAACAGTGGGACTTTAATGATCTCTGACAAAGATATTCTGTCATTGTTTTTGTGTTGCTCCATGTGTTTTAACACATTGTATGGGACCACATATCAGGTATGAACTGATTTTGCAGTGTTGTCATAAAATGGTAAGCTTTACAAGAAGGTTGCCCAAAAGGCCACCATTTAAATCCATCTGTTGACACTACTAAGAACTGTCCAAGTTTTGCAGATATTAACCTCTATAGTGAGGTTGGTGACACACTTTCAACAACATGTAAATAATGATGGATCTGTTATTTTCTTGTTTCAATGGCTCAGCGTAGATTCAGGCATTATACTGTCACCAAGACTTTGTCTATTGCCCTTATAAATATAACTCTTAGACTACCTTCAGAACTGATAACGCCCTCCCCATCACTTTCTTCCCCACCACGAATCCCTCAAATAGCACAACAATTTTTAAATAGAACTTGGTATAGTTGGGTGTTTTACAGAAGTATTATTTTCATACCACATGAGACTGATTTGGATTTCTCTTCATCTGAATTACATTGGTGTACCCAAATATAGAAGGGAGGGCAGGTGGACTTTTTCTGAAGTATTTTGCTCCAAGTGCTTGCAGTATGACTCTTAAAGTTAGAAAGTGAATTGCCAATTAAGTGTTTAACAAATGTTGTTTATCACTTGTGTGTGATGGTACATGAGTCACTCCTTAAGAGAAAGAATTGTAATTCTGAATGACCTGTGGAACTTGGCCAGTGTACACAAGTTGTAAATTACTTGCTACAAAAAGAGATGTTGCAGCAATTTAGACATGATCTTGTGTATCATGACAAATAGATTCTGTATTTACAATCTTGATACGCAGTACGGTGGCTTTTTTGGGTGATAGGAGGAGGAAACAAGATTGCTGGCTTTATTACTGTTTTATTATTACATTAAGTTTTGAAGGCTTGCTATTGAGGATCTTCTTTCTAAGGCTGATGATGCTTGTCTATGAATTCATCAGCCTTTTCCCAGTATCTAAGTCATAGAATCCATGACACCCTGAGAACTGCATAAGTACTAAGGCTCAAACTAAGAATTTCTGATTCAAAAAGTATTTTTTTCCCCTTTTCTCATATATGATGAGAATGTGAATACGCATATCTGTTATCTATATGCATATATATTCTCTGTTTCGGGGCTTGGAAATACTTATTGTATAATTCTGAAATCCAGTAATGGTTTATTGGCACACAGATAGAGCACACTTAAAAAGATAAGATTCATCAAACAGCAAGCAGCAGCATCTGCTTTAAATTTATTTTTTTTAATGATTTATAAAACATTTAACACAGAACACCTAACAACTTGATTTCAGTAGTGTGATACACTCTATATGCAGTAGAATGAATTCTTATGAATTCTTATGAATCAGAAGAGCCTGTAAAAGTATGACAGTTAAAATTCCACATGAAAAAGGAAGTGGAATGTATCAATTCTGAATCTGTGAGAACTTTTTATATTTTACTGAAATAGCATTTTTGGTGCACTTTCCTCTCCTACTCCAGATTCCACTGCCTTTTTTGGAGCTGGCAATATTTGGTAAGAAGAGCTACATTCCCCCCCCAGCCAGCCCAAGTTAGGTAGCACTACAATGGGCACAGGGGTTTTATGCTCTTATGCTCCCGTGTCTAATTCAGGTGTTTGTGATCAAAAAGTGGAAGGCAACTGTGGACTCTCCAGACTGAAGGAAAACTCTGGGTATTTGAAATAATCCTTGATATACTAAAGTTTATTCTTACAGCATATATAGATTTAGGACATTAAATACATTCATAATCTCATTCTAAAAAATCCCTTTGCTCATCTGCAAGGATTTGACCAATCTGTCAGATGCCTGGTATGGAATTAGGACATCTATTTTTTTAATCCTACATCTATTATGCCTTTTTACACAGCTGCAAACAAGATATCTTAGAATCAATTAGGCTGGAAATACTTCTAAGATCATCGAGTCCAACCTTTAACCTAGCACTGCCAAGTCTGCCATTAAACCATGTCACTAAGCAGTATATCTACCTATTTCCTGAAGATCTCTAGGGATCGCAACTCAAGTATTTCCCTGGGCAGCCTGTTCCAATGCTTCACAACCCTTTCAGTGAAGAAATTTTTCCTAATATTGTACCTAAACCTCCCCTGGTGCAACTTAAGGCCATTTCCTCTTGCAGGAATGCATGTACATGATGCATTCTCCAAAATGATGGCCGAGTAAAGTCAGTCTCTCAACCTTGGCCCTACTTTTCCTTCTGCAATACTTGGTTCTATAACTCAGGTAGTTTATTCAGTCAGCATTTTAAATACTGCGTATATCCCCTTCCATCATTCAAAACATGAAATGATGAAAAGCACTGTAAGTAATTTTATGCAACATAATGAAATTAAAAGCTTTTGGTATTACTGTACTGCAGGTATAAATCTAACTAAATGTGGTGCTAGAGAGAGATGGACTATATAGGTAAGTGTTGGAATAATTTAAGGTTGTTCAGCATTTCCTATGGATGTCCATTCTTGTTTCTTCACAAATATTGTAAGTAATTGTGTGGTTAGTATATTTCTTAAGTGTCTGAGCTTGCAGTTTTCTATTGCCTTTATTCATTGGCAATGAAAAAGTAAAGCTAATGGAAAGCAATCCATTTCAGTGAAACTGTAGATTTGCTTACCCATCATAGTCAAATGTTAACCTGCATAATATTTTAGTGACAAATCAACTAATGGCAGACAGAATATTTTAACGTATATGCATATAAATTTCAGAGGACTGGATAAAATCTTACATATATTTGTATCTTTTAGTTTTATCCATCAACTTGTACACATTTTCTATAATTTGGGTATTAACAAGAATGATGCTTGAGATCTGAAGATCTGCTTTGCGTTTATACAGAAATATTTAAGTAAATTAGAAAACATGTAGTTTTTTCCACCTCCCTTATGCATTGTCATTTACATACTCCAGTAGCTGCTTCTCCCAGATACATACCTCACCTCTTAAAAGCCTTACTACTTCTGTCAGGGTTTTTCTGTCACCAACCACTGTGTGGAAGATATGAGGAAGACTTTTATTCACAACAAGTGTAAGCATCTTTTCATGCTTAGTGTTTTGTAACAGACGAGTATGTCGATTTTTCTTATTGCCTCATTACATTGCCTCTTTCATCGTGGAACTGCAGTTATTTATAAGTATGTGCTCTTAATCTATCCAAGTAGGCCTGAACTTTATTGCTCTCGTTTTGTATTTACAACTGTATTCTCTTGCCTTAACCAGTATTTAGTGTTATCATCAGTTATTCGACTGCCATCATGTTTCTTCAAGGTTGTTTAGCATTTAAAGGAAATCTTTTCCCCAATTAGCTCTGTGATTCTCCCTTCCCAGTCTCCTCCCCCACTCCCTTGTCTACTTTTTTAATAGCTATGAGATGTGGAACATAAAGTCTTCTTCCAGCACCTGCTTAGGTGTGCTTTCTGACTATATGGGAAACCCAAGGACTGAGGTGCTCACAGTGCTCATGGGCTATATGGAGTAGTGGGGATGCTCTGCACATAGCCCCAGCCCAGATGCCATTTGGATTAGCGATAAAATCTCAGCACACGCTGACAAGAAAATCCTTTCCGGTTTCTCTACCCAGAGTTTGTTTCCAGAGATCCCTGAATTTAGCTGAGAATAAAGTTCTGTTTCTTTTATATGTCTAAGGTGGTCCCTTCTCTGTGGTTTGAATGCTATAAAGTTTTGAATCAAGTCTGAAAGCCTGCTTAAGCCTGGGTTCCTGGAAACAGGCACAGTACAACCTTCCTCTGAGCTTCTGCCCACACATGATTTAGGTGTACTATTGCCCTATTGCTAGTACTAGCCCTGCAGCCCTGTGTGCAGCAAGTAGACCTTTTTAGCGCTCATTCATCTTCCAGCACTTTCCTTTTCCATTTGTGTTCTGTCCCTCCGTGGCTTTATCTCATTCAATTTCACCCAACATTTCTCCCTTTCTTGTTGCTGGCAGGTAATTCATGTAGTGATGGAGTTTTCTGAGGAATCCCTTCTCTGCAGGAGAAAACTTTAAAAACTTCCCTGATATTAAATGCTCAGTCAAGTGCACTGTTATCTCTTTTGAGCTGTACAAATAAAAAAATAACATTTTGGGGAGTAGAGAGTGCAGAGAAGGTTCTTTTTAGTTTATTTGTTATTTTAGGACATGATGGATGCAAAACACAAGAGATCTCATTTGACTGAGAGAACAGGTTTTAATTGCAATTATTGTTTTAAATTGGTGTTTTGAAAAGTGCCGCATCTCAAGGCACAGAACAATTGAGCAAGAATTCCAGGAAAATCAGAGTAAAGCAGCTTGACAGAAAGTTGAAGGAAACTCTATCATGCTCTTCAGCCTTAATTTTGATTCCTGATTTCATTTTTATGCATCTGATATACATTTATTTTAGAGTTTATTCAGTTAGGAAGTAAAACTGCAAGTGTTGCTAACAGCTGGTTTCTTCCTAACTATTTTGAGACAGTGTCCCCAGGTCTGTCTTCAGAAAGGCTCTCTAGACACCCTTATTACATTTCTGAAATTCTTAGTCTGCGTTGGCACTTCGACCTGAAAAATCAAGGCAGTTCTTAGTATCACATCACTATCAGATCAAGAGCTTCATAGGGCAGTACCAGGATGATTGAACTATGTTAATTTATTGCATTTACAAACTCTCTCAGATTACTAAATCTTCACTTATATGCATTATTCCACTTGTTTGCAGAAAAAGGAGCTCTGTTGTTTTCATACCAGTTCGGACCTTTCAGTTCTAAACAAATTACTTACTCAAGCTGAATTTTTATGGCTCTTGAAAAAGAGATACTGATAGTTTTGGGGAAAAGGCTACATCTGGCATTTCCCGAAGAGCAGAGTCTAGAATGAACCTAATGTGTCAGATTAGATAGTTGAGGGCTAAGTAACCTGTTCTTCAAGCCAATATAATTTCACTGTTTGCTGCATTTTACCTAAATGTCTTTCTCATATCACAACCTGTTGATACTAGATTGCTGGTAGGATGTATTATCTAGAAAAGAAGAACAAAATCTATTCTTAGAATATTAAGCCAAAGCTACCTGGCAGTATATTATTCCCTTGTGCTTTTATGGGGAAGAGACAGTGACCAAGGTCCAGAGAAAGACAGTGGGAGTATGTTATGTATATATGGGAGCTAATGGGAAGCAAGAAAAGAATCTAGTGCAGTATTCTGCCTATTAGATCTGTCATAGGCAAGTTGGACTTTCATTACTCAAAATGGCTAATGTTAAAAATTTTTATATAGTAGATACATTTAAAAATATATATATATAGTAGATAAAGCACCTCCATAGTTATGAGTTTACCTGCAAGTGTCAATGATGTTATTTTGGGGCTGTGACCTGGCCAAAAGTAAGGATGAATTTATTGACATATCAGCACAACTGGAACTACCTGACTGCCAATGTTTCTGATGCTCAGTTTAATGCTGAATAACAACATTGTTCAGAAAGAGCTATTTCCTTGAGGCTTAGTTATAAAAGTGTTGGAGACATGGTGGTTTCTCTGTTAGTGAATACTTTTCATTGCAATTTATCACTGCAGTTGACCTTTCCTTCTGCAAAGGAAATTCTTATTCTGTAGAATGAGTCCAAAGGAGAATCAAGCAAATAAAATTTACAACAAAATTATGTAAAAAATAATTATCTGCGTAAGTACTGCTGTCCCATTCATCAGTGATTTGCTCTGAATGCAGTAGGGCCAAGCATGACACCTTTTTATCTTTAAATATTTTTTTAAGAATCAGTTGAAGATACTTTACAACATTTCTATTTTAACTGGACCCTGCTATGTTATTTCCTACATCTGGGTAATGGGCTGCCTAAGGCGGGACTTCTTTCTCCTCTCTTCAGCTCTAAAGAATAGTAAGATCTCTAAGGCCTAAGTAATGAAAGATTCCTAAGTGATTAAATTTTAGAGCTAAATGTTTGTTGGGTATAAAGCTGTGGTATCAAACTTCCATAATCAAAAGTAGACATATCATGTAGATGAGTTAGCTTGATGTATGGTGCCTACATATATATATTTTTTTTAATAGTCCAAGACTTCCTAGGATATCATCACTCCAAATGAAGTCAGCTACCAGTGCATCAGTGTCTTGTCTTCTTTCTCAGGTTTGTGTCTGATATGTAAGACAGATTCAAGCTCTTGCTATGCCCTTTGGCTATCAGGCTGAATATGAATCCCTGGGATTGGGATATAAATAAAGACTGTGATCTGCAGAATAAGAACACTAATACACTACATATTATTTAGCTAACTAAGTATGTAGTAGGAAATCCATATTTTAGGTATATGTATTTAGGTATATGTATTTTAGGTATATGATTTTCCAAAAGGCAGATAATGAGGGCATGGGGGAACTTGGTGGTTTTACGCAGATAGCAAATACTAAAAAAAGCAAAACCCAAACCTGTTAGTCAATGGAATTCATACACAATGATTGGGATCACAATTAGATTGATTAATATCTCAACTTCTATCCTGAAGTACTTCAACATTCACACAGAATCACTGTATACGTTGAAATGTTTATGTTTGGTGAGCTTAGAAAGGTTTGGGGCTATTTTGTTTCGTGTGAAGATGCTGAGAGTAAACGATGACTAAAGTAGACTTCTGATATTGCTGTTAACATACCAGGCAAGTCAGTGAGATTGTTGTTGTTTTGCAACCTCAAAATAGTAAGAAATTACCCTCCAGACATACTTGATTGGTAAACAGGGACTGGATCCAAGCTTAAGCTCTTCATTTTTTCTGTCTTTTCTGGAGTATCTTGAACTTAGAGCAGGAGCAGAATATCTTGTTTGCAGCCCAGTTAATGTTAGTTTAATTTCAGCAGCATGTTTTTCTGATCAGACCCCAGGACTTGTAAATAATACAGTGTGATAAACCTGTTCACGTGTCCCTTCCAGTCCTGGTTGAATGAGGGTGTGGGATCACAAAGGATAACTTTTTTAGCCAAATCATATAATTGAAATTGGAGTCATGCAGTCAAGCGCTAATAAGCCTTTTTTTGTTGTTGTTGTTGTAAAATGTGGCTTTGCTTCAGAAACATTGGCTCTAATTAAATGCCTCAAGATTGCAGCTTTCCAAAAACATGCAACTTAAGTAAAAATGTTGTGTTTAATAGTCAATGGAAATTAATGGTTTTCATTTGAGCCTGGGTTGTAAAATATTGTACAAACAAAAATCAGGCAGCTTGCTGATGCACTGTACCTTACCTATACAATACCTGTGATTTTATATATTTATCTTCTTGTATGTTTGATTTAAATGAGGAAAAATTTTTGTTTGCATGTTTTCTGCGGAGTAGGTTGTGTTCGCTAAGTCCTGTTGTACAGATCCTTTGCTTAACCTAAGAACGTCTTTTTATAAAAAGAAGCAAACCATCTCTTCACAGAATACTTTTTTTTTTTAAAGAAATATCCTTTTTTTTTTTTTTTTCCAGAGAAACACTAGACTGTCTTAAAGCTTTTCTTTGTTTGGAAGACTTGGACACAGACAAAAGAGTACTTGAAGATCAGAATAGAGAATCTGTTTATTACAAAGCAAAAGCTTACTGGCAACACTTTGGAAACACTGTGCTTGCAAAGGAGAGAGTGCATACCTGTTTCTTTGAGCAAACACTCAGAATATATCTCCACACTGTTTTGTAGGTTGGGAGGAAGAAAGTATTTTTGCTTTCCTAAATAGCTTAGAGCAAAAAGTATTCAAACTCAGAAGCTACCATCTTTAGTTACGCTTTGGTTATGCTAGAGAGGGAAAAGCACCAATGTCTTTTTGATTTCTTTTGCTCTCTCTCTGTTGCGGCCAGAGACCTCTCCATAGTCTACAGGTTAAATGGGTTCACACTACGATGAATTTGGTCCAAGCATTTCCTCTTCATCTTTTATGATGCACCTTTATGCTGAAGTCTTAATAATTATTAGTTTTCCTTTTTTTTTTTTTTTTTTAATTGGTTGGTCTAAAATTACATGAGTGCTGTGCCACAGCCTGTGTGAGGGTGCATCAGCCTGGGAGGCAGTATGAGTGCCAGTGGGTGCTGGCACCCGGCCAGCTAGCACAGCCCCGAGCACCCATCCAGACAGAAGTAACCGCACTGGGTGCAGTTCAGTTCATGTCTCCTCTTAGGAGCAGTCCCGATACTGAGCACCAGCACAAGACCGCAGCTTTGTCCTCTGCCATGGAGCATTAGGCAGCATGCTAGCAGTAGGGCTGACCAGTGATCCAGCGCTTGAGCTTGCTTTCCATTCCAGTATAAGTACAGATTTTTAGTTTGGGTGCAGCCAGTGACAGTAGTATGATTTATCCCAATACAATTCGCTGGCTGCTGCTCTTGAATGGCACTGGTCTTTAAAAGAAGGAGGACATTTCATTCCTATTAAGTGTTCTTTAACCTGTGGCCTCCAGGCCTGCACCTTCATGCTGCTCTTTCTTTTTACCATCTACATCCCCTGCCTTCCAGGAAGCCCCCCAGGAAGGCCCTGTGGAGTTGTCCTCCCACTCATAGGATTTTGCACGTTGCATTTCTGTATCCAAAAGTCCTCCAGGAGCAGAACTGAGGGGCCCATTGGACTTTGTAGGATTTTGGATCTTCCCAGTGATTAGTTGGGGTGAGAAGCACACAAAGCCCTGCAAAACACAACTGTTGTTATGTTAGAAGATTGTGGTGCTCCCTCACTGGATAGTGCATGAAACCCTCATGACTTACTTCTATATTGGCAGTGGAGTTAGGCCTTCATTTCATTCAGTGGAAGGCAGCAAAATATTATGAAAGATAATGCTGAGTGAGATGAACCAACTGCAATCAACATGTGTTTGGGAATTGCAACAATATTTTACAATTGGAGAGAATTAATTATGATTTCATTAGAAACCACATAGGTAGTTAAATGTGCAAATACAGCATCAAATAACTGCTTATGAGTAATGCAGTCTTTTTTTTTTTAGGTGATCTGAAGTCATTCCATGACTAGAACACTCATTGGAATTCTCCTTTTACTCCTTTTGCTCTTTTTGTTGTTGTTGTTGTTGGAGCGCGTCTGCTAACAGTTCTGTAGATATATGGGTCAGGGTCCACAAGGACTGTCCTTAGCTGAGGCCTTGAAAATAGCATATGCTAATTTTGGAGTCAGTGAATTCAACCTATGTTTGATGCATCTTTAATTTTCCACTTTAAAGCCAACTTTGCAGCAACATGTGACTGCAGCCGCTACAGCACCTCACTAGCAGATTGAAAAGAGAAGGAAAACAGTCCCAAAACCACCAAACTAACATTCAACACTTCCAATGTATGTGTGTAAAATCTAAAGAATGTACAGCAAAAGACCACTATCAGGCTAAAGCAGGGACATAAAAATATACAAGTATCTGAGTTGTGTTGATAACTGAGCTTGAGGAATGTGCATTATGTCATGACCACTGACAGCTTTAACTAGACAGGAAAACACAAGCACCTTTTCTGTGATAACATCTGGTGCCTTGATAGTCTTTACTGACCTTATCTGAAGAATAATAAATGCTCCAGTTCCTCAGTTTGTCCTTCTTACTCTTTTTTATTTGGTTGATTATTTTTTCCTTTGCTTTTTTAGTGACAACCCCCTGACAATCAAGAAAAAAAAAAAGTCCAACCTTTCAAATGGCACTAAAGGGTTGATTTGGACAACTGGCAGCAGGACACCTTCTAGGTGTTTTTGGTTTAAAGCATGGATTAAGGGCCAGACATTTTATAAGGCCTTGTGTAGCTATGACTGTGTGACCACTGATGCCAGAGGGGTGAATAACGCCTAAAAAGCAGGTATATACATATCCCAGGGTTATAAGGTCTAGAGAGGTGAATACCCTTCCTTACCATCTCACCTATAGCACACAGCCTAGATCCTTCCTGCCCAAAACACACTATTTTGTCCAGTCATGAGCAGCAGAAGTGTTATGTAGGAAATAAACTTTCTAGAAGTCTGAGGAAAACATGGGAAATATAATGAACTAAATACATGTGTGCTGTTGTCTTACAAATAGCACGTTCAAATTTGTTGGACTGTTCAACTATTGATCAGGAAGAAATTCTTGCACAAAATGTCACACAAAAGCCTTTTGCTTTCTCTAGTCCTAATGTGCTGAGTTTTTAGGTCAAATTTCAAAGGACTTTGTGACAATCACGGTGTCTTCAGGAATGCCAAATATTTACTGGTGATTTTATTACCTCTATTGCATATAGAATAGGGACTGGATGTTCTCTGTATTTTCTATTTTTTATTTTTAAAAAGTTATCTCCTCCAGCAAACACAAATACTTTGATGTAATTTAAAAAATATTATTTATTATTTATCATGTTCCTTTGAATCAATTGTATAAAAGGCCGCAACAGGAAACAAATGCTGATATTAAAACACATCATAGGCTTCGTCTGTAGCTTAATTTGGTTTCTTTGTTTACAAAATAAACATCAATATAAATATTTAATACAGTAGCTTTAATACAGAAAAAGGACAAACTATTATTACTGTGAGAATGCTGAGCACAGTGGAAACCATCTTTTAAATTATAACTTTCTCTTAGCTTGGGCTGGAGCACTTTTTCATAAAAGCAAAAGTCATAGTGCATTAATGGCAAATATCCATCAGGAAATAAGTCTAAAGCAACTCAAAGAAGTATATTGCCTCTGAGAAAGATGGCTTTGCATTTGTGCCATGTTTATAATAAGTTCAATACCAATATCTTGAAAATAACAGTAAATATTTAACCTAAGGAATATTTCATATGATTGCAATAAATGTTTAATACAATGTAACTTTACAGTACTTCAAAACCTTATTGCTGCAAATATTTATCTTGAATTTTAATTAAATATATGTATAATCCATGAAATAAACTACCTCATAGCCTTGATTCAGCAAGCTGCTCTACGGAAGTGCAGAGGTATATCATCATGCAGCTGTTCTCTTTGACAAAGCCTAGGACTGTGTGTTTGAAGTCTCAGCCCTTGCTATGCTTGCAGATCCATCAATGTCAAAACTATCCGTCTTCTGTAACTTCTCATATATACATTCACTTGCTAACAAAATCCGAGTCCAAAGTACACAGGCTTAGGACTATAACCATTGTCTAGCAGTCCTTGCAGTTAGATGATACTTTCTGCTCCCACAGCCAACTGAAATGGAACCATAATTGTATTAGCCTCAGGAGATGTTCTGCTTTTGGATTGCTTCCAGTATGCTGAATATCCAGCCTTCCTTTCCAAGGCCTTATGACATAGAAAGGAAAATAAACATACTTTCTTCGGCTGGTACAGGGGTAAATTTAATTTTGTTCCCTGTACAGGAGAGTAGAGAGTATGATCAAACCATGGAAGGGCAACCACAGACATTTGTAGGCCAATGTGTGGAGGAGTTTTAGTTGATAGTCGCTACATGGCTTTGCATGTTGCATGTAGAAAGAGCACAGAGCCTCTTTAGCTTGGCAGTAATGTAGTATTTCTGACCATCTTACCTCTGCACCTTATGTTATCTTGCAGCCTGTGCCTACCTGTTCTCCCCAGATTGGTTAAGTTCCTTGGAGTCATAAGCCTACCATATATATACTCATTTTGTCTGAAATGTCACTGTATCTTAAAACCACAAGCAAGGATTTTTTTTTTCCACATTTAGATTTCTTACAACTCTAAAATACCTACAAAAACTTCTGAAATACTTTCTAGGAGTGCACTACTGCTGCTGGTCCAGAATGAGGTGCTTGTAGGGCACAGCTCTGCGTCACATGGATCAGTGCAGCTTTCTTTAAAAGGAATCATTTTATTTGTTAGTTAAAAAACTTTGTACCTGAACATCAGGACAATAAGAAAACAATTCTGTTAATTGATGCTTTAATGCTGTTATAGAAATGGCACCTGTATTTCTGGAAACAGCACATTAGCAAGGCAATGAACATTTCCTCCTTTATGCAAGTAATACTGCAATAGTCTGTGATCTCTTTGACCATTTTTGGAATGATTTTCAGTACAGAAAGCAAGGTTGCTTTGGGAGAGGGGGAGTGAGGAAAAATTAGGTAGAGAGGAAATTATCTATTAGTTCTGCAGTTTGATTCTGTTTTCTACTTTCTCCCAAAGGAAATCTGTAACTTTCTTTCCTGTCTGTGTGGAACTGGGTATGAAAACCAGCAGAGGTAAATGTAATTTCCAATAAAATAATGTTGTTTTATGATTTCATAAACTGTAAACAACCCTGTTTTCTTTAAATCCTCTTTCTCTATCTGATTAGCATTTACAAAACCTTATTACTACTTTTATTCTTTTTAGTGCTGAAAAGATAACGATTGAAAAGATAAAAATATTGGAATAATTTTCTTCATTTAGCACTTCTGTTAGTGCTATGGCTGTATTTTTTTTCTTCTGAATTGCTGCTAGTGATTGTAGAAATAGACCCTCAGATGAAATAGAATTGATGTGTTATAGTAGTAAAAGCCTTTTGATGCTAAGAGGCTACTGCAGAAGACACCAGTCAGATTAGTAAAAGTGGGCAAATGTTACGACAAAAATAGTAATGATTGATAGAGCATTTTATTTTCCTGGATTCCTCTTACAATATAGTTAATGACTGTTATTTAACCAGATACAGACGAGACCGACTACTGAGTCATGTAATTACTGTATTTGAATGTCTGTGTAAGTTCACGAGTTAAGTAACCCTGTTCAGTCAGCCCAAGAAGCTGGCCATCAGCACTCTTTCTTCATACCATAGAAACACCGTGCCAGTGACCATTAGTAACAACAGTGCTCCAGATTCTGTAAACAGTAATCATTTGAGCGATTTTCTAGTGAGCTCACATAAATGCGGCCAGGGGAGGAGAAAAGGGTTCTTTTATAGTTTTATTAAGCTGCAGGTTTGTACTGATTTCAGTGGAGTTTTGGATAAAGCTTCAGAACTCCACACATGAGAAGTGAATGATGTGGTGAGAAAAAGAATGAAGATATTTGAAGGAAGAGCAGCTGCACATTTTGGGTTGCACATCAGTAGAGTTGACCATTGCTTTCTTTTCCAGCCATAAATGTAGCTGAGACAAGTAATGTGGTGTCAAAACTGAGTGTGAAGTTTCTGCAATTGACCTATGATTCATGTGATCTGAAAATAAGCTTAGGCACAAAATCAGAGAATAGTTCTCAGTCTGTAAGGCTTTACATGGCAAAACTCCATTCTGTTTTCACCAAGATAAATTGGATTTTTAGAGCTGATTTCAACAGGACGAGCTCATATCTTAGGGACCTGCGTGGTCACTAGACAGAGCAGAACCTCCTCTAGCATTTCCTTGCATGAATAATCCTCTGTTTCTCAGGCTCCTGCTTGCTATTCTTTTTAATCTGCACTGAAAGATACCTATCCTTCAAAGTTCCCTTCAAACTGATGTCTGTTTTCAAGCACCTCAGCCTCAAAGGACGATCCTCTGTAATTGCACTTCAATCTACACCATTTATTAGTGGCACATTTGAGCAATCATCAGTAAATGCACACTACAAGTAAAGACATTTCTGCAGCCCTAGTTGTGGTGGTGCTGAATGGGGAGCCCTTAAAACAACAATACCGCTGTGCTGCTATGCAGTGTGCTCAGCAAAGAAACAGGTATTGAGACAGACAGTGGGACAGTGTATACATAGAAAAGATTTGGTTATCACAGCTTGATAAACCTGAATGCTTCACAGGTTGAAAACTTAAAAAATAATAATGCTGTAGTTTGGGCCATTAGTTATTCCATGCTGGGCTCTGTACTCTTTGTGTGTGGGTTACTTTGATAAAACATTCCTTTCTTTTGAACTGTGCACTGTTTGTCATAACAGCATGGAATGCTGTGAAACTTAAAAATAACACTGTCAGATTAATCATTTTTAGAAGGATCCTTTTACTCATTTTACAAAAGGATAACCTTTGAAAATGTAAAAATGAAGGTAAGGAAATGGCTTTTTAGAAGTCAAAATTGTTTCAGGTGTTTTCAGATGTCCTACTGGTATGTTGCTGTTTGTCCTTTAGCTTAGTGCTTCTGCTCCTCAGCAGACTTTGTTGTCCTCCTGTCTGGCTCAGTTATTTTAGTGGCATGTTGCAATAGATCTTGCTGCGTATCCCCTGCTTCTTAGTCCACTTGCCAGTGGGCCTGTGCCTTCTCTCTGGTGTTTGTGTGTTAGACTAGCACTTTCCAGTCTACAGGGCATTGAGAAAAGGTATGAAAACAGGACACTTTTATATCTGCATTATCAAATCAGTGCTAATTGCAGTTGGAAGGGAATGACGCTCATTGATGTGAAGATTATATGAGGCAAATTGGGAAGAAAAAGATTGTCTCTAAACAATTAAGGTGTGTGGCTAATGCCTGCTCTTCCTGTGAGGTACAGGGAATTTGTCTTTAATTCCTTGTGTAGGTGGCAATTTCACTCCTAACTAATACAGGGAAAATGTTTGAAAAACAAGAATATTTTGTTCCATGTCGGTAGATACAGCTTCCATCCAAACACATTTCTGGAGAAACTAGCTTTATCTGAGCAATGTTCCAAAGCCATGAGAAAGACCTGTGTGCTCCGTCCATGGTGTACAAGCCAGAGAAGTACCTGCGTGGGGCATTTCAAAGAGGGAATAAGCATTGGAAGTTTGTTGTGAAACTCATCTCAAGGTCACTCATTCACAAAATGTCACAGGGTCTTCCTATAATGATTAAAGGTGCATCTGGGTAGGGACAGTCAGTGTTTAACTGCTCCTGCCTCTTCTGTTTGCAGACACACACCGACTCTGAAATGCTAGGCCTGTGACTTACACACAGCAATTCAACCTTGTGTTGCCCCCTTGAGATCCATCCCACTCACTTTACAGCAATGGGCAGAGAGTCCTGAGACTCTCCATCCCCAAAGACAAGTCACTGTGAGAGAGCTTGTAAGACTGCTCTGCAGCTGGGTCAGTGCTGCATTTTCGAGCAGAACCCCAGTGAGGCAGTACGGTGCCCACCAGCTGGCCAGGACTGTAATTGCTCCCAGATCACGTGTCCTCACATCCTAATTGGATGTCCCTAATGTCCCTGACAGTGTGATAGGTTGTTGTGCTGACACATGCACTGGCAAAGGAGATGCTTAAAAAACCTGCAAAAGAGGCCGCAGCTGTGGATAAACACAGAGGCATGCTTAATCTCAACAGGAACTGCTTATGGCCAAGCACTTCTGAAAATCCGGCATGCTGCAGTTAGATGGCTGAATAGGTGCCAGGCTCGCTGGAAAATCAGGACTCCATTGTGAGGGCTGAGCACTTCTGAAAAGACAGCCCAGAGAACTGCTGCAGATGCCCTGGCCCTCTCTCAACAGGGACAGGCCGCATCATGGAGGGCAGCAAGCAGGATCGGGCTCACACGTTGTGGAGGACAGGAAGCAGACGCAAGCTGACAAGAAAATGGCTGACAAGAAAATCTACCCAAGAGGTATGTTTTCCATGTTGGGATATTGTGCTTCATCTGATCCAATTAGTGAACTTCTCTTTTTCTAACTAGTTATATTTGCAATGCATTGATTATCATGATCAATTTTACAACTTTTATTTGATGGTTGTGTATTTCTGTTGTTTGAAATGGTGCCAACTGCTGGCCGAGGAGGAGAAGTAAAACCTCAGAATTAACTGTGGCCACCTGGGATTATTCAGGATCCCAAAAGAGAGAACTCTACAGTAATCTTGACTTTCTTATTCTCTGGCAAAACAAAACAGCCCACCTGTCCCCAAGGTTGTGCAGACTAGTTAAAAAAAAAAAATATTCCCCCCTGCTTTTTTTTTCTTTTGAGACATTTATTGTTTGCCTCAGCCCTTCTTTCCCCTACTTAAATCCTTAGAAAAATGACATAGTATTTCAAACCCTATAAATGCAAACCTGAGTAGCCTTTAGGGGGGAAAAATAAAATAATAATAATAATAAAAGTTAAACTATAAGAAGTTTCAAATACACAAACACATAGTTATTGTGACCCAAATAAGCTGAACTCTGAGCCCAAATGGAAAACAAAACCAAAAATTGGGTCACTTTAGCTTCCTGCTTCCGCAAAAAATAAATCACTCAAGCACGTAGGGAGAATATAGCTTGAAGAGAGATCAGTATCTTATCGAAAAAACTTGCAAATATGGATGTAGGTAAGCTTGTGGAAGGACGCCGTTGCACAATGTGGGTATTGTTTTGTGGAGAGTTAAAAGGTGCAGTCTAGGCGTCTAGTTTCAATAGTAGAGTCAACCAATAATATTTATTATTGCTATAGAAAGAAATTCAAGTGAACTGCCTTACCACAGAACTTAATAGAGACCTCATGCAATCACGAGAGAAGTGGTGACTAAAAGCTTGTAATAATAATGAAGTTGGAGTGGTTTAACAGCATGTTAGCTACGTTACAGTAGCAGCGGTTGAGCACACCTGTAGCCTTCTGCCAACAGCATAACACATAGAATGCATGTCCCTATCTCGCACCTGCACCTTAATGGTACTGGCCCAACATGTTCTGTGGTTTTGGGTAAGCCACGTATATTCCAAGTGGTCTTATAACACAGAAGACTATTTTGCAGTAAATAAATTTAAGTACAGAAGGGACACCAAGAAGCTTGAAGTAATAGCTTCTGGAAGGGAAGTTTGATGCAAATTAAGTCAAAGGACTTAGTACTGCTGTGCTTTCTGTTCCTTCAAATAGTCAACTAGCTAAAAAGAAAGAAACTTTGAGGAGTCCAAGAGTGATAAATTTCAAGAATTGGCACTTATTACATGAATTAATTTGAGAGTGTAGGTAAAATTTCTGCAAATATGATCATATATGTTAAATTTTTGGGCCAATGTCACCCAATATTTTTATTGGTTGTAGTGGACATACTCCAGCTGGTGGTTTCAGAGGGAAAGGCTTTGATGAGAAGGTGACAGAGCCATGGTAACTTTGAGGAAAGATAAGTTTCACATGGGAGCTCATTCCAGAGGGAGTGACTCCATTGCAGAGTGCTGCATTGACAGTTTAATTCATGGCTGGGTTTCTAAGGAAATGGGTCCCTGTATTTTATACAGCTGCACCTCATTCAGAAGAGGTCCTGGTTCTGTGGAGCTTACAGAGGATTATGTGAAAGGATTCGAAAGGAAGACTTCATTTTACCAGGCTATCTGTAATATTTCTGATCACCAACCTCCACTAACAGCAGAGAATGTGCTCTAGTAAGTGGCAATCTACTTAGCTGAAGGAGGAGTGCAATATTTATGATTATATCAGATTGAAAAGCCTAAATTGCTAGTTTGCCAAAAATGACCTACTGACCTTTCTGGTTGGTTTTCCTATAAAGCAGACATTAAAGACAGATCATATGTGTTGTTTTTTTCAGGCACTATTTTGTTTAGGTTGCCTATGGCAGTCTCTTCCCATGTATAAAGATGCTTTTTATAACCTTTAAGTAACTAATACATTTCCATTAAGATGAACCAAAAAAGAAAACAAACAAAAACAAAACCAACCAATCAAAACAAAACAAACAACAAAAACAAACAAAAAACAACAACAAAAACGAACAAACAAAAAAAACCAACTAAACAAAAAAAACCACAACCAAGTAACCTCAATGGCAGAATGGGGTTTTACAGATGATTGGTGAATCTGGCTTGTACCAGAACTGAGATGACTACTGTTTTACTTACTTTTCGCACTGAGGATAAGACTCTTACTGTGAAAGTTATGTATATTTCACTGCCTACATTTTTTTGGAAAAGTGTGTTAACCTTCTCCTGTATTACCCTTCAACAGCAGTTAATCATTATAGGAGGATCAGCGCTCTGTGTAAGCAGAAAAAAAGCATTGTTCCTGATTGCAGTTCTAATGATTCAAAGGGTGCAATCTCATAATTAGCTATGTATTTAAAAGTTGTTTACTTCACTTGACTTTGCTTCCGCAGAATTCAAGGAAGTGCCTGTTATGACAGGTTTGTTTTTGCATACACTGATGGCATACTTAAAAGTTCTACTCAACCTGTCCCCATATTATGGCCTTGTGATTTGAGCACACTTAAAACTTTGGAAGAATTTGGATTCCCTTCTGAACTGACATCTGATGGTTATCACCCAGGCATAACCTTCAGTCTCAGCAAGCGATCTGGACTCAGCAAACATAGAGCACTTACATATTTTACAAACCCACAGTTTATACAGAGATTATTTTATGTTTAGATATCACTCTCAAGCAACTGGGACAAAGCCAGCTGCAGATCTGTATAAACAACAGATTTTACACATTAGATAGTTCTTATGGATCTAGTTTAGTACAAAGTATAATGAAAATCTAGCAGTTGGAATTTAGACCCACCCTGATAGTTCTATTGTTTTTGTTTTTGTTTTTTGTTTTTGTGGCCAAGAAAAGTAATGGGGTAGCCCTTAGACCAAGAAAATGCTGAAAGCAAATCAGATATGTGCACTGCTATGAATAAGGAGTTGCTAGTACTTTAAATGACTGCCAGATGTCAAATAGCAAAATGCCTGTCCTTCCACAAAAGTAAAAATAGTTGACTAATAATTTAGTCTAGAAGGCTGATGGTCCAGATCTCTGTCAGAGATGTATTTTAGCACTAACATTTGATACGGCCTGGGAGAGAAGATGCAAACATGGATGTAATATAGTTCACCCTGTAATCAAAGGAGGAAGAAGAAAAATCTTTGTGTTTTAGGACGCTGGGCCTCCATTTAACAAGAATTTATAACAACTGCCAAAAGTAGCTATTCTTCCTTCTACCAAAGAAGAAACGGTAGTTTATGAAATTGGTTAAATATTCACGGTCAGTCTAAGAGCATATATTTGCTTTTAATAAATTCTTTTATTGCAAGACGAATCATGGCTGAACAAAATGTGATATACTTCTACATACACATGCAGATACGCATGTTTCCATATGTGTGAGAGTAAGCAGAAATTGTTTTGATTTTTTTTAATTCTATATTTTAATGAGTAATCATATCCAGTTACATTAAAAATTAAATACATTCTTCTGCATGTCTACTATATATTCAGTACCCACCATGTTTATGAATTGAGATGTTTCCTTAAATTTTATGTAAAATTAAGTTCAACACAGTTAAAATGTGAGAATTGATGATCTGAAAGTCTTCATTGTGATGATTAATAATAACAGATTCTACTAAAGGAAATCATGTTGCAGTACTTATTAATGTATTTGAAACAAATCCCTACCAGTGGATAAGGAAAGCAGTCCAAATGTATAACTTGTTTACATTTCAAAAGGCTTTTGAGAAGTTTAATCACAAGAGACTGCACAAAAAAATGAAGAAGTCAGAGAGTCAAAGTATAGTAATTTATCAAAAGACTGTGTGAGACAAAAAAAATAGAGTAGTAAGAATAAACAGTTAACTTTCATCTTGGAAAATTATTAAAAGCAGGCTATCATAAAATTTTGTACTAGGACTAGAGCTGGTCTGGAAAAGGGGAGGGTAAGCAGAAAAGTGTCACATGCCGTTGCTTTTATGAAAGAGAAGGATAAAGTTTTGGAGAGGCTTGGAACAGGCTGGAGTTACAGCAGCATCACATCACATTGTTTCTTCTATTGGAGTCAGTTTACATGCAAAAATAGTTAATTTGAAAATCTATCAAAAAATTCTATGACAAGTTTAATATTTTTTGCCATTAAGCTATGGTTGCTGTTGAAGGGAATTGCAAGAGTTTTATTAAATGTCTTAATAACGCTTATAAAAATTAAGGATCATTATCAGTTAGGACCTGCATCAGGCTCAGATTAAAATATGCTATATGCGTTCTCTAATACTTCATGCTGGTATTCTCAGAATTTTAGTTAATCGTAAGAATGCATTGGACATAAGTGGGTATGTTGTATCTGTGAATTGGAAAATGTCTATATGTATTTTAAGACAATGTTTGAAAAAAAGAGAAGATTGAGATAGATGTTTTCAAAGTGTAGATATAACTTTTCTTAATTCTGCTTTTTTAATTAATTGCTGAGCCTGATTTACAAAACATATTTCTTTCTTTCCTGCTTAGTGTAATGCCTTAGTGGCTCTTCAGTGGCTCTTCAGTGGCTCTTCAGTGGCTCTTCAGCCACTTACAAAGAGTTACATGATGCAATGATTTATAGATGCCACCTTTTGGCCCTTCAGAAACATGTCCAGTTCTGTGATTAGTTCTGTTTAAATCGCCCAAGACTGTTTCACAAAGATTCTGGGCTGTCAGGTATTTCAGTTCAGTATGAAAATCATGGGACAACATTAAACCTATCCCCGCTGCAGGGCCCTTCATTGGCATAGGAGGAGACTTTGGTGAGGCATTAAATGCTTAAAAATAACTACTAAAATACTTGTTAAAGGTATATACAAGCTTAAAAAAGTTACCAGTATTTTTTTTGTTAAAGTATGTTGCTTTATGCCCCCTACAAGCAGCAATTTGGGGGCAACTTACAGGACTGTGATTCTTGCGTGACAATGGGGGAGTAGAGAGAGAAGTTGAACCCACTTCAGCCCCTGCATAACAGGCCAGAGAAAATGCGGTCCCTTAAGATTACGTTGTTTGCGTAGTGTCGGACAGACATGCTACAAACACTTAAAAAAAACCCTGCTGCCTCCTGTTCCAGCAAGTCTGTAAATTAAACTGAACATAACGTAATCAGGAATGGTAGTGATGCATGTGGGAGGAGTTGATCTCTGTTGTGGTATGCTGTGAAAGAAGCTATTTTGGCTGAAAAGAGCTACAACCTGGAGGAATGAGATATGTATAAAAACAAGACTACTGTGGTTTTTATAGGTGACAATCATTGTACACTGACATGGTGAGGCAAGTGAGATTTGAGGCTATGGAGGATAATTGTGGGGTGCCAAAAATGATACTCCTACTCATGTTTTTCCAGCATCTAGTTTCTATTCCTCTTTCTCCTACACTTTTATTGTGTAGGTTTTATTTTTTTCATACTTGCACATTAACAAGGGACTGTAACATGTTTTCACCAGCACAGTAATTAAATGAAAAACAAAACAGCCATTTAAAGCTTCCTCTATTTTTGTTTTTAATTTATTTCCATTTTACAATAAGAAAATTGTGCTCTGCTGTGAAGTCTGTGCAGGGTGATTCAAGATGTATACAGACAAAGCTAGGAGTAGCCAGAGAAGCAAGCTGACTGGTGTGTTGGGAGAAAGCTAGGAAGGGACATTCTCTGAGATGTGCTGGCTGGGATGTTTCTGTCTGACTGTAGCCTTTTCAGTGGAGAGGTTTGCTTGATTCTTTCATGTGGAGGCTGGGAGTGATCTCACTTAGACCCAAGAACCCTGTTCAGACCCTGCTCCTCTCTTCTGTGTTCAGCACCATGTAGCACCATGATGTGGCTTCTGCCTGCAGCCCTGGCATTTACTCTGATGTCAGTTTAATTTTAAATTAAATTAGAATAATAGAATCATTAAGGTTGGTAAAGACCTCTAAGATCATCTAGTCCAACCATTCACTTACCACCAATATTGTCCACTAAACCGTGTCCCTAAGAACCACATCTACCCTTTCCTTAAACACCTCCATGGATGGTTACTCCACCACTTCCCTGGGCAACCTGTTTCAATACCTAACCACTCTTTCTGAGAATAATTTTTTCCTAAAAATATTTGTTTCAGGGAATTGAAAATAGACCAGGGTCAATTGTAAGAGAGTGTTGTGCAGGCAACACAGCCTTCTGCATAGTTCAGTGGCCCAAGTACCCTCCTGTCTGTTGTATATTAGGTTGCTCTCTTAAAGAGGATATTGCTCTGGGGAAGTCCTTTGGAGTGACTGTTGCTTCCAGTGTGCCTAAAGCACTGCTAAACCTATTTTTTTTTAACATTGCAATTTCTGAAGAAAATGTAAGTTTTCTATTGTTTTTGCTTTGCTTTGCTTTGCTTTGCATGTTTGTGTTTAAGACAGGGAAGATGGGGGCATGATTCCATTTACTTATCTTCTTTTAATGCAACTTGTCACTTTTTCAGTGATGCTTTTAGCAGGGACTAATCTGTACAGTGTCCATAAGATATGCCATCGTTTGGAATAGTGTTTAAGCATTGTACTTCAAATGTAACGTACCCAAAGATTAGCTATGCAGTGTGTTTAGCAGTTGCATTTAATTTTGCCAGTAAGTTAGCCTCAAATGTGTCGACTCTTGTTCTAACTGGTACTGTGATACAGCTGATAGCTGTGGAATATATCCACTTTCCAGAGTCCTATTTTTATTTTATTTTTTTCTCCAGGGGCAAAGTTCTTAGAGATTGCTATGAAGCAATCCTGTTTCCTGTGATATTAATTTCAAGCAAATTATTTTTACACCAGTCCAGAACCTATTTTGTTTTCTTTCTCTCTCTCTCTCTCTCTAAATCAACAACAATACATCAGCACCAAGTTACATTCAGGAAGGTCAGTGGAAAAAAAAAAAAGAAAGAAAACC
Source organism: Cygnus atratus (assembly GCF_013377495.2). Lineage (NCBI taxonomy): Eukaryota > Metazoa > Chordata > Aves > Anseriformes > Anatidae > Cygnus > Cygnus atratus. Next base: position 5,596,624 of record NC_066370.1, read on the forward strand.
TGTGATTTAAAAAGATGTATCTGAAACACATTTGTGCATTGTTTTTTGGCATAGTCACACCCTCCATGAACAGTTTTGCAATGTCCAACAGTTCAGAAGACAGACATGCAAAATAAACTCAATTATTATATTAGCAACTGTTAATGTCAAGTTACAGCGTAGTTTCCTACTAAAGCTTTAATATTTTACAGGCATTTTTGGTCGTGTGGTTAGAGCACAAGGCTGCAGTTTAGGAACTCTGCTTTGATTCTTAGCTCTGTCAGAGGTTCCTTGTGGCATTGTGGGGAACATTTTTTACTCCCTTAGTGCCTCAGTTCCAGATCATAAAGTGATGATAACAAGGATGTTTCTCCATTTTTTGTAATTCTTGTCCATTTATACTGTAAGCTCGTACAGGAAGACACCATTTCTCCAATTATGTGTTTGTATTCTTGGCAGACTCAAGGGTGTTTTGACAACAACAAAAAAAGAAAAGTATGTATATATATATGCTATAGTATGTATTCATACATTATAATAGAATATAAATACTACTGTGTCAATATTATATATGAAAAGTAAATATAAATACATAAAGATTTGTGAGTGATAATGTTTACTTTTATGATAACTTGTAAGAATCATTTAAAAATAGCAAGTGTTACAGCTGCCACTACATCCATGCATTATTAAATACCAAAAATAAGATGTTACACACATCTCAAATCAAATAGAGCTATATTGTGTAGAGTGACATTTAAATTCACATAAAATAATTCTTGCTTCTTGTTCTGTACCCCTGGTACTTTCAAAATTTCTTCTTCACAGATATTTGCCTTGTATAAATATTTGGATACTGGGTATCTATTTTCAATGATTATGGTTCATTTCCCAAGAATCAAGAATTAGTGTACATGAAAGATTATTCCTGACTGGTTTTAAGCTGCCTTGGTAGTTTTCATTACTACAAGTTCATTGGACCAGAAAAGTTGAAGATAAAAATTGGTTTATTAGTTTGAATTCTATTAAAGTGGCTGATTTTTTTATAAGGAAAGGCAACAATAGGTGAGACCGTCCTGTCACCACCTGCTTATTTTTAAGGACTAGATCAAAGTGGCAAAGAGGATGGTTGGTTCCTCCTGGATGCCTGTAGTCTGTGCTTGGATCTGCAATCTTTCGTTAACTAATTGCATTATTAGAGCTGCTACCTGACTAGCTTTGGTGCAGCCTCAGGCTGACTGAGGCTGTAAATTGCAACAGAAGAGCTGTGTTCCCTTCTGTGTAAAAAGAGCCCAGGGAGGGAAGATTCTTTTAGGATGCCTGCCTTGAGTTAGGTGGATGTTGGTAAGAAATCTGGGGCACATGTGAAGCTGTCGGGTTTCCTCTGCCTTGCAGAACCATTCTGGTTATTCAATGCTTCTTCATGCTCCTAGAAGTGGTGTGATGCAGGTGGTGAGAGAGCCAGTAAACCTCTTCTCGAACCATTTTTCTGTGAAAATCTCTGTTCCTCTTCACATTTAAACTTTTAGTAGGGCTAAGTGATTCAAAAGACAGAGATTAAAAAATCAAAATAATTTCTGTTTATTTATTTATTTCCCTTTTCTTTTTATTAACAAAATAGGAAAAGGAGGGGAATATGCAAATCTTGACACATATTTAGGGTGGATGGAGGAGGTATTTCTTTTAAAAGACTTCTTGAGGAAAGGATATTTCTCTCAGAAACATTCCATTTAGAATACATTTTTATGTGAGAATTTTTCATTTTAAGGTATTGAAGGCAAAGACTACATTCCAATATTAAAATGATGTTGACATAATTTTTTGCTTGGCTGAATTCTGACGCTGATATGATCTTCTGTACTGCCCAAGGGATTTGGCTACTCAGATCCCATTAGGAAAATCTCAATCTTCATTTCAATATTGACTGGAGTAGCCGTTATATTCAATTCTGTTATAGGTTGTTATCTACCATGCTGAGTGTTGAGTGACAAGAAGTAAATGATAATGTGTTCACCTAGGGACTGTAAGACAAATGTTTCATGTGTTCTGTGGACTTATGTGAGATAACATTATGATCATATTACACTGAATAAGCATGGTTTGGTTTTACATAGAAAAGGGAATTTGAAATTCTGTCACATGCAAATTCTCAGAAGTTGGTTTTTCAGCTTGATTCTTGAGATAAGTGCATTTTCTTAAAATATTTCTAGAAATACTAAATTTCATAGAGCTCTGAAATGATAGTTAGTGTTCTCATTGCATTACAAAATGGAAATCATAACTGCCACTGTGCATTGAATTTTACTATTGTGTAAATTAAAAAGAGGCCTTATTTTTCAAATGGCTATCTGATCTTCCTGAGGTAACAACATTTTGTTTGAAAGATACAGAAATGTGATTTCAAAAGAAATCTCTTCCTTTAATATAGATGATTTTAAATAAATTAAATTAGTTACTTGGCACAACCAGGTTGTGCTGGTTCTGTTCAAACCTTTTAAATTAGGGTCCATCTGATGACCAGACTAATGATTCTTGGCCATAGGAGGATAGAGTTTGTTACCTAGAGGTCCATTCACCAGCCATCATCTGTCAGGCCCATGAGCCTGGCCGTCTACAATGGACTGCAAAATGTCCTTTGCCTTGTACGTGTGGTCAGCACAACAGCTTTCTCGAACTTGAAGAAATGCCTAACAATATTTTCTACCTTTAACATTTCAGGCAGGCTAGAGATGGAAATGCTGTCTATTTGCTTGTTTTCATAACTGCCTTATTTTGGAGTACGTTTAATAACAGCATGTTTACTATAAATTTACAGCATGTGATATTGCTTTGGGTGGGGCATAATGGTATTTGCTTATCTTGGTGAGGTTCAGAGGGCTTCTTCAGCATAATTGTAACAATTCTTGTAATAGAAAAACAACTGACTGTTCTGAAACAGAATTGATATTAGGGCATATCAAAACAATCAGTAAGGTCTTAAACTATGAAAAATAATTTAATGTTCTAATAAAACTTGTAATGCTGGCCAGACTTGGAACCATTAGGTTCTTTTTCTATTTTTCTTGGATACTAAAAGAGAATCGAAATACAGTATTATGAACTTCACAAATGATCAAGCCTCTTGAACTGTCAGATTTCTGTAATAAAATGTAACTCAGGAAGAAGATATTTTTCAGTACAACTGTCATTTTCAAATACCAATACATTCTCTGTGATTATGTTTCATAGACCTGTATTTCACCTCTTATAAATACAGATAATTCCCCTTGACTTTATGAGACTAACAAAGGTGACTCCAGTGGAAACATTTTAAGTGTGATTTCACCTCCCACCCGCCTCTCAGTGATATGACTCAAACTGAAAATAAAGAGGGCTTTCAAAGACTTATTTTTTAATAAATAGTCTCAAAGGAACAAAGAACCATGAACTTGCTTATAAGGTACAGTAGCTTCATGACTGAGAGCAGAAGAGCAGAAAGATTTGCATTCCCTTGTTGCTTCAGTAGCTCTTTTCAAGACGCTTCCCATTTGACCTTTGCCACAGAGAAGAGGTCTGTCCAGAATCTCAGAAAAAAAGAAAGGCAAGGTCATGCAGAGATGTCTTAATACATCCTTTGCACAAAACTCTTTTCATATCTACGTAGAAGCAGTGGACCATAGCAAATAACTTGTAGACAGGACCACTCAAGGCCAAATGGCCTGGAGGGACACCATTTAGAATGACCTTTTAAAATCCTTTGTCAGTAATCTGCATAGGTGAAGTCAATTGTCTAAAAGGTCTGTCCTTGTCTAGCAAGTAAAAGATAGTGACTGTTTCAGTAGCAACTTAATCTCATTCCTTTGTAGAAACAATGCAGAGTAACTGTTAGATTTTTAACTCATATTTTCTGAACTGAGATTCTAGTCTCTTACACTGAGACACAAGAGTTGCTTATCTTTAACAATTTTAAAAAAAAGGAAATTCGTTGTAATCTATTTCATACTGACAATCAAGAGCAAAAACTAAAGCTGACTACAAAATTGTGCTTATATTTTTAATTGTTCTTCCTCATATGTATGATTCTGGTAGAAACTGTCATTCTCTAAAAAATGGTAAAAGAAAATAAGAAGTTTCACTAAAGTCCAATTTTGGAGTTGTATTCCTTTTTAAGCCAGCATTGTTGAAAGCTTAGGATTAATGATTTGAAACTCACCAATGTGATCTGAACTGAAAATGAGTTCAGAAAAATAACTTTCTTCTTTGTTTTTTAAATATTTCTGTGCCTTTCACTTTTTAATTATATGAAAATCTTGCCTCTCCTAAAAAGTTCTTGAAAGAGTGTATTTCTAATTATGCTCTTTTTTTTTTTTTTGACTAACTACACTGTGGAAAGGTTGCAGTTCTTGCCTGCAGAGTAATTGTGTTTTGACTAGGTGATCAAACTTTCAAGAACAACTGAATGGTCCAAGGAAGGCAAAGACGATGATGGTCCAAGGAAGGCAAAGACGATGACCAACCCAACGAAATGTCACTATAGTTGGAATCATGCACATGGGGGAGAATTCGTATGGGAAAACTGATTAGGGATCAGCTTACTAAAAGGCATAGGACGCTATGAAAATTAAGATCTCAATAGCTATTTGAGCCAGACCATCAGACTTTGGAGGTGGACATGTGAACTCCATAAGAAAGGTTCTCTAAATAGATTGAGAAATAGGACTTTATTGCGGATTCCAGGACTGGTGAGGAAAGAAAGGAAGGGGAACAATGAAGAATGGCAGTTCTGGAGTACCTCCATCTTTCTCCTGTCATGCACCATGCAGTCAGATAGGAGGAAATACTAGATCGTAGTTTACTTTTTCAAAGTCTGCTAAAAACAAAACAAAACAAATGAGCAATCAAAAACCAAAACAATAACAACAAAAACAGTTTAGAAAGGACTGGAACAGCAAATAGGAAAGTTTTAAAGGCTGATACCAGACATAAAGAAAAAGTGAATTCATTGTGATAATTGAGATTAACTAACCATGTTAACATTATGTTAGCCTGTGGAATATTTACAGGAAAGGCTTTCACATGTTTATCTAGTCAGGGAACCAAGTCAGAACCGCACAGTTGGTAGTCATACAGGAAAAGAGTACTGATTAAACACCAAAACCAAACACCTGCATTCTTTGCTTATATTAATGTTAAATATATGCATATACCACCTATTTCTATATTGTACTGAATCAGCCAGGGACTGCAGCATCCCTATATTCTGAGGAAGTCAGATCCCAATCTGATGTGTGCAGCTTGGACATCTGCCTAATTTGAAACAGAATCACTACTAACCCATGAAGATTTTGAAAATAATAGAGGTCTGACCAAAAATATTTAGTGGTTTATATGAAAATCATTTATTTCCTCTTCCTTTTTTTTTTTTTTTATGGAGATATCCTGACTCTCTGGTTTATGGAAGGAAGGTATGTTGAGAACACATGGTTTTCTTGGTACTGTCTAATGATAACTGTGTAGTATCAAACTTTCCGTTGAGACATAGCAAATTCCCAATTCTTAATTCCTGCCACAGAAAAGTGGAACATCCCAGAATTAATAGTAATATTTGCAGTCTTTCAAGTCCACTTTATGCCATTCATTTTTATTTTTAAAATATTGAAGAGAATGTTAGTGAAAAAAATCATAATTGTATGTTTCTTAAAGATGCTAGCTGGCTGCATTATTACTGGTTTTACAAGGAACAAAATATTATAAAATTATGGCACACAACTACTTTATTTTGCATATTTCTTGTCAAACATTTTGAAAGCTTTGACTGTTTTGTAAGACATCCATGGAGTGGGATGCTAAACCTTGGTTGCAGTTATAGCCGATGCCAAACTGAATCTCCTATTAACATCACTTTTGTTTTGTTTTGTTTTGATAGTGTATCTACATAAAAAGAGACCAGCACACACTAACAAAAGCTCAAACCTTTTGTGACCAAGTAATTTTAAATCTTGAGGGAACAAAAAAGTTGTACACGAACAAAATCATGAAAACCTCATGTATGAGTCTTTAAAGATCAGAGTTCCTGTTAGTAATTTCAGTTAACTGATCTGATTTTTTTCTTCGTTCACATTTGCTTTAGGCAAAGAAGCTACTATTATGAACACACAATGGGACCAAAGATACTTCTTTAATTAGTCTAACTGAAGAAAACAATCAATAATGGTTGAACTGGTGCTAGAAATTATGTCAGAGAAAGATGAAAGGTAAGATTAAAAAGTGCTGTTGTTGAAATCACCTTGCAATTTTAATGAGTATAATAATCAAACCTTCCCCTGAAGTTGAAAATTTTGATAAGCCAAATGTGAACAGTTAGAAAAATTGGGAATTTAAAGTCTTGAAAACCTTTAAACACTTGAAACACTTGAAGGCAACAAGCCAGTGTCCAACCAAAAGAAGGTTGTTATCTTGTACATTACTGATGTCCATTCCTCAAAACAGAAAGCATTCCTGACTTCAGTGGGTCTATTATTCTAGCAGGCAAAACAATTATTTTTGGATGCTCTGTTGCTTTTACAAGTCAGCTCTGACTGAGCTCCAGCTGGGCTTCTGAGTCAGCAGACCGCGCATCTCATATTCAGAAGGGCTGGCTTCTATCTGGCCAATTCAAGGGAACTGAGCATTAGACTAGTCACTTAAAAGACTTCTTCTTTGCCAGCTCATCCACATGAATGTGCTTTCATGCTAATATGATAGGTGTTATGAGCAGAAAGTGACACAATTTTGTGTGTTCTAAATAAAAGCCTTCTGTAGATGGATCATTACTTAAATGATCTCTTTGTTTAATTAGGGGCTGGGGGAACAGAGCTCATATTTGGAAGGATCGGGATCATTTTTATAGGTCACTGGCTCTGTCACTGTCTGCCCTTGCTCTCTGATTGTACCAGTCTCACTTCTTTAAAAACACAAAGGTGGTTCTGGTGGAGTTTTTCCTTGGTGTTTCAATGTGAACTTCATTTTAGGAAGGTGTGTTTTGTTGGTGTATGTGTACAGCTGTAAAAAACACTAAGGACATGAGCAGCCTTCCCTTCACTGTTAAAGGCACGCTGTCAGTATAGTTCAGCTCTTCTTCTGAGGAAGGATCTGGCCCATTACAAACCCTGAATATTGCAACAAAACACCCACTGAAAGAAGAGGGAAAAGAGAATCGCTGCCAAGTAGGTATTTCTAAGTAACGGAGGCTCATTTTGTGAAGCCTAATGAGAGCTAAGAAACCATGCCTCTGGGATCCATCCAGATTCCGTGAATAAGCCAGAGTGGGACTGATGAAAACTAATAATGCTCTGTGGTTATAGTCTCAAATTCCACACTCACATTTGTGTTCATCCTAGGCTTGCAATCATTAGGAGAGAAGCGGTTTCTGCTCTTCAGCAGTGTGCCAGCCCCAGCCTCAGACACTGTTGCTGTTGGCCACTGTGTGCCATTAAAAATGGTTTGTTTTTACAAACATGGTCCTTTTCATTCAAATATTTTTTCTGGAACTCTGACATTTTTTATGAAGGCATGTTTGAAAAATCACTTTGAAGTTTCCCTTATTAAGAGTAAGAGAGGTCTTACTCACTTCTTACTCTGCAAAGCCTTTCTGATGGACAGTTTGCTAAATTAACCACACCCTGGTATATGAAAAGCAATTTGGCAGTATTGGAAATAACAAAACGTTGGCATTGCATAGGAAAGCTTGAGGGAAGGTGCAAATGTGGCTGAGAGTTTGTTTCTTAGAACTAAAATTCACAGAGACTGTAGTTGATACACACCAGAAGGTTTATCAGAAAAAATCCCCTCTCAGGGACTAACCCTCCCTCATGTCAGGTAAACTCCCACATTCGGCCAGGGAATTAAGTTTTGCTGTCAAATCTCCTGCTTATTAGTTTCTGACAGATTTTTGGCATATACTTTAGCCTAATAGGGTTGGTCCTGCACAACTTGAATCAATGCAGACCTTGTGACTTGAAAGGGATGGAGGGTCATTTCAAAGAGGCTGTAATATGAACTACTTGGGTGCTAAGTCCTTGACAACTAGTTGTGGTTAGCTTTGATTTTTTCAGAGTTATATGGATACCTTGAAGAGCCTTTAATATCCCTATCACTCATTTCCTCCTATGTTGGAAATAGTCTGGACAAAGGAGAAAAAAGTGAAGAGTAACTGTGAGGAAAAGCTGTAAATAAGTAAGGTGTTTTATCCTGTACCCTGTAGGTTTAGGTAAAGCACATCATCTATGAATTTGCCTACAGAATAGCTCTGTGCTGACCTGATAATGACTCCATTTGAGATGCAATCCATAGATGGTTCATGGCAAGTTAGTAAAAATTATTCTTTTTAACTGCAGGTTGGTTTAGGCTGCTGTGTGAGAAAAAATGCCAGTGATGAGCGTTGTACGTGATTTTCATAAAATGGTTTGCTTTAAAGAACCCAAAACAAGAGGTTTATTAACAAGAATATAGTAGCAATTTTTTGCAAAAATTTGGACTCTAAAGGGATCATCTATTTGCTGTGTTCAGCTCTCTTTTATGATTACTTAGGATAACAGCTTTCGCAATATAGCATTACAACGAATAAACAAAAACAGAAAAGAAATCAGTGAGTGTTATCAAAGGGATAACAGCACACTTCTTGTTCCAGGAATTGCGATAGTACACTTAGAAGCTGGAATGTGTTGGGGAAAGGAGGACAAAGTATAGCTCTGGTTTCAGTTATTTGTAAATCCACGAGCACTGGCATGGCATCAAGCTGGTAATCAACATTTCTCTCTCAGATTTTCACTTCCCTCTTGGAAAACTAACTGAATACTATAAGCTCCCTCTTGGGTTCATCATTTTGAATTTTGTATTCTTACTAAACTTTTTCTTCCAAAACTAAACTGCTGAAAGCCCTTTTTCTTTTTGATGGGTTCTGGTGGGAGGGTGGATTTTTTTTTTTTAATTGTTTCTTCTTTTCCAAATGTCTACGTTATTCCCCTTTATCCTTTTCCTTCTGCATTCTCTTATTTCACTAGCACCTTTTTCTTTCTTTCTCAGAGAGAGAATATTTTTTCAGAAGTTTCACGGGCTGTTATTTTGGGGGTTGTTTTCTTTCTTTGGTCTTCTTTTCACTGCTTGCATAGGTAGGGACATGACCCTTTCTTGCATCTGGAATGGTGTGCTCTCACAGGTTCACCTGAGGTTCGCATGAGAGAGATGCAGAGGGTTTGGCCAGCTATTTACTGAGCCTGTGTAGGAGCTGCAGCCATAGTTCACTGCTTTAGGGCATGGTAGGAGAGCAGAAAGAAGTTGGGATGAGCTAATACCTATTTCATCTGCAGCTGTTGGAGAATGAATGTGGGTGGCCTGTGGTTTGGGTGGAATTGAGGTCATGATGTTTCCTCACCTTTCTTGCTCCTCTTGTCTGTTGTGCACTTCTCAAACCCAACAATCTTCTTCCCCAACTGTTTCCTTAAATTGGGAAATATTATTTGCCAACCAATACAGTACTAAGTGTCTTCCTGCAACACACTTATCAGTGGAAGTCAGCATTTTGTTTTGGTGGATGGCCATTAGTCACAAAGATGTAGTTTTATAAAAATTGGTTCCTGTACTTGGTATTGCATAGCTGAAATTACATAAATGACACAATTAATTTTCAGAACAAGATCTTGGGCAACACTGAATGAAGAAATGGTTAACCCATTGAAATGTTTGGGCATATCATTTTATAACACATTGTAGGGAGGCCTGGGTAGAGCTAATTGTGTAAACCAGTACAATATGCTCTTCACAGCTTTTCACTAGCTAAAATTCCAAATCAAAATACAGCTTTTTGCACTCTCTTTGCATAGATGTAAATAACTTTTGGAGAAGAGGATGGTGTTGGTCCAGAAAGTACAACTCTCTTCAAAGGAGGGGAAAAAAAGGAAAAAAAAAAAAGGAAAAAAAAAAAAAAAGCCTGTATAAATTGTGGCAAATAGTGATGTAAAATATTCTGTTAGTGTTTGTTGGTTCAGTGAAACTATTTTCCTTCCCTATTACTGCAGTCAGTGTTATTTAACCAAGAGCCTGATCTCAGCTTTGCTTCCATCGTGGTACTGTAGAATTAGACACAGAACCATATGACTTAATTACAAATTATACATATCTTGGTCTTTCATAGCATGGCCATTAGTAAAAGTGCTTAAATCTGAGCCAAGGGCAAAACAGTGCATTCATATTATTGGAGTACTGGAAGTTTTCTTTGTTCCAAGGTACCGTAGAGAAAGGTGGGAGACTGTGCTCAGAAGTCTATGTCTTATCTTGCAATTTCTTTCCATGGGCAACCATTAATTCTAATTTTACAATGACCTATTGTCTCCTATTTCAGTTCTACGGGGCAGAGCTTTTCAGCAGTTTAACTGGCTTTAATTTTTAACAAAAGATTGCTGGATGTGGAGAAGGGGAAGAGGAGGGAAATTCTCTTACTTTTTTTTAATTATTATTATTATTAATTTTTTAGTCCAGTTAATTTAGCATGGAGGTGTTTTCTGAGGAGAAAGACAGAAAGGAGCACAAGAAATTTGTTAGCGGCTCCATTATCCAAACTTTTCATAAGACCATGAGGTTTACAGCTGGCTTGAAGCTACAGAAATGGCTGTGGTTAAATGCTAGTACTACTTTACAGCAAAATGGGTGGGAAGGATTTTGTTTCCTCTTGACCTTTGATGACTTCCATTTGTGTACAGCTGGTAACTAAGACTTTGAATGCAGAACCACATTTGTTCTTAGTACAGTTACATATATTTTCTCATAAAAATGATAAATGGTGCATTCCAGCCTAAGTCTTACATAGCAGTAGACTTTTAAATTGGGGTAGTGACTGTAGGAGTTGAACGTGTATGTATGAACTGCTGGAAACTTTCAAGTCCTCTCAAGATGAGTGGGTGGCCTGGTGACTGAATAGTACCATCATGGGCTGTTCTTTGCCCTGCTCTCTTGTCCTTGTGGAAGAAATATTTCTAAGGACCTTCAGTCCTCTGTAACCCCTCAGTGTGGACCATTTTCATTAACCAATTTAGAAACATTTCCATGCTGCAGAGAGAGTTGATTCATACATTTGAAGGCTGTAGATATTTCTTCACTGTTTTCAAGCGAAAACTTTGCTGTCTCTAACAGATTAAATTGAATTTACTTCCTGCCCTTTAATGATGGCCTGTTCACTTCCTGGACTTACTATTTCAGAAGGTTTCATTTAAGAAAGTTCTTTCTGTAAATTAATGTACTACAGATTTATTCTTCAGCATGTCCACATTTGATATATACAGTATTTAAGTTTGTATTCACTTAGCAAAGCATTTACTCCATTATCATGTAATCATTTCCAGTCTAAATACAGAATCTAGAGATTAATGTACTATAAATTTCTTACATCAGTTTTATTGCTATATTAGTTATTAAGTTGCATTTGCATTGAATTTCCAAAATAGGAAAGACAGATAAGAGATTTGTTTATGTTTTAAATTAAAGTGAGACTTTTGTAATGGCTAAAACTGAAAGGCTAAAGATTATGGCACGCAGTATCTTTACAGATGGTCAAATGTAATTCAAATTTGGAAAAAAGAGTTTTGACATGGCTCTGTGATTTTCTGTTATCACAAATGCTTTTCCTTTTAATTTTTATTTTTTTGCTGGGATGGTGATGGAACTTTTTTTTTCCCCCCAAAGGCCACTAAAGGCATGAATTGGAATAAGTAGAAAAAATACTATGTTTCTTTTTTTTTTTTTTACTAGCTCATGACAGGAAGATGTTAATATTTCACACTTGCAATTTTGTTCTCTGTTTAAAGAGTACTAAACTCCTTCATGTCAAGGAGACTAAGTGCAAAATATATAGCTAATGTTACCCCTTAGCTCCTAGAGAAGCTTGCTCACCTCCAAGTGGAGCTGGTTAGTTTCTTGACATGGAACATAAATACTTACAGCAATTTAAGACAAGGCACAAAGGTATTCTAGGATTCATTAAGAAACAGCTTCTCTGTAACTGAATCATCCATAGGGTCACTATTTTCCCTATGAGGCAGAATGCTCTTAACGAAGAGTCCCCACTGGTATCATAGAATGAATCATATCATAAAATGGCTTGGGTTGGAAAGGACCTCAAAGATCATCCAGTTCTAAACCCCCTGACATAGGCAGGATGCCATCCACTAGATACGGTTGCTCAGGGCCTCATCTAACCTGGTCTTGAACACCTCCAGGGATGGGGCATCTACAACGTCTCTGGGCAGCCTGTTCCAGTGCCTCACCACCCTCTGAGTGAAGAATTTCCTCCTAACCTCTAATCTAAATCTCCCCTCTTTTAGTTTAAAACCATTCCCCCTTGTGCTGCCACTATCTGATTGAGCAAAGGGTCCCTCTCCATCCTTTCTATAAGTCCCCTTTAAGTACTGAAAGATTGCCATGAGGTCACCTTGGAGCCTTCTCTTCTCCAGGCTGAACAGCCCCAGCTCTCTCAGCCTTCCTTTGTAGGAGAGGTGCTCCAGCCCCTTGATCACCTTTGTGGCCCTCCTCTTGACCTGCTCTAACAGATCAACGTCTTTTTGCTGGTGGCTCCAGACCTGGACGCAGCACTCCAAATGGGGCCTCACAAGGGCAGAGCAGAGAGGGACAATCACCTCCCTTGACCTGCTGGCCAGCCCTCTTTCGATGCAGCCCAGGATGCAGTTGGTCTTCTGGGTTGAAAGCATGCAACACTGCTGGCTCATGTCGAGCTTTTCGTCCAGCAGAACCCCCAAGTCCATTGGTATCATAATGCATTTGTTATACTTGAGTAAGGAAAGTTGTTGAAGTCTCAGTCCAATCAGTATAGAAAGTTCAGAAATCAAAAAGAAGAAAAGAAATAGGTAATTTTTCAGTATTGTCATCTCTTCTTGCTATCCAAAATGTCTTCAGCTTCAACGATATGATGTAAGACTATTAGAAAAAACGTCATACATTGATCTCTAATCTCTAGATTTCATATTTAGTATGGCAACGATTATGTGATAGATAACAGAATAGCTATTTCTATCCTGGATGAAAAACATGTTGCATATGTCAGATTTAAGAATAAATCTGCAGTACACAAGGTTACAGAAGGTATTTACATCTGTTTATCCATACAGATCCAGTGGCATAGCTGAAAACAATTTTCTTTGGTTGATTGTTTCTTCTTCTGTGTTCTCTAGTCTTAGATAAGCTACTACTGTAGAGCACTACTCCCTAACAAGAACTAAGCAAGCAAACCTTTCCAAGCACACCAGATATAATAAAATGTATATAATATATAGTAAGATGTGTTCTACAAAATATTTGTATTGCTACACACACATTGAGGTATAATATTAACCTATTTTATTAGAGATGCATGTAATTTTCATTGTCTAAAATAAATTTCTAGCCACTTAAAATATGAATTAAGCACAAGCATGTTGGTTTGGTCAAGAAGAGAGAATTTGCATTCTCTGCTTCACTTCATGTCTGTCATTCCCATCTCTTTTTTCCTCAGTTATTAAAATGCACAAAGCCGATTCTGCCAGCCCACTTATCCCCTGCCACATTGAATCAGCATTTCCACACAGAGTGTTTCCTCTGAGCTTGGAGCTATCACAGGTGGACCAAACGAGCTGCTTTCTGGTGATTCAGTGCAGCAGGGGACAGATGCTCAAATGGCAGCAGTGGTGCACAATTAACATAGGCTAAAAGAGCATAAAGGAAATTGTAGGGCAGAGTGAAAAGCTGCAGAACCCATAGCTGTAACTCACTCAGGGCTTTCCAATTCTCTTTGCAATAAGGAAAAAGGCAGGTTAATAAAGCACTGAATATTTTTATAAGTCAAACTATCACCCTATTTTTATATAGAAATATGAAATATCAGTGGACTAAAGCTGACTTCCATATGAAAAATGTTCTTAGGAAGAATTTGTAGAACCGAATGATGAATTGTCCTGGTTTTGCCATTCTTTAGTAAAGCTTTACAAAACACTCACAACCTCAGTTTCCTTGATCATTTTAATACTTTAAAAAAGAAAAATGTTCTCAAGTGATCTTTATGGAGAAGTAGGTTTTAGTGTGAGTTCCCCTGTACTGCCAAGCTAATCAATACTTGTGACTGATTGCTATAAATGCTCCATAAGGTCTGTGACTGAAGCATGTAGAGTATTTCATAACATTGCTTAGCATCTCCCAGGAGGGGAGCAGGCCTTCCACTTAGACTTGATGGGCTTGTTCCAAGCTTTGCTCACTGCTGTGCTTTCATAATGCTGTCTATCTGGGCATGAAAACAACACGCTATCTACTGTATCACGCTGCCTCTCCTCCTCCAGCCCTGCAAGCATCACTGTGACATCCACGTGCTTGCCTGTTACAGTAAATAGCGCTAATGATCTCTCCAGCACTCTGCAGACTCTTTGGAACTTCTCCATTTTCAAGGTCACAACGCTGCTTGAGGTTGATAAATTCATGAATTAATAATAGTTAGCACTTTTCATCCATGAATGTCAAAGGTGAGAAATCATTGTTATTCCCATTTTTATCAAGGAGGAAATTGAGCTGTAGGAGTGACGTAAAAAATTGCATTGCAAGCAAACAGTAGATCCAGGAAAAGAACGTAATTCTGTGCACTCAGCCGGCATCTTAGCCATTGCATCACACTGCTTCACAGCACACTTTGTGCAGCAGTAGAGTCTTATTGAAGTTGAGATTTAAGTCCCACAAGAGTCAGGAGATTAGACTCTGCCACACAGTGTCTTCATTGCACATTTTTATTGGACATGGCCTATACATTACCAAGTGGTCATCCTTTTCTCAAAGGGTAACGCTCAGAGGACCTCATACTAATAACTGATGCATATTTTGTTTACTATAAGTCTTGTTTATTTTATAACTGTAAACAAAGCAACATAAACTTTATTACTCTAAGTTTCGTGATAGCACTAATGAGAAACACTCTAGCTTTTTTAAAAAAAGATTGCAGGAAAATGCCATGCAATAGAAATAAATGTTTTTCCACTTTACTGGGAATGTCTGAAGATGACTTGGACACTTTCAAGCTCTTGTGGAACTTGAGATAAGTCATGGGGAAGCACCCAGGGTCAAGGCCTTTCTTTTTGGAAATGGTGTCTGGCCACACTTAATTTAGACAATCCTCACAAAAATCTTTTATTTGGCAATGATGTTCCGTCTTTTCCAGTACTGGACTGATTTTCCCAAAGGATCTCTTGAACGTCTATTACAATTTTTGTTTCACTCTCAAAACAATTTCTTGAAATGAGTACTTCTAATAAGCTCCTCTATTCAGGTAAGTACTCCAGAAAATCCTCTAGATGTTTAAGAGGAGGTACTGAAGAAACACTCGGAGCTGTCAGAGTAGTACTTTTCTCTCCCAGAAAACTATGTGAGAGTTCTTGAGAAACTCTGGATGCTCTGCCAGGCACTTCAGCTACTATTTAGCGATTTAACAAATGAGATAGCTTCAGGTATAACCCTATGTAGAATATAGTCTGATTAATACCCAGGGTCTGAGACAGGCTGGTTATGTGACAGAGCCTGGGCAGATCCTCCTTACCAGTTTTATTGCTAAAATCCTGAAACTGCATTTAAGAACCAAACTGTAAGGTTGTCTTGCTTTATATAAACTGGCTCAAGCTTAAATTAAAGATTAATTCTTTACACAGTATTTTGGCAAAAGGCAACCATGATGTAATACATCTTAAAATATTAATGGTTCTACCTATACTGATTTTATTGTCTTTTTTTTTTTTTTTTTTTTAATCTTGAGCTGTAGCAACATTATCACTGAACTAATTCTGTGTTATTCCCATGCTGCCTTGGACTGTATCATTTGTGTATTTGTTTTGAAAGGGAACTTTGCAGAGGAAGGAAAGAAATCTGAGAAAATACTATAATGGCAATATAGTGGCTGATGAAAAGTAGCAGATTTATGGCCTTCAGGAGTGAGAGAGGTTGTTTATCCATGTGTCTGGTACAGCACACTCATTGGCAACTTATCCGCAGCAATCCACCACTATACTCAAATCCTGAGGTTTAGACACCGGCACGGTCATGTAGGAGAACTGGGTCAGCTTTAATTTTGCAGACGCTTTCTCAGTCCATACCAGTGATCAGTTCCTAGAGGAGTGATCTTGTTATTTGGTTAGGTGGCACTTGCTGCCTTTTCTGTTTACATGATTTTGTATTTAGAGTTTCTACTACTCTGTACGCTTGCCTCGCGTTCATTTCTATACTGAAAGACAGAATCTTTCTGCTAACAGTTTCTCTTTTTCCTCTCCCTCCTTTTAAGACAGATGCATCTAATTTCCTGTTAAAGATCCAAAATAAAGCAGTCTAGTAATGAGGTAATTTCCTATGTCAATAAATAGTATAACTGGAACTACCACTAGAGGGCTTTAAAAAGGTCCTAAATCTTAAGTCTGTTACACCCATTTCAATCTTGAGTAATTTAATGGAAAATCTAGTTGCCCATCTGTCTTTAAATTTGAAAGACTGACAGCTTTTAAATATTTTTTTTTAACCAAAGTTCAGCTTAATAAATCATGTAGATGTTTTGTTTCTTTAAAGTTCAGTTAAAAAGGAGACAAGGAATTTTCAGAGAGAGGGCTTCGGATGTGAAAAGCTTTTCTTAATCGTGAAGAAAAAAACCTCTTTAAAGTCAGTTTGCACACTGGTCCTTTAAATGCTGTAGGGTGGCTTAGTTTTTGGACAGAAGCTCATAGTCTGGCACTTAGTGCTGAGCAGAGGGAGACCAAAGGTCGGGGGTGCTCAAGTGGACCAGCAGCCACGGATTCACATGGCTCAAGCAGTAATACAGAGCAGCAAGATTTCTCTAGGGTCTAATGACTAACATTCATCTAATAATACTTAGCGCTTACCACTTTGGGTACATCTTCAAAGAGCTGAACTAATAGCAGCTAATTTAATCTTCAAACAAGCTGAGTGAGGAGCATTACCATAGCTGTTTAACTGAAGGCCAGAGCAAAGGAATGGCACTGCAGAGAAACAGAAACGTATGTCTCTACCCAGCTGCTTTGCGCCTGACTAATAGGGTATGTTTTTAGTGGATTTAATCATGATAGGCACTTCAGGGGTCTGCTGGCTCTTTCCAAATCCCAGATAGCCGTTACTTGAAAATCTAAAGGTAGGGTCAAGCTTATAACTAGGCAAAAAAAAAAAAAAGAAAAAAAAATTGAGGGTGCTTCCTATAGGTCTGGAAACACATTCCCTATTGCAGGAAGGGGCTAACCAGAAAGAAGAGAGGTTTTAGATCCTTCTCCCCAGAACTATGAATCTAAATGGCCTCATTTACTCCTGATTCTCCTACATTATATTGTAATGGAAATTCAGCCAGGCTCCTGGCAGGGTCCCTGGCAGATTGCTGCATCAGTGCTGCCCAGGGCGTGCTGCAGCTCTTGGGGGAAAGGACACTGCAATCACACTGCCCTCAGGGTCACATCACGGGGGGTGTTTTGGGGTCAGAAGAGCCACCAGAGCAAGTGCCTGGGCATGAGCGAGGCAGAGGAGTACATCCTGGTGGCAGCACAGCCTGCAGTGGCTCTCCCCGTGACACCATGAAGCAAAGCTGTGCCCAGCTCTGCTGAAGCACCTCAGGCCTCATGCCAGGCCCATCTCCCCTGTCCTGCTGGGCGAGCTCTGCCACCATTTCTGGTGCTGCCCAGCCCAGCCTTGGCACCTCCCCAGCCTGCAAGCACCCAAAGTGGGCACAAAGTTCAGTTTCTTATTAACTGACTCCATGTTGTGGGGGGCATCTTGAGGGGGCTTAGGGAAGCAATACAGAGTACAGTAAAATGGTGAAAATGCTAGGAACTGAGAATAGCTATGTGTGAGAAGTAAGTGGGGACATAGGAAGACAGTGTCTGATCTATAAAGGAATAAGAACAGAAGACAAGGCCTGACCAGAGGCTTACTTGATTTAATGAAGCCATTGATGGATCTTTATGAAGAAACCTGTAGATCTGTCTAGGGGTGTTTGATGAACTTTCTGAAGTCTGCATTCAGCCTCCTCTGAGGCCTGCAGGAGGTATGAATTTATAGTCAGATGCAAAATTAGCAAATTCACGGTTTTTGTGTAGGCTTAAAAAAAACAACATTCGTGAGGATTCATGCTGTCGCTCTCCCGTTGGCTACAGAGGAAGTAGAAACAGTCAGTGACATGCCCACATAACCATGTAAATCTGAAATTTAAATTCAGGATACGTGCTATGTAGAATGTCACAGATCTGCACTCCTGACTTGTCCATTATCCTTTGGTCATTTCTGGAGCTGAACATGTCACATACATGTCTTAATCCCTTCCACAGCCACTGACATTACCTTCGGGTAAAGAGTTAGTGAGTAACTGAGGTTTGGGCTTCTGCTATTGCAAATCTGAGAACCAAGCACACATAACTTTACGTATATTTGTACATATGTATATACTTCTATGCATAAAATTAACACCTAGTTTTAAGAAAACAACCTAGTTTTAAACAAATAACATGTTTTAAACACACCAATTTTTTAGTAAAACTGAAGGGCATTTGAAAGAAAAATATTTTTAATTAAATAATGAAAAATCCTTGCTCTAAGAGAGATAAAAATGTTTTAATTTTTATTATATTTTATATTCGACATAATACACATCTTCAAAATTTTTTATTTTTTTAAACAAGAATAGCTTATTGGCTAGCTTTTTATACTGAAGGTAGCAGGTGTATTTCTTTCCCTTTCCAGGCAATTTATGGTGTTGTTTATACTCCAAAACCTTGGCTTCAATCCCCAGTTCTCACTGATGCTGACTGGTCTAATGGAGCGATGCCAGCCCAGTCAGCACAACTCTGATGTGTCTGTTGTGACCAGTGCTCCCCTCCTTCCACCATCTCCTTGCAACTGTACTCTGAAGTGCCAGGCGACTTAGAAACCACAGTGTTTTTGAGACTTCACAGCTTAGGGGATGAGATAATGAAAAGTACAGATATTTTCCATCTCTTCCTTATGCACCCTTTTTAAATCTATTTTGAGGACATACCATTTTATGAACACTTCCTGCATTATACAAAATGGTGCCAACCAGGGAAACAACAACAGTTTTTTAAAGTTGGTTCATTTTCATGTCTTTGCTTTGTTATGGATCTAATTCAGATGAAAAAGAAAATAGGATATATTGCCCTATTGGCCATTGCTTTGGAAAGTATGTGCAGGGCAGAAATCTGGGGTGCCTTAGGCAGGTAACCAATGACAGGTTGCCTGCTTACAGCATTAACTCAAAGAGCAGTGATAGCCGCATCTATGTCTACAAAATATCTTTGAAGAGGAAGAGGTGTAATGTGATCACAGAGCACTCAGAAATGAATTCATTGCTCTGCTTTTGTCTTTGTAAATCTTTCCAATGTTCAGCACAGCAGTCCTGCCATGGCTGCTAGCTATTAGGGCTGCACACTGCTTTTCAGATTTACAGCTGTGTGCTTGTCATTTCCAGATGCAGTTTTACTAAGACAGTCACTCAGGAAACGTTGCGAGAAGCAGCAGGTTTCCAGTAAAACATGCCCATAAACACCATGGTTGCTGGCAAAATACGGCTTACACCCAGATGCTTTAGAAAAAAAACACACAGTCTATTCTTTGTTCACTTTTACCCTGAGGGTTCAGCTCAGGTCCATAAATATGTGCAATGCAGCAGCCTGTCCAGCCCAGCTGATGGGATGTGTAATTCCCCATCTCAGACACTTCTGCTGTTCCTATTGCACAGGTCTGTACAAGGATTCTAACTGATGAAAGTAGTGCAGAAAGATATTTCAATCAAAACTCAAATCGTGGGCTGTGTGGTTATTCTTGTCCTTCAGTTCAGCCATGGCTAGTTGAGAATTGGATTTGAGCTGCGGGAGAATCCAGAGAGTGAAATGCACACATTGCCTGCAATATCTGAACTATCTCAACAACACCCATTCCCATCTTCTCCAGACTCTGGGAACGGTACAACACAGCTCAAAATTTGCAAAGATTTAACTGGTACCTGACAACATATAAAAGGGTGATGCTGATCTGTGAGCAGGTTGGGGACCACAGGCACTGCTGTGCTTCCTGCTCTCAGATGGAAGCACTAACCTTGATCAGGGTTTCTCCAGGAGCAACAGCAATTCCTAATGGCAATGGGCTCCGCATGCTTGCTGGCGTTTCAAGGGACAGGGTCAAACTTTGGTTCGCTACTCTGTGTGGGCTGTGAGATAAAAATGATTAATGTGTACAGAGAAGTCAGGAAGCATCATAGGTACCTTTACTTTCTCAGTACGTATGTTGACCGTATCAGCAAAATTCTAAATACCAGAACCAGGCACACCTTGAGAAAGTTTTGTTTGTTTGTTTGTTTTTGTTTTGTTCTTTTCTTTCTTTCTTATTTTGCTTACTGGATATCATTTGTTTACTCCTTTACGTATTAGGAAAAAGCAAATAAAATAAAAAAAAAAGAACCAAAGAACCTTTCCCAGCTGAGATTTCTTATAATACTCTTTATTATTGTATGCTATATTTTATAAATTATGCGTATAGCTATTACTGTTTAGCATGACTGATAACAACACATCACATGCCAGTTTTTTCCTCATCTGTTTCTCCTGGCTTTTCTTTTTAAGTGAAAAAACTTCCTGAATCAGTTTCTGCTTGAAGGGTGAGCAACATTGCATGGAAGACTACAAACTGTATGTACCTGTGTTGATGATGTTTGCCCCCCTGGTTAGAAGGGGAAGGGTTTATAGTCTACTTAAATTCAGATGGCGTAACATAAACAGAGCACTTTATCTTTCTCCTTCATCTCTCTGATGGAGCAGGGCATTTATTTTTCTGGCAAGTGCTGTGTTTTCTTTTTAGTCTGTGTACCCCCTCTGTAGCACAGAAATCATTTCCTTATAGCTGTTTTTACAGAGCAGGGTAAAATTTGATGTATTCATTACCAGGGCTCCCCAGGCATTTTTTTGTGCAATGTATAGAGATGTACTGAATGAAAGATATCTACTGCCAGCTTGTCAGCCTGAGCATGGGACTGTGCAGTCCTTCTCAGCAAGTGCCTTGTCTTGTGACTCCTGTCTGCTCTCCAGTGGTTTTACAAAAAAAGCAAAGGGGACTTGAAAGCCAAAACATAAGTGACAAATTGAAATGTAGAAGTGATACTTCAGGACATCTCCTGCCCCTGCGCACATGGTGCAGAATGATTGATGCCCTTTGAGATGCTAGATTGTTTTGTAAAATGTTTTATTAAAAAAAAAAAGAAAAAAAAGAAGAGCAAAGAAAAAAACAGCTTTTTATTTCCTGTAAAGTTAATTAAAATATAGGAGATCATACTAGTAGTATATCAATAGTGCTGTAATGTAAAAATTTTGCACCTATTGCATGTTGACTAGAACTGACATTTCTTGTAGGAGAAAAAATATATTTCCATGAGGATAAAAAAGAAAAAGATAATGTTGACATAAACTGCTTAGAATTGTGAACTGAGAATGCTATTCCCAGCCAATGTCAGGATTTCTTCCAAAAGGATGATGAGCTTCATTACAAAGGAAAATCTTCATTGTCTTAGTTTTTGCTCTTTCTGCATTGAAACGCTTCTCCTGTGGAATTTTTTCTTTCTTTCACACTTTATGTTTTCATGTGCTCCACAAGATTGGTTGGATAGTGTATTAAATAACAAACTCCGGGCATTTCAAAATAAGTTCTTTTTGCTGTCCATAATAGAAACATTTAATATAAACTTTGTTTGGTTTTAGATTTTCTTTCCTCATTTCTTTCTATTTCACTCTTTTTTTTTTTTTTTTTTTTTTTTTTGCCACTGGACACAACACTGGCCAAATACTTAGGCTTCACTGCATTTCCTTTTGCTCCATTTTAGATTTCATTTTCACTTTTGAATTATACTCTTTTCTTTTACTTTTCCTTCCTTTTGTCACTAAAGGTCAGTCTGAATGTGTGATTTTCTTAGAATATTAAAAAAAAAAAGTTTTAAGTTTTAATTCTTTTATATTACTTTACCTAAAGAAAATGAAGAGATTTAGATCTTTCTTTGGACTCAGTTTTGTCATGCCTCTTCTCCCCATTAGTGTTCAATGGTTACTAGAGCAAACAGCATTCCTTGACATGTTGACACTTCTTGCTTTTTGTGCCAACTTCTAAGTTTGTCAAAGGTGGCATGATGTAGCACACCTTTAGAAATGCTTGTCCAAAGAAGCAGTGATGAACTCTACTTCATTTGTGTTTCTATGTGTTCATGCAGCTTCAGATTCCCTGATTTTGTCTTGCCTGGCATGTATGGCTTCAGCATGAATAAACCACATGAGGCACACGCAACTGAGAAAAAGATAAATGCAACAAAGAAAAAAGTAATTACTGCGAATGAGAGGAAGGATTGCCTCTTTGCATTGAAAAAGAGGTTTCTATAGTATCTTATTCCATTAGCAGAGGGTGTGCCTTCAGGTTATAGCTGAAAAAAATAACTAGATAAGAGTTTATCTTGAGATAGTGTGAATAACAAACAAAAAGCTATTAGTGAAGACTCTGGAAGCACCTTAATATCTAGATCCAGTTCTGAATTTTTCCATTTACTCTAGAGTTATACCGAAAATTTGACAGATGATACAGTGTCTACAGTATGTGTTTTGAATCATAAATTGAAGTATATGCTTGAAAGTGACTGTGCATCTAGAAGGATAGGGTAGTTACAACTCGGAGGAAGATGGCGTGATTCTTCTATTTTCTTTTCGTGGGTTGTGTTGATTACATCATTCAGGCAGGGCAGGGTGAAACACATTGGTTAGGTCACCTAATAAGGGCAAATAAAATGTGTTTCTTCCAAAGAGGTGGAGAACCTTTTTAATTAGACAGTTGTAGAGCACTATTATTTTTTATGCATTATTTTTATTGGGGTTGTTTTTCCAGGAATCTGCACTTAACAGAGAGATGTTTTATGTGGTGTGTTCTGGTTTTGTGCACGGAGGCAGAAGTTTTAATGTAATTTTTTTAGGAGCAAGTAATATATATAATGTATATGTACTATTTATACCTGCTGTTTAGATATACTATTCTAGTTTTTATGACCTAAGAGTAATAGAAATAGTAAGCTTTTATATATACAATTTCCCACACAGTGTATGTAACATGATGTCTGGGGGATCTGTTTGGTTGTGCTTTGTAGTTTCATACGTCTAGCATACGTCTCTGAAATAAAGAGCTCTATTAAGTTTCTTTATAATTATTTTAATAGATGAATCTTATTCATTAAAAAAGTCTTACTGTCTAGAACAAAAAATCTCCAAGATATATAGTGACATCTTATTGACTCCATGCTTCCAGTGTATTTTGCAATATAAACTAGAATATTTTGTAATGGCTTTAAAACCTTTCAGATTCTTGAGTTTCCTATCTGAAATAAATTGCCTTGGGGCTATCACAGCAAAGGAACCTAAAGGGGCTTTTGAGACCAAATGCTGGAACACTGAAGTTGCAGGAACCTGGCCACCTTCTGGAAGGAACAAATTCCAGAACAGGCACCCTGTAGGATGCTTGTGGATATTTGAAAGCAGAGGAATGAGAACCAAAAAAGAAAGCATGCAGCTGGATCTACTTTCAACATGATGTACTAAGAACAAGGTTGTGTCTTAAATGTTGCCCCACACAAGGAATTTAGTGTTTGGATGCTGGAAGGACACCTTCTGACACTTGGGGTTCCCATTCTTGTGACTTCTGGAGCTCGATTTTTAAACCTTTTCTTTCAAAGCAGAACTGCCATGGAGGAGCTAATGCTCTTATTTAATGTAATAACTCAGTGATTAATATATCCTGTCAGAGTGTGGGAAACCTGAATTCAATTTCCTCTTCTGCCTGAGGGGTTTGAACTCCAGACCACACAAAGTGACCTGATCAGCAAGCTACGGGATTTTGTGGATGAATAAGATTTTCATTCATACTTTCTAAAATGTCCAAGCAACACGATAAAACGTGTTAAAGAAGGCAAATTTGTTCTGTTACTTGGTGGTCAGTGTTCAGAAAGCACAGGACACTGGACCCAGCTTTTCCTGTTCTAAGTTGTAATTGTTAGGGTGCTGGGTATCAAGGGGGCCAGCTCTAGCCATGTATGCATGGGCTAGGAGCCAGTTGGCATTTTCTGAGCTTTTGTCTAATGAGCGCTGTGGATGCAGGACATGAATGTGCACCAAGTCACTGAATCTCATAGGACCTTACAAGCAAGTGTAAATGTCAGGCTTTGCCATGCTGTCTGAAAATGTCCAGAAGTGCAGCTTTAGTGACCAAGACATCTTGAACACCTAAATGGGAGGTACCGCCTTGGGTGGCTCTCAAGCAGGTCTTTTGAGGGCTGTATTTCTGGCGTGGGCACAGGAGTCTTTCTACAGCTTTTTGTAGATTCAAGGCAAAAGTCCCACTCCTTTCAAAAGCTGAAGGAAAGGATGAAATTTCTTAATCACTTAGTGTGTGCAGGGCAATACCATGCTTGGCTGATTGTATTGGGTATGGTTGCCTACCATTCCAACTTGCTGTTATACCGATACATTTTATTGGTCACTGAATTATTTTCATTCCCAGTGCCACTGCAGTCCTGAAACAGATTGTGGATGTGTGTAGGTCAAGGGGAAGAAAAATTAAGGGTCATTGTAAGTTTATACAGTGGTGCTTTTTCAATTTCTATAAAGCTAGCTACATTTAGGCTCCCTGTCGGTTAAGCTTTTTTTTCCCTTGTCTGTTATTTTCAAAGAAGAGAGTGTATATGACAGTCTGAGAATAGCACCAGCCTGAACACAGATGGTAGGGATTACACCACACTGAGCCTTGACCTTCAAAAGCCTGCCGTTTCTTTTCAAGGTTTCTCTTCTTTGACAGGTGGACTGGCTTTTGTCAATTACTTTCATTAATGCATTTTTTTCATTATGATCAATTACCTGTGCTTTAGTCTATGTCTCAAAATTGCAGCAAAGCAGGTTCCAAATTGAAAAACTGAAACAGTTTCCCTTACTTTTCCCCTTTTTGTTGCCCCAAGGTACTCTGAAGCACTGGAACATTCAACTCACAGTGGAGAAATACCGCCCAGTTTCTACTCAACATCTTCGTTACCCACTTGGTTTAAAAGATTCTGGCCACTGCATGAGGTAAAGGATACTCACAGATCAAGTTTTCAGGGGACTATATTTAAAATATATTATTTTCTGAGCTAGTTATAAATGACAAAAAATAAAATAAAAATGAAAGCAGAAGTTAAACTTTGATTTTTTTTTAAGCTGGAAGGCAAGTTTGCATAAGACCACATACAGCCATTCCTATAATATAATCTAAGTATCAAATGAAAATCAGCTATTCTAGGGAAAGATCACTAACTTGGTGGGAATGCGCCGGTACAAGTAAAAGTAGGATTTAGCCTTTTCTTCATTAGACATCACAGAATCACAGAATCATTCAGGTTGGAAGAGACCTCCAAGATCACCTAGTCCAACCTCTGACCTAACACTAACAAGTCCTTCACTAAACCATATCACTAAGCTCTACATCTAAATGTCTTTTAGAGACCTCCAGGGATGGTGACTCAACCACTTCCCTGGGCAGCCCATTCCAATGCCTAACAACCCTTTCAGTAAAGAAGTTCTTCCTAATATCCAACCTAAACCTCCCCTGGCGCAACTTGAGCCCATTCCCCCTCGTCCTGTCACCAGGCACGTGGGAGAATAGACCAACCCCCACCTCACTACAGCCTCCTTTAAGGTACCTGTAGAGTGTGATAAGGTCACCCCTGAGCCTCCTCTTCTCCAGGCTGAACAACCCCAGCTCCCTCAGCCGCTCCTTGTAAGACTTGTTCTCCAAACCCCTCACCAGCTTCGTTGCCCTTCTCTGGGCTCACTCCAGCACCTTGATGTCCTTCTTGTAGTGAGGGGCCCAAAACTGAACACAGTACTGGAGGTGCAGCCTCACCAGAGCCAAGTACAGGGGGACAATCACTTCCCTAGACCTGCTGGCCACGCTGCTTCTTATACAAGCCAGGATGCTGTTGGCCTTCTTGGCCACCTGAGCACACTGCTGGCTCATATTCAGCCGACTATCAACCAACACTCCCAGGTCCTTCTCTGCCAGGCAGCTTTCCAGCCACTCATCTCCCAGCCTGTAGCACTGCTTGGGGTTGTTGCGCCCCAGGTGCAGGACCTGGCACTTGGCCTTGTTGAACTTCATACAGTTGACCTCAGCCCATCGGTCCAGCCTATCAAGATCCTCCTGCAGAGCCTTCCTTCCCTCGGGCAGATGAACACACGCACCTAACTTGGTGTCATCTGCAAACTTACTGACGGTGCACTCGATCCCCTCGTCCAGATCATCGATAAAGATGTTAAAGAGAACTGGCCCTAGTACTGAGCCCTGGGGGACTCCACTAGTAACCGGCCTCCAACTGGATTTAACTCCATTCACCATGAGTCTTTGGGCCCGGCTACCCAGCCAGTTTTTAACCCAATGAAGCGTACATCAGTCCAAGCCATGAACAGCCAGTTTCTGGGGCAGAATGCTGTGGGAAATGGAGTCAAAAGCCTTACTGAAGTCAAGGTAGACCACATCCACAGCCTGACAGATACTGTCGGGCAGGTCAGAAATTCAAATGCTTGCTGGAAACCTCATGTCTTGACCAGCCAGAGCCATAGGAGTCTGCAGAACTGAGCTGCTGATGTAAGAATAGATTATCTTGGAAGATCAGTTTTTCCTCTGCTGTTTTGGGGTTTTCTGAAAATACTGTAATAGGTTTTCCTCAACATCATACAGTGTTTTCTGCAACTGTTATAATTGTAGACAGTGATGACCAACCAATAGGACACTACATGTTGCTCCCACCGTTCAGCATCACCAAAAGAGTCCATTTTGGATTTTTTTTTTTTCCAACAGGCATTCAGATTTCACAGGTCACAACCAATTAGTCCTAACCTGAGACTATCTCTGCAGGAAATATCCAGAGGAGCCAGACCATAACCTGTGACTCTATGTCTCTGGCAAAATGAGTTTCTTCAGTTCCTCAAGACCTTTATGCAGCCTCCTTGCTCTGTGTGTCTAGAAGGGGGGGCAGAGAGGCTGGGTGGCCGGTCTGACCTGCCTATGCAGTGTTTGCCCCTAGTCATTCAGAAGAGCAGCGTCTGCAAAAGGACTGCACATGGTTTGGCCCAGGTCCCCATTCCCAAATGACTGGCAGCAGTCGATTACTCAAGAGCAATAGCCATGAAGGGAAGAATTTGTAAAGGATTGAAATGCTTTCCTGGCTTGATGACTCCTTTTACAGAGTGTGGAATCTGAAGGGGCAATCTAGTCCCAAATCAAACCTTAAAAGGTGCTAACATACCGGGCAGCCAGAGGGATAGAAACTCCTGCTGGTACATGAAGGAAATAAGCAATAAATGCTCATTAAGAGCTAATAAGCATTATCACATAAATTTTCTGCTTCCTGGCCCAAACAGAACAAAGTCTACAAACGTAATAAATCTGTCTCAAATTTATTAACATTTATTCCAACTACAGTATAATCATTAGAGTAACAATGTGGTGCTGTAAAACATTGAAATACAGTGTTACATCATCAGTGCTATTTGTTACCACAATTTTAGTAAAATACATTATGGTGCAACCCATGGTGTGGAATTAAAACTACAGTTTTAATATGGCATTTTTAATTTGCATAATACACGTGGTCCAGGATAGTAAGGGTTTTGATATAAAGTAAATATGTGGTAAAAAGCCTCATGAGATTTGCTTTTATTTGAAAATTTCATTAAAAAGGGATTCATCATTAGCAGCAAATATGTGGGGACAAAATCAAGACCTCAAACACTCCATAACCTGACTCCATTTTAATAGTGTGATTTATCATTAAAAATAGTTTAAATAATAAATGATACTAATTTCCACTAAAAATCTTGATTGCTTACAAAAACGAGCTATTCACTTTGAAAGCCACAAGCTACCTAAAAAATAAAAACAATTACAGAGTGCTGTTTTTTATGTTTCACTACAAAAATGAAAATGATTTTCAGACACTTTGGTTATATGAATGAAAATTTTTCTTCAGATTCTAGTAAAAGTAGGTTAGATCTCTAATGAGTGCTGTTGCAGTGAGTAACTTGAAAGAGGCAAACCAAATATGTTCAGGGTTCTGTTTTTGTTTTTGTTTTTTGTTTGTTTTTTGTTTTTTTGGACAAACATAAGAGTAGGAAAATATTGTATGTTTTAGAAATTCAGCTATTTAAACAGAATTTGCTCAGGTGGAATCTTCCTAAAATTTAATTATCTGCCTTACTTCTTGCTTATATGCCTACCAGCTGGTTTAGCAGTCACACTACGTATATTTTCAAAACATAAAGGTTTTGAAAAAGGGGATATTATGTTAAGATCTTATATACATACCAGCCATTTGAAAATGCACTGAAACATTTTACAAAGTAAAACCATGAATAACTTCATTAGTAAAATAATGTTTCTCACTCTGCACAAAAGCTAAATTTGCATCCTGCCATTGTAAGACAACGACTACAGAAAGAATCAGCCATTATTTTTATGAGATGCTTACAAACGCACAGAAAACGTTACCAGCTGGTCAGATTGAAGCATGTAGCAAAATGCTCATGTCCATGGGACTGCTGACAAATGGGTTTGGGAGAGACCGTAAATCCAAGCTCCAGTGATTATAGTTGCAGAGAGCCTACCCGTGTGCCTGGGGCAGGACTAAGACACCTCCAGGTACACCCCAGCCTCCCTGACTCTTCAGGAATGTGGCTTTTTTCTTGCTCTGTGACACACACATCAGCCATACAGACAGTTTTTTCCCTCCTATCCAGCTTGCTTTGGGAATTACGCTAAAAACTAGTGTCTAAGTGACAAGTGAGTGCTACTGACGTGGACTCTCAGTAGTCATAGCTTATTCCTCAGCAGAAGAGCTAGAGCATCTGTCAAAACACCCTGGCGAGTAATTGCAGTAATCCAAGGATACAAATAAAAACTAGTTCAGTAGAAACATGTAAATATTCTATTACACAATTCTTGTCAATGACTTCTCATACAACCAGTGCTACTGTAGGTGGTAAAATATTATCTAACTAATCACTTTATTGTGGTTTTCTATGTGCTTATTAAATTATCTGATTACTGATGATACTCCGTAGAATAAAGACGCATAGTACATGAAAAAGAATGCAAAAAGGCTAAAAACTTATAAAGAATATACACACATACATAAATATACATATACATATACAAAGCACTTGTCAGACATATTATTGCTCACTACTGGAAGAATACCTAATTAGAAAATGTGTTTCATTCTGCTCTGCCTCCCCCTTGCGCCCCCCCCACCCCCCAAAAAAAAAAAAAAAAAAAAAAGTTGCCAGAAAGTTTTCAGAAAATACCTTTTCTTCTCTGATATATGGTTTAATTTTATTAAAAAAAAAAAAAAGAGAGAAGAAGAAAGAGAAAAAAAAAAACAAGCTCAATTCTTTGATTGTTTCAAGGAGAAGCATTCTGTATAACTAGTTATATTTTATTTTTATACTCTGAGATTACCTTTTTCCTTGGTAATTTGTGCTCAAATTCAAAAAAGCACTTGGGCATAAATTTATTGTCAAGCATGTGTCTAGGCCTTATTAAAAAATACAGGGAAAAAGAAGGACTAAACAAATAGACCTTAGTGGGCTAGCTTCAGTGGGATGTCTAATGATGTTTATTGCTAAGTCTGTGCTTAGGTTATAGTGAAATGGGCCTAACTGAGATTAATGCTAACAGAAAACCAACAAATTTGCAATTACAAATATGAAGTAGTAAATTATTTTTTCATTGGGTCATTCTTACTAGATTTAAGATTATCTATGAAAGAGACATTCCTCAACACTTTGATTTAATAGAATTTGCACAAGAATTTAGAACTATTGAAGAGCTAAGGACTGAGCTCCGAAGCTGAGTTTTACTGGAAGCTGAAGTTCAGTTCATATGTATAGATACTTAACAAGTACCAGTACTTAACAAGAATTTTTAAGTTCAAGCTCTGCCTTAATGTGCTACTGTTGTGAGAAATTATCCCAAAACTTTGTGTGCTTTGTTCTTCAGTTGGCAAGTTCTTAAACGTGTAATATGTCAAATTAAAATAAAATAATCTATTTTTCTTATTAATGACATAATTATATTGCGCCACTATAAGATTGCTTTCAGTCTAATTATGTCTAGGCAGAGCTTACTGGTAATTAATATAACAAATAATTTTGACGACAACTAATAATAATTGCTTTCTTGAAGAATTTTCTGAAACCCTTAAGTAATTTTATTACTTCCACATACAGTATTACAGTAATTCTTTAGTAGTTAGTAGTTAATTACTTAAAGAAGTAATTAATTGCTACATTGAATTATGGTTAAAACAGAGCAAGAACAGAGTACACCTTTGCTTTCAGAACTGGCATTCAAGAATGGCTCCTTCTGGTTCCAGAGTCCCAGAGGCTCTCAGCCTGCCACTGAGCAAGAGCTTAGATCTCTTGTTCAGCCACCAGGAACACACTGCCCAAACTCTGCCTGCTCTGCCCCATCTCAGGAGCCACTAAGCGATTATGGAAATGAGCACCCAAGTCCTGAGACACCTCATATTCCCGCAGATACGGTGGGACTGATGCATCACAGGTAACGAAGTGCCCAAAGCTCTGTTGAAGGCAAAAGCTCTGGAAACCTGAAGCAGGAGTCTTAAGCAGAAAGAAAATGCCTATATTCATGAGGTAAAAGAGTAAATTTCTTTTATTGGTGACCACTGTTATGAATGTGTGGGTACACGTGCACTCATTGCTTGATTACTAGTAGAGTGTTGTACAGCTGTGAATAGGAATATTCCAAGGGCAAGTGGTCCAAGACATGCTCTTTTGCCTAACAGATGATCTGTGCTGTGAACTAATTTGAGATCCTCTGATACACGGTATTATCCCAGGACATGGCATATTAAAATATGCATCTGTGAAAGTCTGTTGTTTAAACGGCCATCTAGTACCATGTTTTATAAAAGCTGATACCCATCTTATCAGAAAACCTTTTATTTATTTATTTATTTTTAAAGACACATGGGCCAAAATTTAAAAGTAAAATTTAATTTCCTCTCCATACCAAATACTGTGCCTCAGTGGCAGGCTCATGCTTCAAGATCCATTTCACTAAGAAATCATTTTCATCTTCTATACTCTGTGTTGTCTCTTTATGTCAGATATTTTTACGTGTTTTATGGTTTCCTCTGACCTTATTTTTCCACTAACAGAGGTACCAATTGCTGCTGCTGCCACATATATCTATCCATTCCCTAAAGTCTCTGTGACTTATTAATTGACGTAGAAGTTTCACAACCCTGAGAAGAAAATCCCAAAGATTTATCCAACTCCAAAAGATTTAAAATTTAGCTATAATAATGAAAAAAAAACAGAGAAAATATTATGTACGACATGAAATTCCTGAGGGCCAAATTATAGATATCCAATGCTCACCTGCCAATCAAATGTGAAAAGAAGAGGCATCTCAGTGGGCCTGGTTAGAAATTTTTCAGCTAAAATTGTTTTCATTAGAAAACAAGTCATTTGCCCAAGATTTGCATAGCCCAATTGGGTGTGACCTCTGAGCAAAGCCTGCTTTGGCCAAATATTTAGAAGGGAATTGGAAGGGGAACAGTGTTCTTTTGTTTGTTTTGTTTTGTTTCATTTTCAAGATGATTGTATTTCAATGTTTACAAATTTCCTAGAGTCGTGTCCAGTGTGAACAACCTAACTTAGTTTAACTTGTTAAAAATACATTTATTTTTTCTTTGAATTTCATTTTGCAAAGCTTCTTCCTTGTTTTCTGGTATTAAATTGTTTCAGTTAAAGCGGACATTTCAAAAATCTTGAATCTCTCTCTGAAATTTCCAGTGTTCTCAATATAATAGATATAGAAGATGATAACATGATTTGTGAATTAGTATGATATCCCTACAAAAGCATCACAGGCTTTTTCCTCCAGCATGTCAGCTGGACATCAGCCAGAGATATTTATAAAGTAAACTAAAAACAGTTCTTTCCTTCTTTTTACCGACAACTTCAGTTTTATGTTTTTGTAACACCCCTGACTTTTTTATTGGATGTGGGGATGTTTCACAAAAGGCAAAGTTTATTTTGGGACTTTAACATGATTTTGGGCTCCTGAACTTAAGACATAATTTTGAATGTTATTGTTAGTATTATTGTTAAGCTAAATAAAATCCGAAATGGACCTCATGTTTCTCATCAAATAGTAGTAATTGGAAAATCAAAATGTTCTTTTCCAAACTTCCTATAAATTTTGAGCAAAATACCCAGGATTTGTCAGAAAAAGACACTTTTTTTTTTTTTCTGTGTTGCCTTATTAGTACAGTGAGCTAAAAATATCATATGTATTTACTAAAAGAGTAAATACATTCTGAATCCTAGCCTAAAGGTTTAATACTGATATACTGTTTCAAAACTTTTTCCTGTGAAAATTGGGTCCAAGTCATAATAGGTTAGATTCCAGACAGCATTCCTCAAGGTGCTATTTGAAGGCTAAATTGAGTTTAAGAAAAACCTTATTTGGGAATTTATTATTGCATTGCTCATAAAACAACATCCCATAGTTTTATTTCACTAGCTTGTGACACATTCACAGAAATCAGAAAAGGATTAGCTGATGGTAATACCAAACATATTAGAACAATCCCTTTGTATCTGACAGCAAATCACAAACAGGAACGCTGATCCTATAAGCTGCAGAGTGCATATTTCAGAAGTGCTGAAATATTCAGCAGCTTATTAATAGTCAATACTCATTGTTTCATCTGATAGAAAAATGCAGTATTCCTCCAAATATTTGAAGTAACAGCGAGAGCTCTGTGTAGTTGGGAACGGGAACCTTGAGAATTTGAAAGTGACATTATTAAATTACTAAACACCAGCAGTGAAATGATGAACTCTGCTGTCTGCATAGATTTGCACATACCAACATGCATACGCCCACCACCATCTTCGTGCTGTGCAGGAATATTGCTGATTTATAAGCACAGCAATGTTTGGAACAGGCTCTTAAAAACATTATAGCATCTTTACCTTGTGACTTGTGCAATAGGGTTCTTCATGATATAAAATAGCATATAATTAAAGTTAATACAATTAAACCTGTTACAATGCCTTACGGGCTAATTTAATAATGTAGAAGTCATATAACTTGTATGTAAAAATAAATGCTAAAATTGTGATGAGAAGTAGTTTCAAATGTAGCATTAGCTCATAGACAGATCTGAACATGGGCAGTCTCTTTTCCCAAAGGAAAGGAAAGAGATCACAAAAAGAAATAAGTAATGTTCTTTTTTTTTTTTTTTTTTTTTTTTTTTTTTTTTAAGACATTAGATTTTGCTGCACTGGACAGAGAACAGGAAAAAGTTGTGGTTTTTTTTTTTTTTTTTTTCAAGCATGTGGAGAATTGATACTTTTTTGCACATGTCATATGGCTGTCAGCATATAAAGCTTTACAGGGAGCCCTTGCCCAAAATATGAAAACGCAGAAAATTTTATTTCTGTTCTCAGTGTCAAAAATTGAATACAATTGACACCCCTCCCCCACCCCCCCCAAAAGTCTTGACAGCATCCAGGATCACAATTGAAGTTCTGAACTACTTCTGAACATACAGCTGATAAACAACGTAACAAGCTGCCCTTGTAAGTCTACTTTTCTGTGGAGATTCTGCTTTATCTACATTCATTATCATATAACATCTGCATCTTGCTGTTACTATGCTGCTGGGTACCAGTTCTTCTGTGCTTGTGCCATTTGTGCTTGGGTAAAAAGAGTGGGAATTTGTTCTTCAGGGAGATGTACACTGTGTTTGTAACCGGGCTATAAATCTGGTCAGTAATACAGGTGTTTTTTTGCATCCACATGTATATTAAAAAGCTATAGAAGTCTCGTGTAGTGAGTTGCATGAGAACTTGTGTTAATACTGACATTCATTTGTTCATAAAGCTCATTGAAACAGGATAGCAGAAACATTTGATTTTTTTCATTGTCATTCAGTGATGCATTACAACACCTTTTCCTTTTTGCTTTATATAGTTTAGATAAAAAACGTTTAAAGACTGCTTTAGAAAGAGAAATGCAATGTTAGACAATGAAATGAAGTCAAGGTGTGCCCTTGCTTACAGAGCTAACTGACATTATGAAGCATATCAGACACCTGTTAACCATGACGTGTTTAATATTCCTTGTGTTTATTTTATTTTTTAACAGCAGAGGTAAAAGTGCACCTCATTTTATCATAAATCAGAGATTTCCTTCTCATGGTTTAAATGTGAGTATTGCAAAAAGATGACCTGTAGTGCTCTTCCCAGCTCCCAGATCCTTTCACATGCTGCATTTGTGGACAGGTGAGTATTTCTTCCTCCTGTGTCTAAAGAGGAGAATTTCATGAGAAAGCTGTTCTCCATTTTTAAGACGTTGGTTCAGGTTCCTACGTTTCAGTAGAGGAAGGAGGTTCCCCCACAAAAAAAAATACTACTTGAGGGAATATTGTGTTTCTCTCATTCTGCTAGATCCATTATCATTAGTGAGAGCAGGTAAGCAGATGTGCAGGTTGCATAAATGCAGCACAACCCTTGCAAAGCAAAATAAAGAATAGAATAAGCCATTCTTATTAATTTGCACACGTTAGACTTGTCCAAACACATTAGGTGTAATAGTCTCCCTTTCCAGAGATCTCTGAAGCATACTGTGGTAGACCATAAGGTCAGGAAAAGGGGTAATTGCAAAAGCAGCTGTCATCGAGCAAAGGACTTAACTGAACAGTTGTCCAAAGGCCTGCCTTTCTTAATACCTCTATACAAACTGTAGTGCTTTGTAACTCCATGTTACCTCTGCTGGTACAGGGCAAAGCATGAACATTGGTCAAACATTATTCGTTTTCTCATGTTGGGCTGTGGCTAGAGGTAAGGACTGGTTCCTTGGCTGGTGTATTTCCATTCAACGAAACAGGGATGTTTTTCACTAGCTGGAGCGCTAACACAAGGCATCCTGTAGCAAAACAATGTAAAAGACCATTCTTTAAATCTCACTGATGCTATTGTAAATCCAGAACAACCACAGTGCAGCTCTTGGATTCAGTCTCACTTTGCACTTCTGTCTATGAAAATATACTGCAATTATACTGTCAATTATACTGCATTTGTTTATAGTGTCTGACTATGAAAATTTACTTGAAATTGCTACCCAATAGACTAAATTTATAGGGATATGTCCTGTGTATTAGTGTATAAGTGGTTTGAAATCTAAAGTAGGATGTCTTCTGAAGTTTTGGCTTTGTAAAGCATGTGGTGGCGTAATGCTCCCTCAGTGGAATTACCTGTCATTGAGTGAATATGGGGAGGACCCCTCTCCTTTGGTATATAATTAATTTTGTTGGAACCTTTATGTTATTCTTTAACCTTCTACTTAAGAAAACCAGAGGACATGGAAAACATTGTTAATCGTTTTTGAATCTCTGTCAAAGACTCTTATATGCACGCTATTTTGAGCCAGTATGTCATGAAGAGTTATACGATCACTTTGTAACACTTCAGTTCCGTTTGTATAGCAGTGCTGTCTTTTGCTTCCTTCGGCTGGCAGTCAAAATTTCTGTGACCTATTTCATCAGTCATTTCAGTTTCTAGGACCAGAAAAGTCTCTTTATCATATTTAATGACAGCAGCTCTTCATGTGCCTGAGCCAAGAGCAGATCAAGGGAAACCAGGCCTTGCAAACCACTGCTGTCTGGATAAACCTTAGACATTTAGATAGAGTTGAAGTGCTTACAAGCTTCACAGAGCAAAGGCACTCAGCAATTAACTATTCTGAGGAGTCATAAAATAACATGTCACTCTTTCTTAAGGATTTTTTCTCTTGTTGTTGCTGTTACATTTTCTCCTTCAGCAGGGAAATAAAAAAAGTCATTATTTAAGCTGGTGTAAATAATTAAGACTCAAGTCCCTAATTAATGTAATTCACTACACAGGGCTATTTTTCCAGTGAGATGCAGTGGTGAGCCTGGAAGATCCACATGTTGCCAGTGCCATAATTTTATTTGTATTTGACTTTCTTTTTTTTGACACTTCCCCTGGCCCCAAATCCTTTATTTGTGTGCCATTGCTTCCCTTTCTTTTGGAGGTCTAGAGACCTCTATATGTTTTCTCAGGGAAGACCGGCAAGATACAGACAATTCATCATCATGAAGCTCTTTGTGTTTTTTGTTTGTTTGTTTGTTTGTTTTTCACAAAACAAAACAAAACAAACAAACAAAAAAACTGCAATTGTTTATCTGGAGCACAGACTAGTTATTCCTTATTGGAAGAGCTCTGTATCAAGAGTATCCCAGACTTTTTACACATAGCACGTTTGATTTCATAAATGCACAGTTGAGTAAGGCTTATTTATTGTCTAGTAATCTTCTGTTGTCCTAAAATCAGGAGGGACTTCTGTTTTAAAACATATATAATATACGAGTATTTTATAATTACTTACTTTCATGCTTTTATCAAAAGTTTCACAATATTTGGTATTTTTCCTCAAGTCCCATTGCCTGAGGTGATGTGATTATGTGAGACTCTTGGGCATCATTAAAAAAAAAATAATTTGTCTTTTAGCTAAACAGAAAAGAATGAAAACATGACCCAAGTGCATGCTAAAAACTTGAAAGCCAATGGCAAATGAAAAGAATCTAAACTTTATTATTTAAAAAAAAATCTTTAAATTTAATAATAAATTCTTTATTTTTTAAAAAGTTCTTTAAATGGTATGTTCACGATTTTCAGAAGGACAATTTGTTTTTCAACACCTGAGATAATCAATTCTACATAGCTATAATTGGAGTCTTACAATGTATAAAAGTACAAATATATTTTAAATTAACAGCATGTATCCTATCATGTTAATCTTTTTTTTTTTTTTTTTTAGCTTCCTGTATAAGAAATCAGGTATTTCCATTTGCTTAGGAAAATGATGCAATTGCTTTGTTCTTGTAAAATTTAAAGCACTGTAGGTAATGCTGAGCTTTTTCACTATTAGCAAAACCTTCCTAAATGATTATATACTAAGCTGGCAAGCAATCAGTCAAAATTAGCAATTAGATTAAAATTAATTTTTTTAAAGTTGCTTTAAGTTCATAGGGGAAACAATTCTGGTTATTCATTAATATCCTCTTCTTGAATTCTTCCTGCCCCCAGGCTTTTTCCCACCTATGCACATCAAATATAAATCACGAAAACAGCATGAAAACAGCATTCTCCTGAGTCCAGAGGACTACTTCAGTAGTTGGTATTTTGAATTGAATCTGTACATAGTGTCTTCAAATAAATGCAGCAGTAAGATTGAGATAGTAAGAGCTACACTAAGTTAGGATGAAATAATTCATTAAAAAAAAAATAAACCCACCCTTTTTCTAATTTCTTTATGAAGTGCAAAAACATCAAATTATTTGTGGTTAAGGTTGCTATCTTTATTTCAGTAATATATGCAACTTGCCAAATATTCTGTTTCATAAGCATGTCAAAGTGCCAATTTCACTCTTAACTTAAACCATCATGGTCATCTGCAATAAAAATCATTCTCACTTTAGTTTCCAGAACCATTGTTAAGCTTGTAGACTAAACATATAACAGTTGTAAGCAGTCAGCAGCTTTATTACTTCTGCTGCCCTTGCAGATGCATCCTGGATTCAATTTATCCAAGTACATCAAAGTATTTAAATTTTCAAGTATCGCAAGCATTTTGGAGTGCTTAAAGACTATTTGTCTTCTCAAATGTTTGAATGTAAACGAAGATGAAAATTATCTTGATTTTTTTTTTTCAGTTTTAAAGGACTGTCACAGTTCTGTTCTGAAAAGACATCTGAAACTCAATTTTTTTTTTTCCTATGCAATTGTAAGAAATCCAGTTTCAGGTTACACGGTCAGCTTGGGTTCTTGGGTTCATTCTGAGAGTTCTCTCTTTCTGTAGAGTTTAATGAATTAAACACCTAGTAATGCCAGCAATTTGTCTCAGCTTCTCTCTAAGCTTCTTCTTTCTTTCTTTCTTTCTTTTTCTTTCTCTTTCTTTCTTTCTTTCTTTCTTTCTTTCTTTCTTTCTTTCTTTCTTTCTTTCTTTTTTTCTCTCACTACGCTGCAAATAAATACATCTTTAATTGATCCATCAGGCTAAGAGTCTAGTCCCTGACTAAAACTGACATGAAAGCCTGAATTGGTTAAACAATATTTAGCCAGTAGAAAGTTAGATAAAATATGGGTAGCTGGCTTGTAAAGGCAGTCACATTAGTCATTTTGTTTGAAAAATACATTAATTACTTTTGCAATATTTGAAATAGTGTCTAACTAAATATTTGGCAATAGTAATTCACTATTGTTATATAATACTTTACTAATAATACTATACTATATACTTACAAATATTTCTATTTTTTTATTTTTATATTTTAAGCTTCAAAACGTATCTATTTGAAATGCTTATAGATACATAACCAAAAGTTTATTTTGGTTATTGTGTGCAGTATTAATTCAATGCCTGAATGCACTGCCTGGTAGCACCTTAGTCTACTCAAAATTCCTCTGAAGTTATAAAACTCTCAGGAAATGGACATACATTTATACATTTTTGCAACCAGGTGCATGACCTGTATATTACACATACATATGCATTCAACCTTGCTTATAAAATCAAAAGGCTGGAAAGGTCTTATGAGGCCAACTGCATGCCCAGGACAAGATCAACTCTGCCTGTGTCACTTCTACCAGATGTTTGTCAAAATTGTCTTTAAAGAGGTGGTGGTAGCATGAGAAGGTCACTGGCTCAGCTGTCCCAGTAAAGTCCCCCATCACTCTATTTTTATTTTTTATTTTTTGCAAATGTGAATTCTCCTGAAATGTTAGTTGTTATTTTTAGTTCTACTCATTTACAACATACAGAACAGGTTATAAATGTCCCTTTTCCAATATCTTTCTGTGCACTTGAGGACAGTGCTTACAATTCTTTTCACCCCTTTCTTCGTTATTGCCAACTCCCTACATCCAGTCCAGTCATTTGCTGATCCCATTTGCAGTATTTTGTTGGCCCTTTGTTTTTTCTGGCCCTCTTCTCTTTTTAAAGACTCTGTCTCCCTGTTCCACATCTCCGTTGTATGTAGCCTCAGAGCTGAGACTCAACAGGATGGGCACAAGGCTTTGGCTGCAGTTCGCACTAACTGGCTTCTCCTTGGCTTTTCTTTGTGGCTTATAAGGGATACCTCTGCAGACAATACGGAGGACATACTGCAGCCTGCAGGTATTTAAACAAATGGAAATTTCTAAATATATTGGTCCTAATTAGACAGAAAGAATATGATTCATTAGAAAATCCACTCTGCTTCAGCAATCAGAACAGCCACAGAAGCCTTGTAAACTTCTGGTTTGTATGTCTTAGAATGAAAAGTTCTATAAGCATGAAAGCCTTTTCTTTTCTTTTTTTTTTTTTTTTTTAAAGAAGGAAAGGACAGGCTAGTTAAAATTGTTGTGTAGTAATTCTTTCCAGGCTGCTAACCTGTGTGTCTGCATACAGTTTCAGCACCACAACATTAGTTACCACAAAATTACAGACCTGTGAAAACAAAAACATAGCAGAATAAGTTAAAGGATGTTTAAATATAGTCCCTATTTTATAACTTGGGATAACTTGGGCACTATATTCCCATTTTAAAACTGCCAGTGAACTACTGGGAATTTTTTTTTCTTGATGATCTTCTTTAAGACCTGTATGAATAGCAGAGAAAACAGCTCCACTGTAATAAAAACAGGGTTTTGTTTTCCCCTTTTTTTTTTTTTTTAAATGAGGCATTGGGTAAAATAAAGGTCATTGCAACAACCTTTGAAAGAACAAAAAGAGTAATTTTCCCCCTTTTGCTTTTTTACTGGTTTTCAATGCAATGTGAAAAATCATTTTTAAGTTTGCCCATCTGTTTTACATAAAACCTTAGCTGACCTTACACAAAGTGAAACAAATGCACAAAAAGCTTTGCAGTTGGGTTCTTGCCAGTTAGGCAGAGCAAAAAGAAAAGAATATGTAAAGTTAGATCCTGCTCTTGTGTAAATTAGCCTAGCTCCAGTGGGGACTTACGTTGATTTATACCAGCAGAGGCTGAGGCTTGTATGTCTTATAAAAACCAGACTTGTCAGACCCGGTCCTGCTACCACTGAAATCACCTTAAGGGTAGCTATCAATTTGGGTGGAAAAAGGACAGTTGCTGAAGGAGCCATGTTTGCTACAGGTAAACAGTATGTACCCATATACTGGGCAAATTGAAGAGCAAGAACAAAGTGTAAGTAACTCTTTGAGACTGTGGATGTGCAGGTATGAAATACGGATTAAGTTGCACCCTAGCTTTGTACGCCCTGTATACAAGGCTGAGTTTGAGCCCTGTCTAACGAAGCTAAGGAGCTCGTTTGATGTCAGACTTGAAGAGATTCTCAGCGTGCAGAGGTGAGTCTCATATCCTGCTGCTTTTCTGTGTGTGTGTGTTAGCCCAACTTCTCTCATGCAGTGTAATCATATGGATCAAAAATGAATCCTGAGGAAAGGAATAGAAATAGGTGAGGCATGCGGAAGTAGAGCATACCAGCAGAAAACAGCTGCTAAATCCTCAAGTAACTTACCACGCATTTCAATAAAACT
Organism: Cygnus atratus; assembly: GCF_013377495.2. Taxonomy (NCBI): domain Eukaryota; kingdom Metazoa; phylum Chordata; class Aves; order Anseriformes; family Anatidae; genus Cygnus; species Cygnus atratus. The sequence continues at coordinate 5,637,358 of NC_066370.1, forward strand.
TTTGTTAATGAGTCTAAGAGGTGAACTATGCCCATTATATCAACACTCCAATCTAATATGATTAATGAGTATAAAGTAGGGTTCAAGCATTTAATTAAAAAGTCAATCATAAGTTACTGAACAGTGAAGCTGAAGCTAAGTTTCTGAGAAGTAGGTTATTTAACAGAATGAGATGCCCCAAAGAGGCACTGGGCCAAAAATCTCCCTTGGCTTACATTCTGTAGAGAGGTATAGACTGATTTGAAACAACAGAATTTGATGTATACAGAAATGAACACAGAATCACAGAATCACAGAATCACAGAATGGTCTAGGTTGGAAGAGACCTCCAAGATCATCTACTCCAACCTCTGTCCTAACACTAACAAGACCTCCACTAAACCATATCACTAAGGACTACATCTAAACGTCTTTTAAAGACCTCCAGGGATGGCGACTCAACCACTTCCCTGGGCAGCCCATTCCAATGCCTAACAACCGTTTCGGTAAAGAAGTTCTTCCTAATATCCAACCTAAACCTCCCCTGGCGCAACTTGAGCCCATTCCCCCTCGTCCTGTCACCAGGCACGTGGGAGAATAGACCAACCCCCACCTCTCTACAGCCTCCTTTAAGGTACCTATAGAGAGCGATGAGGTCTCCACTGAGCCATCTCTTCTCTAGGCTAAACAACCCCAGCTGCCTCAGCCGCTCCTCGTAAGACTTGTTCTCCAGACCCCACACCAGCCTTGTTGCCCTTCTCTGGGCTCTCTTGAGCACCTTGATGTCCTTCTTGTAGCGAGGGGCCCAAAACTGAACACAGTACTCGAGGTGCGGCCTCACCAGAGCCGAGTACAGGGGGACAATCATTTCCCTAGACCTGCTGGCCACGCTGCTTCTTATACAAGCCAGGATGCTGTTGGCCTTCTTGGCCACCTGAGCACACTGCTAGCTCATATTCAGCCGACTATCAACCAACACTCCCAGGTCCTTCTCTGCCAGGCAGCTTTCCAACCACTCATCTCCCAGCCTGTAGCACTGCTTGGGGTTGTTGCGCCCCAGGTGCAGGACCTGGCACTTGGCCTTGTTGAACTTCATACAGTTGACCTCAGCCCATCGGTCCAGCCTATCAAGATCCTCCTGCAGAGCCTTCCTTCCCTCGGGCAGATCGACACACGCACCTAACTTGGTGTCATCTGCAAACTTACTGAGGGTGCACTCAATCCCCTCATCCAGATCATCGATAAAGATATTGAAGAGGACCGGCCCCAGCACTGAGCCCTGGGGGACTCCACTAGTAACCGGCCTCCAACTGGATTTGGCTCCATTCACCACGACTCTTTGCGCCCGGCCATCCAGCCAGTTTTTAACCCAACGAAGCGTACGCCAGTCCAAGCCACGGGCAGCCAGTTTCTTGAGGAGAATGTTGTGGGAAACAGTGTCAAAAGCCTTACTGAAGTCAAGGTAGATCACATCCACAGCCTTCCCCTCATCCACCGGGCGCGTCACTTGGTCATAGAAGGAGATCAGGTTTGTCAAGCACGACCTGCCTTTCATAAACCCATGCTGACTGGGCCTGATCGCCTGGTTGCCCTTCAAGTGCCGCGTGATGACATTCAAGATAATCTGCTCCATGAGCTTCCCTGGCACTGAGGTCAAACTAACAGGCCTATAGTTCCCCGGGTCTACCCTCCGGCCCGTCTTGTAGATGGGCGTCACATTTGCTAGCCGCCAGTCGACTGGGACCTCTCCTGATAGCCAGGACTGCCAATAAATGATGGAAAGCGGCTTGGCCAGCTCCTCTGCCAGTTCTCTCAGTACCCTTGGGTGGATCCCATCCGGCCCCATCGACTTGCATACATCCAAGTGCTGTAGCAGGTCGCCAACCATTTCCTCGTGGATAGTGAGGGCCACATCCTGCTCCCCATCCCCTTCCACCAGCTCAGGGTACCGGGTATCCAGAGAACAATTGGTCTTGCCGCTAAAGACTGAGGCAAAGGCGGCATTGAGTACCTCAGCCTTTTCCTCATCTTTTGTAACTAAGTTTCCCCCCGCATCCAGTAAAGAATGGAGATTCTCCTTAGTCCTCCTTTTTGTGTTGATGTATTTGTAAAAACTTTTTTTGTTATCTTTAACGGCAGTAGCCAGATTGAGCTCCAGATGAGCTTTGGCCTTTCTAATTTTATCCCTGCACAGCCTCGCAACATCCTTATAGTCCTCTTGAGTAGCCCGCCCTCTTTTCCAAAGATTATAAACCCTCCTTTTTCTCCTAAGCTCGAGCCACAACTCTCTGTTCAGCCAGGCCGGTCTCGTTCCGCGCCGGCTCATCTTTGGGCGCGTGGGGACAGACCGCTCCTGAGCCATTAAGATTTCCTTCTTGAACACATATATACATATGAACACATATATACATGCATAACAGTGAGCACATATGGTGATGCCTATGTTTAGAGATTGTCTGAACATTTCATTAATAGACAAAGGTTTTCCACTTGTTTGTTAATTTGCCATACTCGGAGTAATTTTTCTTGCATGCAAAACCAAACCCTAATGTATTTTATTTTGACACGGTCAAGCAAACTTTAGAAAAGAATCTCTACAGACTTCTAAGCAAGATTCAGTATTTGCATCAAAAGTGGTTGCTGTGTATTTATTAAAGATCTGCTTTTTTATTTTTTAATTAAAAATAGTCCAGATTTGACCATGTCATAGATTCCAGTTCATACACGTCCAATAAAGACTTGACAGTTGTTGATATAGTCAGTAATTTTATCACTTTCTACTTTAATTAACTTACTTAACTTTATAGTATAGCTTATTCCCCAAGTTTTTCTCTGGCTTCTGAACAGAGAAAAGTGTCTATCCGTAGTGATAGAACAAGATGGAATATCTGCAATGAATAACCAGTTCTTTTTCTGAAAGAAAGTAAATATCTGGCAATAATAATTGACATTCTTAAATACAATTAATATACAATGAGGCATATGAATACAGCAGGTAAGAATTGCTGTACCTGAATCCAGGATTCCATCAAATACAGTATCTTGTTGACTATGGTTGGCAACAAAGGTGAAAGGGGAGCAAAACACCCAAAAAACAATTGTGGGCCCCTCAGGAAAGACAATTTTGGGGGCAATTAATAGTACCCTTCTCTGTGATACTTGATATGTTATATTCTTATCCATTTCTGTTCTATCTAAAATAATGTCATTGGTCATTAAACAGGAAAACAAGTGCATTCCACATTTTATTTAGAAAAATAAGATCTATCTGAAAACAAATCTCAAAACTGAATGAAGTGGTTGGCTTTCTCCTTCTTTTGTACTAGTATGGTGCTATTTAAACTGGACCAAAGTCACTAATTTCTGTACTGAAAACAGCAAAGCAATCTGAAATCAGTGGGCTGGAAGAGGATACTAGTTAATGGCAAAAGTATTATTTGAAATCAGTTCCATTTAGGCCAGTTTTTCTTATATGAACACCCTTTTCTAAAGAGTTGGAAGTCAAGTAAAATGATTTTTCATCTAGAAAATGTCACGTTAGACACAATGAATATCAACAGAAAATGCAAAGGACTTATGTCTCTTACTGGACTGTGTGAGTTTTACCTGACCATTTCAAGTTTGCTCACTTACTTCAGCAAAATGTTTTTTGGTTCTATTAGCAAAAGGAATAAAAATTTGAAATATAAAGAGATTTATTAGACCCATAGAACAGTCAGAATGTCCTTCTTGTCTACCTAAGGCTGCTGATGGTAACCTAGGGATCTAGGGCATCTTCAGACACATCTAATACCATGTATCAACAGGCTTCCAAAGGTTTTATACCTTCTCTCCCAAATTCGAGAACAAGCCTATAAAAGCTACCTGCAACAGCAATTACAGGACTGGCAACAGTAACTTGGTCAGACAGGAGACTCCCTTTCTCAAAAGACAACATGTTGTGGAATGGCAGCTGATAGTTGCTGCCCCACTGTGGGGCAAGGATTCTTATCTTCTGCTAAATTTGTACCCAAATATGAGCAGGACATTATGGTTTCATACAGCTTTTTGTAGGCTGATAAGCTCCTGACCAGCATACACCCTTTGAATAGATTCCTGCCAAGCCATTTTGGCAGCCTGCCAACCCTATCTTTCCGGGTGTCTGAAATCTTTTGGAGTGTCTTTGGCAACTCTGCTTCCGCAGCTTGCTCTGTATTTTCCTGTTGTGCTCTAGAGCAGTCTTGTGGTTTGGTACTAGAGGAGACAAAAACATAAAAGGCTAACAGTTCTGGCACTGCTCTCTAACAGCCTTTACGTATTTGACAGTATTTATCTTGGACAATTATTGTTCCCTACAGCTGATTTTTTTTTCTTCTAGAAACAAACAAAAAACAACCAAAACAACAACAAAACAGACCACTCTATACCTAAATTATTACACAAGAACTCCAGGTCTATTAAAGGCTTGGTTATGGATCTGAGAATTCCCATTGAGTAGCTTTATTTGTTCACAGCTGACGGAATTATGGCTTTCCTGTACTAGTAAACAATACTAAGATAGAAGTTAACCTTGAAGTAAGATATATAGATCCTCTTGACAGGGTGCACATGAACGGGAGGACTGGACTGGGCCATGGACTATCTGACTGGTCATTGACGAACTCTGGTCCTCCCAGTAGAATTGTGGCCTCTTAGAGGTGGGATCCTGAATCCTTTAGAATGTATAATCTCTGCTCACTGCCCTTCTCCATTCCTCTGATATGGCAATGTTAATGGTCCTTCTCTCTCACCTTTAATCTTTCTTTTTGCCTACTGGCAAGAAGAGAGATCTTCGGGGAAGAACCTGTTTTAGATTTGATGTTTGAAGAGCTCACAGCCCTAGACAGCAAATGATCTCACCTATAAAATTTAGGTCTACTGGAATACAGACAATAAAGAGCTGACTACTAAAGTATGCAGGTGAGTTGAATCCCCATGGTCTCTACAGGTGTCCCTCTGAGACAGAAGAATCTGACTAAAGATAAAATAGCAGAAAAAACAGAAAGGTAGTGTAAATTGAAGGGATTGCTGTTTGTTTTGCCAAGACCTGCTTAAATTTTAAGTTGGATTGCTTTGAAAGCATGCTTAGCTGAAGAAAGGTGTTGTTTTTTAAATGCTGTGGGGCATTCTTCTAATCATTTGAGGAGAAAGCACTACATATTCTAAATAAAAAAATACTGTATCCATTCTTGTAAAGAAGGTTCATTAGGCATCAGACTGATTTATTGTATTGTTTCCTTTATAAATTATTTTCATTATGTTTTATCACAGTACATGACTACTGCCCTGGGGGAATATGCAGGAATGAACTGAATGGCAAGCGTAATAGACTGCTTTAATTAAAATAGTGTAATGCATATTTCAGTGCTATTAACAAAAACAAAATTGATTTTGTTTTCTGGGTAATTGAATATATTAAAGCCCAGGTGCTGTGTTTCTATTGTTTAACCCTCTGAGTTCAGTTACATTTGACGTTTTGCAGTTGGAAATACATTTATTGCCAAGCATTTCATAAGGAGAATTTTCTTCTCTGCCAGTGACATTTCCTTCTTCATTTCTTTCCTCAACTCCAGTCCCCTAGTGCACGTGTACCATTATTAAACAACAGGAAAGCATAAATATGAATTTCAATGATGAAAGCCCTTTGATATTTTCCAGTATCTTCAAGCAAGCTCCAGACAGTGAGGACACTGATAAAAGAAAGTGCATTAGTCCTCTGCACTTTTTAACCTGATGTTCTGTGGAGACAGCAGCAGTCAGTCACCATAATTCCATTAGTTAATGAACACTTCAGGAATTTGTCCATCATAAGAAAGACCCTTTAGAATTACAGTCAATCAATGACACCTGTTCTTCTAAGTAGCTTCCTTTTCTCCTTTTCTTTTGATTTATGCAGGCTATGAGTCTTTTTAATTTCCTTTACCCTCCAGGTACCCAAAGTTTACCTTTTATCAAGAAGATGCATTATGTTGGTGACATGACAGACATAGGCAAATCAGGTTAATGATTTCTGAGTACAGCAATCAAATGAAATCAACCGGCCTAGAAAATGAACAGTGTCAGGGAGCTGAGCTGCACAACCCATCTGTCCATGGAAAGAACCATTTTATCTGATGATTGTCATCTGCCGTATCTTAAATACCAGATTTTTTTTTTTTTTTTTAGAATTGTAGGGGTTGGAAGGGACCTCAAGAGATCATTGAGTCCAACCCCCCTGCCAAAGCAGGTTCCCTAGAGCAGGTTGCCCAGGTAGGCGTCCAGATGGGTCTTGAATATCTCCAGAGGAGACTCCACAACCTCCCTGGGCAGCCTGTCCCAGTGCTCCGTCACTCTCACCATGAAGAAGTTCTTTCACATACTGGTGCAGAACTTCCTGTGACCCATTTTGTGGCCATTGCCCCTTGTCCTGTCCCCACAAACCACTGAAAAGAGGTTGGCCAAATCCCTCTGTCTCCCACACTTAAGAAACTTGTAAACATTAATAAGATCCCCTCTCAGTCTTCTTTCCTCAAGGCTGAACAGAGCCAGGTCTCTCAGCCTTTCCTCATAGGGGAGATGCTCCAGGCCCCGTATCATCTTTGCGGCCCTCCACTGGACTCTTTCCAGGAGATCCCTGTCTTTTTCGTACTGGGGAGCCCAGAACTGGACACAGTACTCCAGGTGAGGCCTGACCAGGGCAGAGTAGAGGAGGAGGAGCACCTCCCTTGACCTGCTGGCCGCGCTCCTTTTAATGCATCCCAGGATCCCCTTGGCCCTCTTGGCCACCAGGGCACACTGCTGGCTCATGGCCAACCTGTCGTCCCCCAGGACCCCCAGGTCCTTCTCCTCAGAGCTCCTCTCCAGCAGGTCATCCCCCAGCCTGTACTGATACGTGTGGTTGTTCCTTCCCAGGTGCAGGACTCTACACTTGCTCTTGTTAAACTTCATTTGGTTTCTTCCTGCCCAGCTCTCCAGCCGGTCCAGGTCTCACTGAACGGCAGCAAAGCCTTCTGGTGTGTCGGCCACTTCTCCCAGCTTTTTATCATCGGCATACTTACTAAGGATGGACACTATTCCCTCAAAGTCATCGATGAAGATATTGAACAAGACCAGACCCAGCACCGACCCCTGGGAAACACCGCTAGTCACAGGTCTCCAGCCGGACTCTGTGCCGTCGATCACAACCCTCTGAGCTTGGGCAGTCAGCCAGTTCTCAACCCACCTTACTGTCCACTCATCTGTCCCACGCTTTCTCAGCTTTGCTAGCAGGATGTTGTGGGAGACAGTATCAAAAACCTTGCTAAAGTCAAGGTAGATGACATACACTGTTCTCCCCCCATTTACCCAGCTAGTGATGTCATCATAGAAGGCAACGAGGTTGGTCGAGCACGACTTCCCCTCGGTGAATCCATGCTGACTACTCCTCATAACCTTCTTCCCTGCCAATTGCTTGGAGATGCCATCCAGAACAATCTGTTCCATGACCTTTCCAGGGACAGAGGTGAGATCTTCCGTTTGCTTTCGTCACTGGAGTTTTCACTGGAAACTACTACTTTGCAATTTCTGGTTGAGCTACCATGATCCTCTGAATTTTTATCAGTTGTTAGGATGGCATGTTGTATTTCATATAAAAGTGTCCCTAAATATCAAGGCCCTGAGTTTCCCCCACTTTCACCCTTGCTTTCTTACTCCAGGAAAAGCACTCCCATCCTCAGATGTCTTGCTGGGGTAGTCACTATAGATAGTTGCATCTGGAAAAAGGAAAAGAGGAATTATTATCATAGACATGTTTCCTCTACTCTCCGCAGTGCCAGTTGCAGAAGGGTCATTGGAGGCAGACAGTGTTTGCAGGACTGATGAAGAATTCCATTGCTCTGGGAGGATCCCTGAGGAACAGTTGCTGGTTATTGCAGCCCAAGGTACAGGTATTCAAAACTGAGATGACAGATTATCCTCTGCAGCTCTTCTCAGATCTGAGGTGTGTATTGTTTATAGCAGAGATGCAATAGATACGTAAGATCTTATGTCGCATTTTATTGGGTAAAATATTTTGGTTGTCCAAGTAAACAGTAAAATTCCCATTGACAGCAACAGGAGGCAGTTCACCATTTTATAGAGCCTACCCTATTTCCTAGACATTTGCAGCTCGGAAAAAGTGAACTGTATTTTAAAAGGAGGAAATAGTAATTTTAGTTGTTTCTTTTTAAAGAAAAAACAACGACACTCCAACTAACAGAAGCAGCATGAACTATGGCTATGTCTCCTTGGGATATATGAAATTTAGGAATAAATCAAATGGCTGAACTGCAAAAAAATGAAATAAAAAATCAGAAATTCAAAATGAGGAAAAGCCAGACTGCACAAAAACAGCTACTTCAAGCCCACCTAGTTATTCTGGGGCACTCAGACAACACTGATCAGCGTGGTAGTCTGAAGACATTATCTATAAATCTTATACACCTTAAGATAAAATATGGGTATCTTTTTTTCCCTATCAAAGATTTTCTGTTCAAACTCATTTACTCAACAAGAGCCTTTTAAAAATAATTGTTCTGCTTTTATAACAGAGGAGTAGGCCATAATTAAACTGGTGAGTCATCAGTCCACTGTTTCATAGGAAATTCCTTATTACTTTAAAGCACCTGCTGGAGCTCTTCTACTCATTTCCCATAGAAGAGCTGCAGGTACAGATTGATTCCAAATAGTTCCCATAAAAGAATAGGCCACCGAACTTTTTTTTTTTTTTTTTACATAAATTTCAGCCTTTATAGTTTCTATTCCTGCACAATTAATGAGATCTGGCTGAATCCCCAGTTACTTCTGGGTTGTGATTTATAAAGCACAACTCTAGATTCAGAGTTTTCAGAAATGGTTTCCCACATTTTAGTGTTATTACCTCATTTCTATAGTGTATCTCTCTATGTCTCTTTTACTTGAAACTGGTAACCCTTAATAATTTATAGGATGTGTTTAAGGATTAGCAGGAACATGCTGAACTGTACTGAAAAGTATTTAAATACTACAGCATGACAAAATGACAAGTATGTTGGCTATTCTTCTATTTGGATAAATGGTTATTAACTATTTAACTTTGCAATATTTAATTTAATCAATATGTTAAAACAATCTAAAACATAGCATTCTAATATCAGCAGTTCATAGGCAGTAGATTTCAGCATTAGACAAAAATTATTACCTGCTTATTTGCTGTACGAAATTTTCAGAGAAAACATTTGTAGGACCCAAGAGAAACACAGCAATTAATGTAAATATAGAGAATATTTTACATCAGAAAAAAATAGAGAAGGTATTCTGAAATATGCCCAAATATTAAAAACATCTCAGCAGTTTTAAAAATATTTTAAGTAGTACCTTAATTAAACTGTATTTGTCAAATAATCCAAAACAAAATGCAATAATCTGAGAAGATTTAAAAAAAAATCAGAACAGTGAAAACGGTATTTTCATAGATAAGAGTATTATATAGCCAGGATGGAGACAATTTAGCTTTTGCATAAGAAAAAGGTCTTGATTATTCACGGTCAAATACAATTTGTATCTTCATTTAGACTGTGGTATTTGTGTTCAATACAAATACTCTAACAAAAGTGTAAAGCCCAAATTTGAAAGCAGCTGCTTAGAAAGCACATGTTCTGACTTTGCAAAAAAAAAGATGCAAAATGGGAATTAAAAAGATTCTTGAAAAGAGGTAAACTTAGAATTAATAAAAATCTAAATGATGAGTAACTGCCAGGAATAATCACAGAATCACAGAATCATTCAGGTTGGAAGAGACCTCCAAGATCACCCAGTCCAACCTCTGACCTAACACTAACAAGTCCTTCACTAAACCATATCACTAAGCTCTACATCTAAATGTCTTTTAGAGACCTCCAGGGATGGTGACTCAACCACTTCCCTGGGCAGCCCATTCCAATGCCTAACAACCCTTTCAGTAAAGAAGTTCTTCCTAATATCCAACCTAAACCTCCCCTGGCGCAACTTGAGCCCATTCCCCCTCGTCCTGTCACCAGGTACGTGGGAGAATAGACCAACCCCCACCTCACTACAGCCTCCTTTAAGGTAACTGTAGAGTGTGATAAGGTCACCCCTGAGCCTCCTCTTCTCCAGGCTGAACAACCCCAGCTCCCTCAGCCGCTCCTCCAGACCCCTCACCAGCTTCGTTGCCCAGCACCTCGATGTCCCTCCTGTAGTGAGGGGCCCAAAACTGAACACAGTACTGGAGGTGCAGCCTCACCAGAGCCAAGTACAGGGGGACAATCACTTCCCTAGACCTGCTGGCCACGCTGCTTCTTACACAAGCCAGGATGCTCTTGGCCTTCTTGGCCACCTGAGCACACTGCTAGCTCATATTCAGCCGACTATCAACCAACACTCCCAGGTCCTTCTCTGCCAGGCAGCTTTCCAACCACTCATCTCCCAGCCTGTAGCACTGCTTGGGGTTGTTGCACCCCAGATGCCGGACCCGGCACTTGGCCTTGTTGAACTTCATACAGTTGACCTCAGCCCATCGGTCCAGCCTATCCAGATCCTCCTGCAGAGCCTTCCTACCCTCGAGCAGATGAACACATGCACCTAACTTGGTGTCGTCTGCAAACTTACTGAGGGTGCACTCGATCCCCTCATCCAGGTCATTGATAAAGATGTTAAAGAGAACTGGCCCTAGTACTGAGCCCTGGGGGACTCCACTAGTGACCGGCCTCCAACTGGATTTAACTCCATTCACCATGAGTCTTTGGGCCCGGCTACCCAGCCAGTTTTTAACCCAACAAAGCGTACATCAGTCAAAGCTATAAGCAGCCAGTTTCTTCAGGCGAATGCTGTGGGAAATGGAGTCAAAAGCCTTACTGAAGTCAAGGTAGACCACGTCCACAGCCTTTCCCTCATCCACCAAGCTCGTCACTTTGTCATAGAAGGAGATCAGGTTTGTCAAGCAGGACCTGCCTTTCATAAACCCATGCTGACTGGGCCTGATCGCCTGGTTGCCCTGCAAATGCCTCATGATGACACTCAAGATAATCTGCTCCTTGAGCTTTCCCGGCACTGAAGTCAGACTGACAGGCCTATAGTTTCCCGGGTCCACCCTCTAGCCCCTCTTGTAGATGGGCGTCAGGTTTGCTGGCCGCCAGTCGACTGGGACCTCCCATGATAATCAGGACTGCTGTTAAATGATGGAAAGTGGCTTGGTCAGCTCTTCCGCCAGTTCTCTCAGTACCCTTGGGCCGATCCCATCCGGCCCCATCGACTTGCATACATCTAAGTGCTGTAGCAGGTCACCAACCATTTCCTCGTTGATTATGAGGGCCACATTCTGCTCCCCGTCCCCTTCCACCCGCTCAGGGGACTGGGTACCCAGAGAACAACTGGTCTTGCTACTAAAGACCGAGGCAAAGAAGGCATTAAGCACCTCAGCCTTTTCCTCATCTCTTGTCACTACGTTTCCCCCCGTATCCAGTAAAGGATGGAGATTCTTCTTAATCCTTTTCATGTTTATGTATTTATAAAAATATTTTTGTTATCTTTAACAGCAGTAGCCAGATTGAGCTCCAGATGAGCTTTGGTCTTTCAAATTTTGAGCCTTCCTAGTATGAGCCAGCAGTGTGCCCTGGCAGCCAGGAGGGCCAACCGTATCCTGGGGTGCCTCAAGCACGGCATTGCTAGTCGGTCGATGGAAGCAATTGTCCCGCTGTACTCTGCACTGGTGCGGCCTCACCTCGAGTACTGTGGGCAGTTCTGGGCACCACAGTACAAAAAGGACGTGAAACTGTTGGAGAGTGTTCAGAGGAGGGTGATGAAGATGGTGAAGGGCCTAGAGGGGAAGACGTATGAGAAGTGGCTGAGGTCACTTGACCTGTTCAGCTTGGAAAAGAGGAGGCTGAGGGGAGACCTCATCTTGGCCTACAGCTTCCTCACGAGGGGGAGTGGAAGGGCAGGCACCGATCTATTCTCTTTAGTGACCAGCGATGGGACCCGAGGGAATGGTGTCAAGCTGCGACAGTTTCAAGCTTGACAGTGTCAAGCTGCGGAGTTTAAGAAGTGTTTGGACTGTGCTCTCAGTCATATCATCTGAATTTTTGGGTAGACCTGTGTGGTGCCAGGAGTTGGACTTGATGATCCTTATGGGTCCCTTCCAACTCGGGATATTCTATGACTCTAATTTTGTCCCTGCACAGCCTCGCAACATCCTTATAGTCCTCCTGAGTGGCCTGCCATCTTTTCCAAAGGTCATAAACCCTCTTTTTCTTCCTGAGCTCTAGCCACAGCTCTCTGTTCAGCCAGGCTACTCTTCTTCCGCGCCAGCTCGTCTTTGGGCATGTGGGGATGGCCTGCTCCTGAGCCTTTAAGATTTCCTTCTTGAATAGTGCCCAGCCTTCCTGGACTCCTCTGCCCTTCAGGACTGCCTCCCAAGGGACTCTGCCAACCAATGTTCTGAACAGCTCCAAGTCTGCCCTCCACAAGTCCAAGATAGTAGTTTTATTGATGCCACTCCTGAGAGCCACACCGCTGCCCCTTCTGTGCTGCCTTGCCCTTCTGAAGAGCCTATAGCAATTCATTGCAGCACACCAGTCATGGGAGTGGCCCCACCACGTTTCAGTGATGGCAACCAAGTCATAGCTTGCCTGTTGCACAATGGCTTCCAGCTCCTCCTGTTTGTTGCCCATGCTGCGTGCATTGGTGTAGATGCACTTCAGTTGGGCCACTGCCCTCTCTCCCTGCCCTGACATTGTTCCCCAAAGCTCACCTCTAATGAGCCTCATTTCATCCCCATCCCCCTTCTTACCTAGTTTAAAGCCCTCTCAATGAGCCCTGCCAGCTCCTGTGCTAGAATCCATTTTCCCCTCGGAGACAGGGGGGACGCATCTGCAGCTATCAGGCCAGGTGCTAAGTAAAGTGCCCCATGGTCAAAAAAACCAAAATTTCTGTGATGGCTCCAGTCTCTGAGCCATGTGTTTATCAGGTGGGCTTTCCGGGTCCTCTCTGTACCCCTCCCTGCCACTGAAGGGATAGAGGAAACCACCACCTGTACTCCCGCTCCATCTGCTAACCACCCCTGTCCCCTGAAGTCCCTTTTGATAGCCTTCGGGCTTCTCTCAGATATTTCATCACTGCCAGACTGGACTTTCAATAAAGGACAGTAATCAGAGGGGCAAACCAGGCTGGGAAGGTTTTGGGCAACGTCCCTGACCTGGGCCTCAGGGAGGCAGCAGACTTCCCTACAGGTAGGGTCAGGCCAACATACAGGGCCCTCTGTTCCCCTGAGAAGGGAGTCGCCTACAACGATTACCCTTCTCTCTTTCTTGGTGAAGGCAGTCTTGAGGCATGGAGTCAACTTCCTTGCCCTATGCAACCTCCTGGGTGGACTTTTGAACACGTCCTCACCCACCAGTCTCTCAAGCTCCAAGGCCTCAAACCTGTTATGTAAGGGCACCTGGGAAGGCAAGGCTGGTAGGGAGGGGGGTTGCCTGCAGCGCCAAGCAGGGACCTGTTTCCATTCCTCCTCGTATCCTAGGTCCACTCCCTCTGCCCGACAGCAACAGGGCAGGGGGTCCACCACTATTTGGGGTGTCTCACCCCAGTGCTTTTTTTTTCAGGCCTGGCAGAGAGTTGCTCCACCAGTCTATCTCCTGCTCACACTCCCTGATAGCCCTTAACCTCTTCACCTCTTCCTTGAGCTCTGCCACCGGGCTGACCAGGTCATCCACCTGCTCACACCTCACACAAACGGTGTCTCTGCCACCCTCTGATGGCAGCAACACGCTCAGGCACTCTGTGCATCCAGAGACCTGAACTGATGCATTTTTGAGCGGGCACTCAGTCTGGGTCGCTACAGATTTTCTGGAAAGAGCTTTATTCTCAGTGCAGACCATGGCTGGTTTAACTACGGGTGGCCAGCCGGCAGATGAGCTGTACTCCTGAGTAGGGGAGACGCTCTGCCCCGTCCGAAGACGCCCAGCCTGCGCACGCTGCCGCGCCACGCCCTGACTGAAGCGCCACGCTCTGACTGAAGCTCCCCGCCCTGTGCCGCGCTCCCTAGGGCCTGCCTTGGAGCGCGACGCCGGGCACGGGCGCCGCTCCTGGCTCCACCCACGGCTCGGCGGCCGCTCCCGCGAGGGCAGCCGGCTCCGGCGTCCCCTTCGGCTGCCACGGTGCACAAGAAATCCCTCGCAGGCTCGCTCTGCTGCAGAACGCGTCTGGCCCAGAGACGACCGCCTCAGCGATCTGCATTGCAATTATGAAATGCAGGGTTAAAGAAAGTTAGTTTATATTTAGAGAATTTCACTGCAGTTCGGAAGTAAAAGTTTTTTTGTTTTTTTTTTAAAGAATATCAGAAAGTAGTTTCACTCAAAGATGTTATCTGAGAGCTAAACTTTTGCACTTTTTAAAGCAATTCATGTTTGAGAAGCACAAAAGATAATTCAGTTTGTTCAGAAACACACAGACCTTTCTGTGTCAAACCTTCACCTTAGTCATGGAGCATTCCCATTGAAGTCAACCTGCCTTCCCTTTAAAGCTTTCTTTTCTCAGCGAGCCAGCCCTACTGTATTTTCTGCGAAAAAATGTCCTCAGATGTCTGTCTCTGGTGTGTTCTCTTGAAAAATTGCTACAAGGAAAAAATAAAAATGGAAGCAAGTATACGGAGCATCCCTAGTTGCTGTAGGAGGCTCACAGCTTCTGTCACCACTAAAAAGGAATTAGAATTTGGTCAGAAGTAGCCAGCTATTAATGTTATGTTTTATTAGAAATGGGCAGGAGCCATGGAATCATAGAATGGCCTGGGTTGAAAAGGACCTTAAAGATCATCTAGTTTTAACCCCCCTGCTCTGGGCAGGGTTGCCAACCACTAGAGCAGGCTGCCCAGAGCTGCATCCAGCCTGGCTTTGAATGCTTCCAGGGATGGGGCATCCACAACCTCTCTGGGCAGCCCATTCCAGTGCCTCACCACCCTCTGAAAAACTTTCTCCTAATTTCTAACCTAAATCTCCCCTGTCTCAGTTTAAAACCATCCCCCCTTGTTCTATCACTATCAATACATATAAACAGCCGTTCCCCCTCCTGTTTATATGCTCCCTTCAAGTACTGGAAGGCTGCAATGAGGTCTCACTGAAGCCTTCTCTTCTCCAAACTAAACAAACCCAGTTCCCTCAACCTTTCTGCACAGGAGAGGTGCACCAGCCCTCTGATCATCTTAGTGGCCCTCCTCTGGACCCGTTCCAAGAGCTCCACATCCTTCTTGTGCTGGGGGCCCCAGGCCCGCACGCAGTATTCCAGGTGGGGTCTCACAAGAGCAGAGTAGAGGGGGACAATCACCTCCCTCTCCCTGCTGGCCACCCCTTTTTTAATGCAGCCCAGGACATAGTTGACTTTCCGGGCTTCAAGCGTGCACTGCTGGCTCATGTCCAGCTTCTCGTCCATCAGGACCCCCAAGTCCTTCTCTGCAGGGCTGCTCTCAAGTTCCTTGCACTTGGCCTTGTTGAACCTCATTAGGTTCTCAGGGGCCCACTTCTCCAGCCTGTCCAGGTCCCTCCGGATGGCATCCCTTCCCTCTATTGTATCGACTGCACCGCTCAGCTTGGTGTCATCTGCAAGTTTGCTGAGGGTGCACTCGATTCCGTCTATGTCATTGATAAAGATGTTGAAGAGCACCAGTCCCAAGACCCACCCCTGAGGGACACCACTTGTGACTGGCCTCCACCCAGACATAGAGCCATTGACCACAACCCTTTGGCTGCAACCAGCCAACCAATTCTTTATCCACCTAACAGTCAATCCTTCAAATCCATACCTCTCCAATTTAGAGAGAAGAATGTGGTGAGGGACCATATTAAAGGCTTTTCTCAAGTCCAGGTAGATGATATCCATCGCCCTTCCTTTGTCCACTGATGCCATCGCTCCATCATAGAAGGCCACCACATTGGTTAGGCAAGATCTGCCTTTCGTAAAGCCATGCTGGCTGTCTCGGATCACCTCTTTATCTCGTGCATGACTTAACGTGTCTTCCAGGAGGATCTGCTCCATGATCTTTCTAGGCACAGAGGTGAGGCTCACCGGCCTGCAGTTCCCTGGGTCTTCCCTTCTCCCTTTCTTAAAAATTGGAGTAATGTTTCCCTTTCTCCAGTCACCAGGGACTTCACCCGACAGCCGTGATTTTTCAAATATGATGGAGAGTGGCTTGGCAACCACATCAGCCATCTCTCTCAGCATCCTGGGATGTATACCAACAGCCCCATGGACTTATACACGTCCAATTTCCTTAGGCGGTCCCGGACTTGTTCCACTGTCACAGTGGGACGGAATCTGCTCCTGTCACCCTCCCCTCGAGGTACAAGGTCCTGACAGACATAGGAAACTTGACCACCAGTGAAGACTGAGACAAATCACTTATTGAGTGCCTCAACGTTTTCCATGTCAGAGGAAGCCAGTTCTCCCATCTCATTTATCAGAGGGCGAACACTCTCCTTGGCCTGTCTCCTCCTGCCTATATATCTGTAGAACCCCTTCTTGTTATTCTTCACATCCATTGCCAAGTTCAGCTGCATCTGTGCCTGGGCTTTCCTGATCCTGTCTCTACACATCTGGATGACTCCCCTGTATTCCTCCCAGGCTACACAACCCTGCTTCCACTTCCTGTACATTTCCCTATTTTCCCTCAGTTTAAGCTACAGGTCCTTGCTCAGCCATGCTGGTCACCCACCTCCTCTGCTTGATTTCTCCTGCTGGGGGATGGAGAGCTCTTGCACTCTCAGAAGGGTGTCCTTAAAGAGCTGCCAGCTCTGTTCCATTCCTATGTCCTTAAGGACAGTTTCCCAGGGGATCCCAGCCAGTAATTCCTTGAGCAGCTGCAGGTTTGCTCTCCTGAAGTTCAGGGTCCTGACTCTGCCAGGAGTAATTTTTGCCAGACCCATATTCCTCAAGATCACAAACTCCACCAGGGCATGGTCGCTACAGCCGAGACAGCCTCCAATCTTAACCTCTCTAATGCTCCCTTCCACACTGGTGAGCACCAGGTCTAGTAAAGCTTCACCTCAGGTTGGTTTGTCTTATAATAAAATCATATAACAAAGTAATGTAACAAAACTTCATATTTAACCTTGTTTTTTTGTTTGTTTGAAATGCTATACTCTTGCCATTTATCTGTTGTTTGTACATTTGCAGAGTTCATATAGAACTAATCCTGCTGAATTCACAGACACAAAGGATGAATGTGGACTGTGGCCAATACAAAATATATGCTATTAGGTATGCATTCAAATCTTTGCAGTCTCCTTAGACAGTAAAGGCTTCAAGATTCAGTGTTTTTTTTTTTTTTAAACTTCTTTTTTTAATTTGTGTTTGTACAGGTTTTGCGGTGCCCAGCACAATGAGCACCTTTTTATTTTTTTATTTTTTTTCAAATCAGCAACCAGTACCACAGTATATTACAAAGACCTGTAATCAAGGTTTAATAAAGTGTCCATTAAACATTCCACTACTAGATAAGACACATTTTCTACTATTCTGTGTCAGAACAATAGAATAGAGCATGGCCTGCCATTCTTTCTGTCCTTAAGTCAGCCAGACTTGGTTCTCTCAAGTCAAAAGAAAATGGCAAACAGAAAGTATCTTCTGCTCTCAGACAAGCTGCTAATGTAACTTCATTTTCTATAAATAGTCTGCATCAGTTAAGTTCAGCTATTTCTCTCTGCTAATGAGTTGTGCATACTGACTTGTTCATATATATAGCTTCTCTGAAGTCAAATCCATTCCAGCTAAATATGATTTTGAAAGTTGAATTTTATGCAGTAATTCTGGCTGTGATCCAGAGCTGTAACTGGACAGCTGGAACCGGAGCTTAACTTGAAATATATTCAGATATAACTTCTGTGAAAACATATGAGGTTTTCCTGTATTAAGTCCACACAGAACTGAAAAATAATAATAAACTATTTTTAAGAGAACTGAATGAAAGAATACTGATTACGTTTCTCGGTTAGTCAAGGATGATTCCAAGATTCCAGTCTTCTCTATATCAGTACGGATCAAGATCTCATTGGAATTAGACCATTAGAATAGCTTTACCCAATATTTTGGCAATCCAGTGAACCTCTGGTCCATAGTGTAGTGGTACTTAGAAGGAAATTAGACTACAGCTACAGTCCTTGTGTTACATTTTACCAGAGATCAATTTCAGATCTTAGACTATGAGTCTAGAAAAGAATTAGAGGGTTTATCTAGTTCATCTCTAGGCTAAAGTCATGATCGATCCTACAGATACCATTTTTGACACATCTGCCTGCCCTATTCTTAATGTGATGGTGGTCCAAAAAACATTTCAGTCTAGTCAAATACCTGTTAGCATCCAGGCGAAACATTTTCCCAGAGTAGCCTACATGCCGAAGTGTTCACTATTATTTTTTATTCCATTCCCAGTACAGAGACTAACATATATTAACTTCTTCACCGAAGCAGACTCATATGTATGCATGCAAACTGTTATGACTGCCCCTTCTTTTAGACCAGGCCAATTCTTCCAGTCTTGCATTTGATCATACGTTTTACTTTGCTTTGAAATTTCTCTATATGCTTCACATTTCCTCTTAATACTCCCACAAGATATCTTGTGGTTCATATTTAGAAATCAGAATCAGTCTGGAACTTTTATCATAACATCTTTACAGCCATCCATTTTATGTCTGAGTATATTTAAAAACAAAAGATGCAAAGATGAGCAAAGAGCAAAAGTAATAAGAAATAAAATCCTTTATCTCTTTCTTCCTCAAACAACTTAAGGAACATTCACTTATTATTTAAGGTGAAAATTCAATCTGATTATCTTTGGATTTCTTTTTCCTAGCTATTATATTTTCCATTGTTGTGAGACTTTTAATCCTATTTCAGGTTTCTTTTTATTTAATTAGACAGCCTGTGGCAGCATAAAACAGCCCTAAATGCCCAGATGAAACCAGGATACTAAAGTATCTTGGAGAAACAAAATGGGAGATGAACACATGACACTGGTCTCCTTGTAGTCATGCCAGGAAATGTGAGAGATTCAGGCTACTTCCTGAATATTCTGAATACTCCCCTGAAGACCAGAAGCAGTTAGGGAAGAAAGGATGTGTAAATCTGTCCACTTTTCTTTATCTTGACTATTAAGTCTCTCATTGCCTTTATGAAATACAATCCAAAATTTCAGCTAGGATAGTCAAATATGTAGACAAAAAAAAAATTATTTAGCTTCTTGGTTATGAACCAATATGGCTAATGCATCATCCAGTCTAGAAATTCATATGGAAACACATCATTAATTTAACTAATATTTAATTGCTTAAATTACATTCTTATTAGCACAAGGTACAGTAAAAATGATTTCTTCGTACGTTTAGAATAATGTTATCTTTTTTATCTGATTGTGTTCTCACAATAAGCAATTTACACTTTCTTGAATTAAAAAAAAAATTCTTGTAACGTAATTTCTAAAAGAACTAGAAGAACCAACCTTTCTTCCTTACCTCCTTCCTTTCTTTCTTTCTGTTTTGCACATTGTATGCATTTTGCAGTGTGGAGGAACAAAGTACCTACTCCATAACTGAAGAAAAAGCAGGAGGTGTTTACGGAAAGTTATGCCTTAGAAATGTATTATCTAGCAGTTTAGAGAATGGATTCAATTTAAATGAAATGACAGGAAGCAAATCCGTCAATGTACCTGCACTCTAGTGCTTCTCTGAGTCATGAAACTTCCAAGCTATAAGGAAAATTTACAAATGAGACACAAAGAAGGGAAAACAAACAAACAAACAAAAAACAGAAAAAAAAACCCACAATTCTTCAGAGACACAAATTTATATTTTACATTGTGATAAAAATACGATTCATTGCAGCTAAATTACTACCCATCATAATAAATCACGATTATCTATATTGTAGCCAATCATTAGGAAGTAGCAGAGAGAGAAAATTCAGTCGTTATTCAGATTACACCCACTCCTTCTGTATTTAATGCACAAATATATGAAAACAATTACACACTAATAACTTATAAAATATTAAATTGAACCCAATAGTACATAATCCAAGATAAGATACCAGACATAAGAAGGTATTTGATGAACTGGTAAGTACCTCTATCTATAGCTAATACTTATTTATCTGTGAGCCTGACATGACGTGATATGATTCCTAAAAGCATTTGCTTTGTTATGTGAATTTTCTCAGACTGACCTTCAGCAGATTAACATGGCATCACTCTATAAAAGCTGAGGGCATGTAAAGAGAGGCAGTATGCATGCTTTAGAAAAAACAGTATATTTTTTTAAAGGTTAAAAGAATAGATTGTCTTAAAGTGTACGTTGCATTATGGAAGCACTTTTTACAGGGCTGGAACATTCACAGATTTTAACCCCTTTCTTTTGGACCATATTATTGCAAAGAATATGCATTTAATCTGAGATTAACCAGGTTTGTACTAATTCACCCGCAAAAATGGTCAAGTTAGGCAGAAGTCATTAGAAGACAAAAGTCCCATTCTTTGCCTATCTCATCCATGTTCAACAACAGATCCCTCTTAGATGAGAGGAAAGCACAGTGGAGATGACTTTCCTTCTGGTTCCAGTCATAAGCTGTACATACAAGCAAACACGGTGTTTTGTTCCCATCTTGCCCATATCTTTCTGTAACTTCCAGCTGTAAATATATGTGATGTTTATGTACCAGAGTCTTATAAATGTGTAAATATATATCATGAATATAGAAATGTCTTTGTAGAAATGTCATTAAACCAAAAAGAGTTTTTCCAACTTTATTTCCTTCAGTGATGCCATGTTCAGGGCTGGATGCTTTACTATAAAATATTCCCTACCAGTCATTTAATTACATCTTTTGAAAATTCTTTTTTGAGTACACACAGGTGCTTCATGTGTATAAGATTATAGCACGATTTAAAAAAAAAAAAAAAAAAGGGGGGGGGGCAGGATAGAAAAACTCAATCTGTCTGACGAGCCTTTGTTTTTGAGAAGTGTTAACAGATTAACATAGCCAGATTTTATATTCCTTACCATATTTACAAAATGTGTTGTTTTTATTACGTTTTGACATACTGATTTTTTTTTCAATACGTTTTGACATACTGATTTTTTTTTCAATAATGTTCTTATAAGGGTCATGTGGTTTTATATACTAAAAGTCCTACATTACATTCCAAGATTTAGAAGTACATGCAAGATATTCTTATCTTTATTCTGAAAAACCAAGAGTTCTGGAAAGAGAACAAGGATGAGTGAGATGGGAGACTTTTCTGCTCTAACCTGAAGTAATTCTGTTAAGATTTCCCCAGTGTTCTTGTAAATAAGCAAACCGTTAGCATGGTTACACTTGTGCTAACAGTCAGCAACCTGAAACACAATGGAAGGCAATGTGTGCAAAGAGTAACAGCATGTTTCTGTAATGTGTATACAGCATGTTGATCTATTGAAGGTCAATCCCAGAATAATTTTGTACGTATTAGTCTTTCTTTTGTATTATTGAAATAAAGCCAGTAATTGAGCACAGAAGACAAAGACTTCACAAAGCCCTGAAAAGGATTAAATTAAGGTTAAAAAAAGTATAATTACTTTCTGTTCTGGCACAGATGTTTGTTTACCATAAAAATGGAACTTGCATGATTAATGTGTCTAATATTCCATTCTTTAATTAGAGAGGGGTTCCTGTATCATCTCACATCATCTCACTGTCATTAGTACAGGGTAGACAAGTCTAGAACAGATGGATACGTGCCCTTAAATAACATGGTTATTTATAATACATGGTTATTTTATAATACATGAGTAGTAGCAAGCTTAGCAGGACTGGGCATTTAAGAAGGTGTTATGTATATCTAATTTTTGTTCAGCACACAGTAAAATCCTTTTGGTATCTTGATCTCACCTGTAAATGCTTCCTGACATAGGATGCTTCTCAAGTGCTTGAATAGTTTTGGAAGGGATGGTATATATTGTATAGCAATATATAGACTGCTCGTGGGTATGGCCTTCACCTGAGAAGTGAGTTCTGTTCAGCATCATAAACCAATTGAATTCCTTGCTGTTCACCCTAGATAAGAAGAACTAGATGAAACCATTCATGCCAAGTCTCTGTTGGCAGAGTTGATCCTAGTTGCCATGATTGAGTGTCATTCATTTGTTGTGCAGAATTTCCTCATGTATCAATCATTCTTAAGAAACACAGTTTATATCACGGTTGAATGAATTTTTCCAAGTGAAATATAACATTTTGTGGTTGAGCAGAGAGGGTCAACATACAAACAGCACAAAAGGTTGCATTCATCTAAGTTCTTGTTTGAATGATAAAACCAATGAGAAATACTGAAACTCTCACTGACAACCAGCATTTACAATAAACAAGCAATTCTAATGATGCCAGAGTGGTAAAAGAGCCAAAACCTCTAAAAAGATAAGCAATATGATTTCAATATTTACAAGTAAATTTTGAATGCTCATATATTCATTTATTGCAGAATAGACCAAATTTCAATTTAGATTTGGAAAAGATCTTTTGAGAAACAGTCTTTTACATAACTGATTAGAATGTTGCTCTCACTTAAAGATATTTCAACATCATAGTTATATTTGGTTTGCTGCTTCGAAGCCTGGGTGCTCTAGGCTAAATCTGGCACTATGTTACAGAGAATAAATTTTTTCCAAAGTGTGGTTTGGATTTGCCTTCTGATGAAGACATAATGAATATGTGGGGAATTTTATGGTGTTTTTTTGTTTGTTTGTTTGTATTTTTTATTATGATTTTTTTCATGTACACATTTTTTTACCATTTAAATAAATCTTTTAATTTAAATAATTACATTAAGAAATATGTCCAAGATTATGGTATAGAATCAAAACAAAATAGCAATGAAAAACACTGAACCTTTTGCCTAAGTCTGTCTAGGATACTCTTTCTGGAAAATATAAAAAATCATATGCAAAAAAAAAAGAAAAAAGATTCCTAAATGCTGAACCACCTTCAGTTGGCCAAAGTTCTCTCTAAAGTCAGCGGAGAAAGAGTAGTATCTCCATGGAGCTGTTCATTCCACTGAAGATGAGTATCTCATTCTACTGATTACAGAGAAAGCCTAAGAGGTGCAGATGACTTATACACATTTTTACTTCAGGGTTTGTTTTAGTTGCCTAACTAAAACATCTAAGCCAATTGAGATATTGTAGGGTACCCCATCTGCCCTACTGCTGCTGATACAGATGCCTGTACGTTTTCTGTAGGCCCTGCATTGTATCTGCCAACTCCTTGCAGATGTCCATGGTACCCTAACATATCTCAAATGTTATTGGATACCTGTGTTTAGGGAAAAGGCTCAAACACTAGTTATCTAAAGTTAGTTGAGGTAAACTTTGCTTTGGAGATGATGTTTAGAAAATTTCATCTTGGAAATCTGAGGTTTACATAAACAATTGGGGTTCGTTTTTGTAAATCCTTAACCTATAACTCTACATAGGCTGAATTGCTAATTCTGCCATTGCTCCACACATGGACAGACTGTATCTGTCTGTCATAGTGTTGGCCTCTCCCATGTGCACTGTAGACAACATAACTACCTACCTCTTTCTCTCTCTCATCTTATGTTGCTTATTTGTATACTAATCTCTTTGGAGTGCGGATTACCTTTTACTATAACTTTGCACATGTTACATACTAGATAAGGATCCTACTGTTGCTTAAAACAATGGTGTAATATTATTAAACCTATTAATATGAAACTGAAAAAATATATTTACTAACTTGTCCAGAGTATAGGCAGCTTTTATTCTACATCCTCATTATGTTTCCATTAGGCTGATGAATGTAAATATTTTGTTTCTCAAATTTTTAATCTTCTGCCCCAGTTAGTTCTACAGAAATATTCTGCTGGTAGTTTTGGCAAGACTAGTTCTAATTATCCTGGCTCAATCACAGGAAAATATTCACAGGAATATTATATTTATATCATGTCAATCCTACTATAGTATGGATAGGAAGAAAATCATGTTCCTATTGTCATGGACATCATTAATAAGAGTCTGCTCCGCAACTTGCCTAGAATTTTTTGTTAAGAATATGAAAAAATATAAAAAGACTGATGCATACCAACCTATTAAATTTAAATTTAAGCAAAACCAAGAACTTGTGCCGTGGGAAAATACCAACTTTTTAGCATGTATATTTAAGCTAGGACATATACTTAAAATCTGAAAATATTCCATGGAACACACAAACCCTAATCCCCCCCCCTCAAACAAACAAACAAAACCTACAACACTCCAATCTTCTAACAGGTGATTTTTTTTTAACCCTTCTTCCTCCCTTTCACTTTTATCATGAAAAGACCCTTGACATAATAAAGGAATTAAACTAGCTATAGTATAAAAAACAAAACCCATAGCCTACACCTTCTGCAATCCATTACTGCACCCTTACAACCAGAGCTATCAGGAACAGTACACTAGAAACTGTATGGAAAGTCATTAGAAAATTACAAAATTGAAATTTATTTCCCAGAACCTGCAGTCTTCGTCTTTCTCTATATTTCAAACTCTTCTTTGCCTTATGCTTCAACCTCACAAATACTCAAATTGGAAGCAAACTGCTGTGGGCCAAGAAATAATGGAATTTAATTCTTTTAGAGTACAAAGTGATTCTTACCAACATGTGCAGAAGTATAACAATATCTGTGCACTATAGCAAGGCCTTCGCACTCCATGTATTCTTCATATGGTCATCCCAAAGCAAAATAAAGGTTACCTAATCCACTAGATTTACCAATGACAGCAAAATTATAGTTGCTGTGCATGAAAATGAGTTCAGACAGATAATCAGCAAGTGATGCAAACAACTGTGAATGAGAGAATATTTTTCATGAAGTACTTTATCTCCAAATTCTCAGTCCTGGTCCTCATGGTAAACTTACAAAATATCTTCAGAAGAAAATCTAGGAAACAAAAGTCTATCATTTTACTGAATACAAAAGGAATAGTTCCATGGATTAAGCAAAGATATTGATTTTTTGGAACATTTTAATTTTCTCCATTTTCATTTTAACCATTTGCTCACGGTTCTTGGCTAACTTTTTTTCTCCACACTGCTGTAAAGACTAAGGTCTTGGTATATAAGATAGTAATCTGAAACAAGGGGAAAAGATGATCAAATTGCTTAATTGCTTATCTTCCTTATGTTAAACTTGGAACAATTGTTTTTAACCTCTACTTAGCTGGAGGTTAGCTGCTTCTTTTCAGATTTGAATAGGTATTTACCGGATATCTTTCCTCTAACTATTGACTTAATGAAAGATACTCTCCATCCTGATTCTCTTATGTCCTTGCATCATGGTTACAACAATCTTATAGTAATAGATAGAGGAAGTTCTGAAGTGAAGTCCCTATCCAATCACCTGAGAATACCAATAAACTTATGCTTTCTTTACTTAAGGCAAATCATGAAGACATATTGATAATGTTCCTGTGCACAGCATATGCTCTAAAAGTCCTAAAACCCTTGGGATGCAATGATAGTTTAATTTTCCCTATCATTTTAGGAAAAGGTATTAAAAATAATAATAAACTTCACTTCTGATCTTGTTTAGCAAAGGACAGGCTAGAGGGATCTCAAAAGAGATCCTAAATAGTCTTGTGACGAGGCGCAGAGTGAAAATAGAATGTAGAGCTTGCGTTCAGTTTTTTGTCTGTAAACTGAGATGGTGCATGATTTTTTTTCACAGATCATACTCAAAATCCCTGACAAGAAGAAAGGGTTTCCATTGAGTTTACAGCCTCTGAACCACTGTTTCAAAGTGAGAAAAGAGAAAAATTGAAATGAACTAGGTTGTCTTAAAGTTACTGAGAACCATAACCACGGATGCATGCTGAGGTGCAATTTCAAGAGTACTGAGGCACCCATCTTAATTTTTATGCATCTTCTGCTTTGTTTAAAAAAACAAAACGAAACAAACAAACAAACAGGGGACTTGTAGCCTGTCATTGGGTTTCCATACTACTTGAATACCCAAGGATCTTTGGAATGGGATCTAATCTAAAACACTCAGGTGGTTCTGGAAATGTTTGCTTCTTGTTCCTTTCAGTGGAGTGAGGATAAAGCCTGGTAAGGCAACACAAATGGCTCCAGGTCCCACAGCATTCTGTCAGCACCCACCTCTTGCTGCCCACCTAGGGCAGTGCTTCAGAGCTGCTTGGGTCCTTAGCAATAATTTTACCTGTTGAGCTCAACACCACGTCCTGACTTTTCAGTATAGACCCCTGCATTCTTATCATGCTTGCTTTATAAAATCTAATTTGAGGTATAGCACAAGCCTCATTGACTATTGTAACACAAGCCTGATATTTAAGTAATGAACTGATAATTATTTCTAATGTGCAGCAAAATGTTTACAGGAAATTTGGATTGTTTTCTTTATCATTACTAAATGCCATTGAAGAAATTTAGCAGGCACTAATTTTAATAAAACGGATTTTACTCGGGACTAATAAGGTACATGAATAATAATACTTTTCTGTCATTAATAAAATGCAGAAACTTTTGCTCCTGATCTTTAAACAGTCATTTGCCTTTCAGAAATGTGCTTTTAAGGTGCAATTTGGTACCACCCATTAATTTGATTAATAACTTAGCAGATTCAATTTTATTTAATTTCTCCATTTTTGCACACGAGTCAGCTCTCTTATTCAGAAATATCAGATAATTTTTTTAAAAAGAACTAATTTCAGACAAATGCTTCCACAAGATCATTTCATAGACTTGTGCATTCCCTTTTCCAATGACTTAACAATTGCATTAACTTTTTGCTGGCTCCATTGCATTGCTGGACAGGCTGATAGTGTTGATGAACAGCAGTGATGATGTTCAGCTAATTCATAGTCCAGCAAAGCATTTAAATGTATGAATACCGCAAACCTATCTGTACTTCAGTAAAATCAATTCAGCTGCTTACAGGTTCACTTTTATGTATGCTTTGTTGGACCAAGGGCACAATTACTACTCTGCTGGTGTGAAGCTTACTAAACTATATTGAGAGGAACCATCTCCGTGACTGAAACTAACAGTTTGGGAATTTGTTAACTGTAAGTTGACTATAGTAATTCTTGGCTGACTCTAGAGAAGACTTCACACTTAACTCATCTGTGTGGCCTTTCAAGTGATGCAAGTTCTTGGTAGCGAAGGTGGGAAATCTATGAAGAAAACAGACCTGTAAATGGGTAGGAAATTACTTATTAAATATTATTAAAATTTGGGTTAAATTCCAATAGTCTGGTTGAGATTCATTTTATGTATTTTTAAGTTGCCTTGAATTTTTAGTACTGAGTATGCTCTGAACATGCTCTTTCATGTTTTTCTTTTCATATGCTTCTGTTTCTCCCTGAACTGACTTGTAACTTAAATAAGCCTCTTGGATTTCACACAAGTATGTAGTAATATAAAGCATGTAAGTCAAGCAGCTTGAAAATAAATGGGAAAATAGAAATGATTTTCACCATATTAGAGTTGAACACTGTGAAGATTCCTCAGTTTTGCTCCCTTAGTGAACATGAAGGACAGCACTAGAATCTATACTGAATGATATATTAAATACTGGGTTTCAGTCAGAGGGGATGGGAGAGAGCTTACAGAGAAGGACCTATGTGTTCTTCAGCATACAAACTGTAATGAGATTCATTTTCTTCACTTTAATAAATCTTTATACATGTATTTTTAACCAGACAATTACACTCTCTGATTGACTCTACCTGTACTTGAGAAACAGTCAGAATAACTATAAAACCAGAAGGATCACTATATCATTCCCTATTACATTTCTGAAGTAATCTATGGCTTTTTTTTTTTTTTTTTTTTTTTTGGGGTGGGGGTGGGGGGTTTAGATGGTTGAGTCAGCATTACAAATAATATGACCTGGCAAACCTCAGAAAAAGGTATGAGCTTTTGTAGGAAACAGGTAGCATGACCACCCAGCCTCTGGATATCATGTCTTTTTTCTCCTCTGTTGATGTTTGTTTCTCAATGCCCACATGGGTTAGAATAACATCATCAGCATAGGTCACCTTTTGTATCCGGGCAAGTGGAGGAAGATACGTTCTTGCTTCATGCTACAGTAGTTACAGAGACATGGACAAAATTCAGAGTCTGGGTGCCGTTGAAACCTGTGGCTCCTGTCTTCCGTATGCACGGTCAGACTGAAGTCTCTGGGACCTGAATGCAGTAGCAAATTAAGGTTTTGCTCCATAGAACCCGAAATGATGTGACACTATCAAAAAATTGTTATTTACAGAGAGGGGAAAATGAAAAAGTAAAAAGGCCTCTTAAGAACTGAAGTCAACTTCTCTTCCTTTCACTACATGTATCGTCTTTTATAATAAAGTTGCCAGGTTTACAGATTTTTTTTTTTCCATAGAAAAGCCTGCAAATTTCTTTTAACAGAAAAATGACCTCCCTTAGAGTTTACGTGATTGAAAACACTTTAAAATAAACTATACTTCACTCCACCATAGCTCATTATATTTCCGTTTTATTTAATTTAGAGCAGTGTGGTTTGTAATCAATGAAGTTCCTTTGCTGGAGAGAAGGTTTAAGCTTCAGAACAAATACACATCATTTTTTCATTTCCTTAGTCTTGTGCTGTAGGTGGTCAGTTCCAATTGCTGCATTTGGCACTGGAAATTTGTTTAGTTTAAAGCCAAGTAAAACAGACAGAGAATAGCTAAATTGAAAAATTGAATTTAATATAGTAAGCATTATGCTGCAGTTTATATAATATCAGTGTTCCCTAGAGTTATATATTATTGTTATATTGTTCTTTGACACAGATTGATATGAACCAGAAGTGATTAAAGGACAGGTAGGAACATTAGGTTTGCTCTTGGGGAAAAAAATCCTGAAATATGGTATAAAATTAATCTGGGTGAGGAAAATGCTACCGCAGAGCTATGCTGATACAGTGACAGTGGCTACATGTGGTTTGATAGCATCATGGTTGGTAGAGTCATAATTCACAATTTGAGATGACATCAGGATTAAATGGTTTCTAGCTATTGGTTTATTACTGACACAGATACTACTTAACTTCCTTTACAGGAAAAAGAGAGAAGTAATTAGGTAAGGACAACAGTTTTTCCTACTATTACATTATGTCAGAAGTTTGGGGGTGCACAGTGACAGGTCCATATTCATTGACACCTAGCTCAATACACATCTCAGTGATGATATCCCAGACAACTGAGCAATAAGGGCAAACAGAGCAGTGCAATAGTTAGCTGCTGTTATGGCACAGAATCCTTCTAGAAAATAAACTGTTGCTTTTTTTTTTTTTCCCCCCCCCAGTAGTGCACTGGCTACTATTTGATGAACATTGATAAAATCAGTGTTGTGAGGGTGTCTGTGGCACTTTATAAATTCTGCACAACATCACACAGTTTGTCCTATGCTGGGGGAAATGCAAAAAGTCTTTGTTAGACCAAGCCCTGGGGCACATTTTAATGCCTTTGGATGGCCAAGACCTCTCATGTAGAAGACTACACTGATCTATTGACTGCAGTGTAACCATGATGCTTCCAGGAGCTGAGAACCCAGCTCAGAGCTTCCATCTTTTATGACTGTCATACCAATAAGCAGTCTTTTAAAAGACAAGCAGTTTGCTTAATGTACTTTATCAGGTGAGCTCTCACTGACCAATTCTTCTCAAAACCCGGGAATTTTGGAGTTAGTTTTTTCACTGCTACTTACATGTAGTGACCCTATATTTGAAGCATTGTGTATAAATAGAGAATTATCCTGCTTTCAAAAACAAACAACCAGACAAGCAAACAAACAGAAACTATCTCAGCTTACTGCAAAGATCACATCCTCAACAAGAATTTTCTCCCTTTATATTCAGGCAGCTGTAAGCCCAATATGAGCTTAGAGAGGAAAAAGAAAGTTGAACCTGGCCTTTTTTTTAGGGAGGGCCTTGGGTGGTTCATTTCCTGGAGTTTGGATGTCTGTCCACAGATATCTAACTGTTCAGAAAGTTCATAAACTTTCTGAAAAAGTGCAAGATGAAAATAAGTAAATTTGTCCAAATTTAGAATCACTAACAAGTGTTACTCCAAATTTACACCAGCAGAACTGTACAGGTTATTCCAGATTTATAGTAACATATTCTCAGATACTATTTTTCTTTAAAATCAAGGGTCTATGTCTGCTTAATTTGAATTCAAAGACAAAAATTCTCATCATGTTAAATGAGAGGAAGATTAGGCCTAAGTTTGCCTTTTTTTCCTGAATCATTATTAAAATGTTAAATGTTATAAAGCTTTTATTTTTTTTTGACATCTAAGCAGAATAAGTAGATGAGCAAATGATTTTTCCAGTCAGCCTAGAAAAATGCTTGTCTTTTTAATATCAAAAAATGACAGCTTTGTAGTTCTATTCTCATTTTATCCATCACTTTTAATTGCAGAAGAGAGTGCTACTTTCTCAAATGCTTGTAACTTCTGAGGTCATTTGTTCCACTGCAAAATGGACGGGAAAGACACTACGCAATGCTGTTTAATTCTAAAACTGCCTATATTGAATTTTTGCCTTTTGGAAGCTGTTATTTATTTTTCCTCTTATTCAGTCTGTGACCGATAGCTTTCATAATGGCCATAGTGACAACAAGAATAGAGATAAGGAAAATTACGGTATTAGGTCAGACATGAAAAAATGTGAAAATTCAGCATGCTTTTATTTTGCAGACCTCCCTGTGATGAACAAGAAATGTTATCTTCTTTCTGCAAAATTCTAACAAAGATGCTTGTGCTGGATTCTGGGCAAAATATCACAGAATCACAGAATCATCTAGGTTGGAAGAGACCTCCAAGATCACCCAGTCCAGCCTCTGACCTAACACTAACAAGTCCTCCACTAAACCATATCACTAAGCTCTACATCTAAACGTCTCTTAAAGACCTCCAGGGATGGTGACTCAACCACTTCCCTGGGCAGCCCATTCCAATGCCTAACAACGCTTTCAGTAAAGAAGTTCTTCCTAATATCCAACCTAAACCTCCCCTGGCGCAACTTGAGCCCATTCCCTCTCGTCCTGTCACCAGGCACATGGGAGAATAGACCAACCCCCAACTCGCTACAGCAATCATCCTCGCTATCATCCTGAAGAGATACTTGTATCTCCAGCAATCAGCAAACGCTTGAAATATAGACAGAAACAGCAGCTAGCACATGCAGGGCAGCATTTAAAAGTCTCCTTTCTCCTCCACCCAGAATCAAATGACTTTGGAATTTAAGCTTGAAAAATGAGAAGCTGCAAAGTTTAAGAAAAAGTCACTACAAGCATAGTTCAGTGGAAGAAATACTGAAAAGTACAGAAAGATATTCACTGTTCAGATTCATTTTTCTGAATCAAATTCACATTGGCTGATGAACTGGTCACATATGAGTATTCATTACAGATATTCTATTGATATGTAATGCAGGGGGCAAAGGCAGGGATGTTTGGAGAGGAAGAGATGATCAAATTTTTGGATGTGACACTACAGGTTTGGTTCTACTATTTTGGATGTGTGCCTCTCCAAAAGGAGAGACCCTCTTACTGATGACAGGAATTACTTAGTGTGGTAAGTGTTTGCCCCAGACAACCTGGGGATTATTTCCATTGTGCAAACAGAACAGGCCAAACAATGGTTAAATAGGGTACTGTCTACTGCAGAGGCTGCACAGACTTACTTTCAGCTCTCTCACTGTCACAAGTCATGGAGAATCCATGACAAGAGAAGAAGCAATTAAACGCAGCCCTAGAGCTACAGTACCTTGTCCCAGGACAAACAGATGCTTTAAGTTCAGTACGTTCCTGTGACAAAGTCCTTTACTGCTATTTACTCCCGTTGCATTCTTATTTGTGGTACATATTTATAGTGCTCTTACATTAATTTTCTGCTTTTTGTGGTTTTAATGGCAAGAAACATTGATGATTTGAAACATAATTGCATTGATTGTCTCTATTGGTAATATTCTCCCTACTGATTTGAAATTCTTCAGCCACTATGCTATCACAGATTGGTGACATTCTTTTGTTTATGTTTAATACAAATATTTTGAATTAGGACTGTCTGCATCAGCTTGTCCCGGTATTTTCATGTTGATTTAATGTTGTTGAGTACAACTTTGCCTGCGCGGACAAGGAATCTGTACCAAAGGCTGAGGTTGGAATTAGTGGCTGTTCTGTGAGCAAACCTCCTGTGCAAGCCATTGCTCATATATGAGGACACAGATAACTGAGGCATGGGCAAGCTTTCTTTCTGTGAATTTCCCACTTAGCCTTATTCCAGCAGACTGCAGAGTAAATCATACGTTTTATGTAGGCTCTAGGGCATTGGTTCTGCTCTGTTCTTGGGAGGAAATCCACACAAGCTTTGCTATTCCAGTGTTACCATATTCTTCCCCTCTCTTCTTTGTATACTTTCTCTCTGACGCCAAATCTAAGTACACAGAAAATAAAACGGCCTTGCCTTCCCAATGAAGAAATGTGAAGAACTGAAAGCATAGTCATTTTGTAACTGAGAGCTTTGTTGAAAGGATTTTCCCAAAGCTTCTTCCTCCTTCAGCTCATCTCAATTAATTTGCAAATCTAGAGGTTCACCTTGAGCACAGTACTTAAAGAAAATGGAAACTCAGGAAGGGACTGTAGATGTCGGTGTGAATTTCACTGAGCTCTGATCTGAAATGACTTAGAGAAAATAGATCCTAACCAAGTGATCCTTTTCAATCACACATAATAATATGCTATATGGTGATCTCTTAAACCTCAAAACAATTTCATCAAAGGTTTTTCAGTATTTGGAAAAGTTAATTTTTTCACACCTTTAGTTGTACGTTTTCTTGCTTCTGTTTTTTGGCCATAGTGGCTTAATGGGAATGTCTACAATCATCATAGGAGTGCTCCAGTCTGGAAGCTGATAGACAAAGACCTATAATGAGTTTTATGAGACTGACTTCAGCACTTCAAGCAATTGATTTAAAAGCTTGGAAATCTCAAATAATTACCAGTCCCAGGGGAACTGTGGCTGTTCTAGGATTCCTCTGTTCTATTTGGTGTGTTGATTTGTTCACTTCATATTCATACAAAAGCAAGTTAAAGCTAGGCTCACAGGCAGGCAGCCAGTATCTCAGTGGATATCAACATAAGCTATGAAGTTGGAGAACTAATTTGCTCACTATACAGTGTATGGGATCTTACTGGACAACCTAATGATTTCAGTAAATAAAAAAATGTGAATTTATCAGCCCTAAAATACAAGTAGGTCTTTCCAGGATCCTCAGTTTACTTCTGCAGTGTGCTTTTCCATTGCCAAGAGGAGATTCTAAAGTCTACTGCAGATTGAGGTCAAGAAAAGGGGATCTCCCAGTTTCAATATTTGGACCAAGCTGTAATGGATAACCATGGTAGTATATTCAGAGGGACCAAAACAGCCATGGATAAAGTTACACTATCACTAAAGTTGACTTCTTCCTTTACAGTATTTGCTCTTATATTTACTTATTTATTTTCATAGTAGCTTTTTCATATTGTACCTAGCATGGGAATCTTCAACAATTATAGCGGAGGGAAACACATCTTCAGAATCTTACTGAAGTGCAAATTTTGAAGATTTTTAAACTCATTTCCATATTTTGCCTAAATGTCCCTCCGTTTCTGTCATGGCTGCACTTTGGAATCCACTAGACAGCCTACTGGAAGTATTGGTATACCCAGTATCTTTTATAGGGAAATTGGTATTAAATGTGACTTTATTTTCAAAACGGAATTGAATAAAAACAATACTAAATACCATTTTGTAAATAACTCTTAAAAAATGTTAGGCTCACTTTAGACTTCTAGCTTTGTAGTAGCGGAAAAATGTATTACAGCCATTGATGGAATTTTTTACTCATTTGAAAAACATGACAGAATTATCCAACATACATTTAGCAAGAGCAGATGATGTTATTATTGTAGTGATAAATTTTGTTTGCTTCCCTGCTGCTTTTACTGCTGTTTTGGTGTGTGGTGTTCAGTTCTCAAATGCAGCAGCTTGGGTACTTAACATTAGCCTCAGTATATGGAGTAATCTTAACTCTCAAAATCAAGAAAAAGTTGTCTTATTTTTCAGTTATGTGTTTATTTTAGAATTATTTAATTGTACGTAAGACCTACCATTGCACTGCTCTATGATACTATCACTCTGTTACCATGTACTTTGGGTAATAATTGTGCTTTGTAGTAACAAGCAAAGACTTTTATCAGAACAGTTATTTTCATTATTTTACACCAAACATATTCTAAACAAGTCTTCCAAAGCTGTAGGGTAACAAAGAATGACATTTATTGTGAGCATTTTGTATCACAAGTTCCAGCAATCTGAGTATACCTGTTAATTGCTCCCTCCAGATATTTATTGATCAACTGCTGTTGTCTCATTGTTCTCCTGCCATTGATAATTACTTTCCTCGGGATAAACAACATATTTCTTTGTTTAGTTTTTCCAAAAAAAATAAAGATTTTTTCTAACTTAGTCAATGGATTTGTTATGATAATGTGTTTTAAATTCACTGTAAGCAATTTTGTTGATGTAAGTATTATGAGATACCCTATAAATGAAATTGTATTGTATTACAAACCTGTCCAGTAGATCAATAGATATTATGAAGGACCAAGCTAATTTATTTCTCCTTCTTCTTAAGTGAAAGTCTAAGTAGTCTGAGACTGGAGTATATATTTGAACAATCTTTGAAGAGAGAATTTCTCTTTTGAATAAGATAGAAAAAAAAAAAAAGGATCAAGAAGAAGATAGCTGAAGGTTTAACAGATTATAAAGCTACAGAAAGTGCTACAGACCAAGGGTGGCAATTACAGCTAAGAGCTAGGGTTAACTGGGAGCCTCTTATTTTTTGCATTTTTCTCTGGCTTTGAAAATCTTTTTGTGTCACTCTGGAATGAAAGCCAAGTGCACAAAAGCTTTTGCCAAACATGGGACTTTGGCAAAATGTTCATGTTTGGCTCAAGAAACTCCAGTTTTCCATCTTCTACTCTCATCAAGAAGTCTATTGTAGAGCTTAGGAACAATTCTGTCAAAACTTCATCAAAGTGTTTGCTTCCAAAATGTTCCAGTTTTGGCATAATGTCAGTTGGAGCAGAAAATATTTAATTGAAAAAATTCTGACTAGTTCCATAAATGTCATTATATTCATTAGGTACATATGTAACAGTAGCTGAATTAGTTATGTGTTTACACACATCAAGTAATCTGAAATATTATGAAGTCAAACAGGGCCCAAGGGTTGGCTGAGTAAGTGTCATAAATTTTAGTAACCCTTGATCTTAACTTCACGCTCATTAGAATATGTCTGTGAACAAAACTAATTGAAACATCAGGAAATGGTCAGAACACAAATGAAAAGCATTAGCAAAGAAAAATGAACACATTTAAATTAATTTAGAATAATGCATTAGGGTGACTGGCAAATTAAATTGATATCCAAGTCCTGACACACTTTTTTATTTGAAACTATAACAAGATTATTTATCAAATGAATTAATTTTCTGTTGATGGTAATATTAGCTTTTAAGGAACACATGAAGACCTAAAATAGTTTACTACAAGGCTTTAGGGATCATCATTCCAAACCCTCTAATGTTATTGTAATTGGGAACATTTTCAATGAATATAATTATGTTGTATTCATGGCAAAATATATATAAATGAAATTAAAATTAGAGTTTTTTGAAGTTTTTGTACTTTATCTGATTAGTCTGCTGTCTCTCATGAAAGTAGTCAAGTCTTCTCAGTCTTAGGTTGAGATGAAGAAATAGTGGATATTACTGAGCCAGTTACTATTGTATTCATATGTAATTTCTTCTATAGTTTCTTTCTGGGTTTGTGTGGGTGCATGTGCATTTATTCCACATGTCTGAGGTCCTCCCTCTTTCTCTCTCTTTCTATCTGAAGACTTACAGGCTTTGGTTGCTATTTCTCTCCAGAATGACTGGGATGGCATATGATGGTGATATGAAAAATGCATAGAAATTAGATGGCCTGAAGAAATTCGTAGGAGCTGGCAAAATCTTTTTACTCCAAATTCACTGTATGTCTTTGCTTTTTGTTCTTTTGAAACTAGTATTCTGTGATGTATGATAGTATTCTACAAGATATTTGCAATACTTTTTTTTTTCTCTGCAGCATACACTGTCAAAGAGTCACTTCCTATATAGAGCTCTTCTTTCAAACTTGTCAAGCACATTTCTTGTTTCTTAGACATCTTTTAAAATGTTGGTTTGTAGTACCACTCACTA
Source organism: Cygnus atratus (assembly GCF_013377495.2). Lineage (NCBI taxonomy): Eukaryota > Metazoa > Chordata > Aves > Anseriformes > Anatidae > Cygnus > Cygnus atratus. Next base: position 5,673,683 of record NC_066370.1, read on the forward strand.
TGCTGAAATATTTTGTATAAAAGGATAATAAATCATATTTTCTAATGGACTGCAATTGTTCTCTCCTGTTCTCTCAAGGGACCATGCTCTTAGAATATTGCTGAAGCCAAAGGAGAGCATCTTTATGAGACTAGCAGAGAAGACCACTCATGACTACTACTCTTTGTCTGAAAGGACTTCTGTAAGGCAGACTTTCCTTCCAAATGGCCACCAGAAGTATCATCTGGTACAAAAAGTAGGCCAAAATCAGGCTGCTCAGATGAGAAAAACTGTACCAGAAACAGAATGCAAATAAAGAGAAAATTTATTTGCACAGGAATGCTGGCAGAGTTGTTACTCAATAAATAAAAATACAGCTTTAAAACTGGTTACCTTCATAAAAACTATGTATCTTATCTAGAATTAAAGCTGCTCTAATTTGTTTTAGCTTTCCTCCCAAATTGACATTAAACTACCTTAAGTTCACTTAAACTGTGAATAAGATGGTTTATCTAATGGATTTTAAATAATTTAATGCAAAAATTAGTGTAGACTTTGATACACTATTATTTAGTTCCTATACAGAAGAAATTCTGGTTTCAAAAATATTCAGATTAGTGTTGCTCTTGTTTTGTTGCTGTAAAACAGGGACTGCAAGATGAGGCAGAGATGGACAAATGAAAGGAGCTAGTACCTGGGCTCCAGTGAAAACAGTCATTATGGTTTCCCTTCAGCCAGCCAGGAAGCTGCTCATCACTAGGAGAGTGCATGTTCATTTGGGTACTTAAGGTTCCATTAAGACAGAACAGTCCAGGAGCAAGTCTGCCAGAAAAGGACTCTACAAGCACATGTAAGTAAATAGGGCTATTCTACTCAGACCTGTATTTTACCTTGCTGTAGGAGACAAAATGAGTTAGTGTCCGCTAGTGATGAAGAGCTAGAACACAGTTGTTTGGCGAAGTCTGGGCAGAGAGGTGACACTTAGGAAGAGAGATGAAAGGTTTCTGGTTATGAATTACACAGTTCTGCTACAGAATATCTGGAGAGAAGAGCCCTTTATTTAGACAGGAGTAAACCTGCCAGTGTAACTGTGCTATGAAGTCCACGAGGAGAGTACTCTAGTAGATACATAGCATAGCACTGTACTGTTCCGGAAACTGATGTGAAGCACCCATGCTATTGGCAGGGCTTATAGATGAGGCTTTTTAGTAAAAAGAAGATAAGGCCATGACTACAAAGCACCTCCTTTTGTTCACAGGTGTGTTCTAATGAGCATGACCCTTTGGCATATCAGCCACTTCTCCCAGTTTTGTGTCATCAGCAAATTTTTCTGAGGGTACACTCTGTCCCATTATCCAGATCAGTTCGTATTCATCCATTTGTACAAAGTTAAACATTTATACTATTGTTAGAACTTTCTCAAATCAGAACCTAAAGCTTGAGGTCTGAAGCTTAGTTTAGAAAGTCGCTTTAGTCTGTAGAAACCTGTATTTGATATGTAGGTAAAACAAAAATATAAAATTGATGCTGAAGAGCTTGTACTTGACATGATTTTCAACAGTACTTCTCTAACTTCATAAATACTGAAAATAAATCAAGTTCTTTTTATATCACTCCTAAATAGTGACTCAACTGCGTAATTATAAGCACTGAAGGCTGGCAGTTTCAGCTTGGATGTTTATCTGATGTAAATGAATTATTCTCTTGGTTATGCAGAATAGGCTCAGATTATACAAAACAGGTGCAAGGATCTCACAAGAATATTCACTTTAGTTAACATTTCAATATTTCTACTTCAGTGCCACCTCAGGAGAGAAAAAGAGCAAACAAAACAATTTAAAATAAATATAAAGGATTTGCTTCAAATCTCAAAGTTTCTGTTTAGATTCCAGTTTTGGTGTAACACTGGAGTGACAAATTTTCATTTCTGAGACATACACAAACTGTACTTAAATATTCCAAACCTCAAATGTAAACACCTAACAGACCTGTCAAGTCTTAAGCACTAAGCACAAAACCTGAGGCACCTTGCCTGACTGTCCTCTGCTTCTGATACCTTCAACTCATATCATGCTAAGAAGCCACTGTCTTCCTCCTTCTCCAGGACCACATAGGCCAGACACGGCTCCTCACATCACTTATGTAGAGCTGGCTCCTTGGCTGCAGTCATCTGCCAAACTTCTGTGACACTGGCAATCTCCTGTGTCAGATTGGAAGTGTGCATAGAGATGTTCAGAGATCTGTCACTGACACCACATCTCCTGTCCCCAAGACAAGGCACCCATAGCCCCCAAGAACTCTGTGGAATCTAACTTTGTAGAGAAATACTGATTTGCTAGCACAATTGAAAAAACTTTCTGAAGTGTATGATAATATATAATATATACTTCTGTTCCTTCCCCAATCTAACTTATCATGTGGTATTGAGGGTGAGGTCTAACTGGAATTAGTATTCACAGCACTTCACAGGACATAGTCTAAGATTAATTTAAATGATGTCATGATGAAAATGAAGAAGGGACCAACCGAAGTCTTCAGAAATTTAGTGAAGATACAAAAGAATGTCTGTCTCTTTAGTCATTGTTGATATGGTTTCTCCATTGGCAGCTTCTTTGTACATTAGGGGTATGAAATTCTGTGTTGTGTGATTAGTCATTAAGTATGTCTGTTGAGGGTCAATTGTGTTGAGTCCTTGATATCAGTGGAGCTCTGGTAGCTGTAGGGCTTGTCTCAGCCCAGGTTTAGGTCTTTACTTTCAATCTGTTGGAGTGTAAAGTGTAACTAAACAAGAATGATCATTTTTACTTTCCCTATTCATTTCATTTTAGAAAGGCTTAAGTGAAACTAGGTGAATTGGGCCCTGTATCTTACATGTTTTCCATTGAAGGATATTTTCATATAGGAACTTAGATTGCTAAAAAATGATTAGCTTAATTCCTGTTGAGACATGGTAGAATTCCAATTGCCCACCTGAAAAAAAAAACATATCATTTTACCATTTTTTTTAGTGTTTCTATGCTGCAAGAAGCTCTGCTATTAATGAAAGTGCAGATACATCTCATGAGTATATAATAAACAGAAAATATGCTACCCTACCCTTTTCAAAAGAACTAATCAAGTACTACAAGGAAAATGAATGTAAATAAAATATTGATTAAGAACTAAAAGGATTTTAATTATATTACTTTCAGAAATAATTTAATTTAACCTAAATACACAACTGGGAGCAGATACTTTGCCTTAGCATTTTTCAAATTGCTAATTAAAATTTCCAGGAGGAAATTCAAGTTTAGTGACTGGATTTTAAACATAAATAATGTTTTCTTCTTTTCATAATAATTTTATGAAGGTTTATGTAGTGCCAAAATGTAATACTGCATGCATGTTCTTTTAAAAATAATCAGATAACCTGGATGCTCTGCACAAACACTGTGGGTATAAAGCAGTTCTTAATTAAGAAAACTTGAAAATTAAAGTGTGATTTTGGTTACATATCTGTCATGTCTTTTTTATATAGATTTGTATCTATGTTGTTTATGGAATTCTTTAGAGATAATTGCTTTTTGGTAAGATAAAAGCAATTATGATGATGGAGCACTCTTTGTGTATCTGTTGCCACTGAGTAGCAATTTTACTATTTATCTGAAAAGAGATGAATCTGATTCTTTATTCTCTGCCATAAAGACTTGTTCCAAAACCCAGTGATGTAAATGGAAATTACTCATCACTCTATAATTTTGTATAGTTTTTGGCTCTCAGTGCCGCTTCCTACTTTACAACATATTATTTATTAGACTGCTGATTACTTTCATATACACCAAATGGACTGGGACTACAATAATAAAGAGCAACAACATTTTGAAGATTTCTCTGAAGAATCTTTTAAAACTGTAAGTTCTTTACAGAATCTTGAGGCAAGCTGATCAAAATTTAATTAAGGTCCTTTCACCCTCTTTGGATGTAAAGAAAAGTGCCAAAATAAAGGGGAAAGGAGGCTATTGAGTTACCTGTCCAAACACTTCAGAAAAAAAAAAAAAAAAAAAAAAAGAATGAACAGTCCTCTTCTGATATTCCCTAACCTTTGATTAGGAAGCAGTAGCAAAGAGTCCCCTTTATGCCAAGACAGAAGACTAGAACATGTAATGGGAATACAACAAAATTCAGAAACACCCTGAAGAAAATTATGACAGAGAAGAATGTTGTGTCTCATTAGTCAGTGCTTCCTCTCTTGGGTCATTATGTGTACACGTCATATGGCATGTGACATACAATTTATATGCAATTTGAAAGTTTTCCTTAAAAATATACAATGAATGTCTATGCTGCAATTGTCAGTTTGCCTGTCCAGCCCTCCTTGCATATTTTGATTCATTTTCAACCAACTTTTCAACCAATTTGACAAGTAGATTTAGGGGTCTCAAAATATGAAAATCAGAAGAAGAGACGGAAAATCTATTAGAGCCCCTAATAACCTACAGCAAAGTTTCACGAATCACTAGATACTACAGGATCTGTAAAGCACACCAGTGTTGTGACTCCAGCCAATGGAAAGCTTTGGTTTAATCACACTTTTCTTAGACACCAGAAACTTGGAACCATGCATCTGAGGAAACCACATTTCACTACTCTGTTGATAATGGAAAGAATTGTTTATAAGAGATGCATAGTTTAAACATGAAGGAATTTACATATTATTGGAGTTATCTGACCAACATAAAAATGACTGTCATATTACCATTTTTCTTAAACACCGGTAAGCTTCGGACTATGTCCTGTCTTCTTCCATAGGCATCTGGTACTGGCCACTGTCAGGGTTACCAAGCTTGAAGGACCTTTGTCTTGAACAAATACGTGTGTTCCACTGTCCCTGTGACTTAGTGACTGAAATATGAACAACCGAAAATTAATTTTGGCCACTCAGCACTCTGCAACCATTACCATCCTTCACACATGGTACTTCTGCAAGAGTAAGCTTTAAAAATGAAACTCTTTTTCTTTGTAGGCACTAGAGATGCAAATTTGGTGGGTCAGAATCTGAAGGCTATCTCCTCAACTGCTCTTTCTGCAACTTAATGCTTCCTTTGCACTTTGAAGTAGTTGTATTTAAGCTGCTATGTGTACATACAGAATGATCTCTCAGGATGAAAGGTAATATGAAACTAAAGACTTTACAACATAATGCCTGAAAGAACTAAGGAAGTAGTGGAGATGCACTATTATTCACCATTAATCATTCCAGCTGGCTACACCTATGTTAAAAATGTGTGTGCGTGTTTTTACAAAATACGCAAGTGTGCAAAGACTGGAGACATGGAGAGTGCACTGACTGACTTTCTTGTGTACATTGAGTGCATGTGAGGCTACAATTCAAGTAAACGAGAATGACATTGAAACATGAAGTGTAAGCTAAAGGGAGTGTTTGAACTGCTTGATGTTCAGTGATGTATGGAGCTGACATTTGCAAATGTATGCTAGATATTCTGTTTTCATTTCTTGACCCTGTCTGTAAAGCAGTCCTTTCACCATCCAGGAAAAAGGAAGAAGAGGAGAATTCTGAGAAGTAAACTGCACTTGCCATTCTTTAGTAGGCAAGTCTACAATTCTAACCTTTGTCTGCCTCCAATCATCTAAACTTTACATATACAAAACCTAGAAACGTAATAATATATTATGTATGCTTCATTATGTGGAATTTTATTTAAAAAAAATTATTTCTGTAAGTCTTCAAGTATGGCTTCATATTTCTCATTCATTAATGCTAAATTAATATTGTTGTAAACTGATCTTAACACAATTCAGTATCTTGTTTTACATTAAAATCAAAAGCAATTGGACACAATATTTCTCTTGATCTGGACAGCAGTTTCCATTCTAATATTAAAAGATTTTTGTCATTTACATTTTTTTCCCTCAAATTCTTCTGCTTCACAACTTTAAAAAACAGTAAAATAATGGCCTAGTGGAGTATGAGAGGAGGAATAAATCTGAATTTGTGAGACGTTTAGATCCTACAGTTATTCAAGCCACATGAGTATGTCAGACAATGATTATCATAAGTGAGGACTATAGAACCTCACTGGGTAGTCAGTAGTAAATGCTACACTGTGGTTCCAATTCTATTCTTTGAACATGATCAACTAGAGCATGAAGAACCTTTGGAGAGGCTTGGAATGGAATGGAATGGAATGGAATGGAATGAAATGGAATAGAATAGAATAGAACAGAACAGAACAGAACAGAACAGAATAGTTCAAAGCTCATCTAGTCCAACTGCCTGACCACTGCAGGGTTATATAAATATATATTCATTACTCAAACAAACTGACTTCAAACAAAAATGTCATAACTCAACAGACAATCTAAATCTAACACGGTCATACATTTGATTTTTGATCTGTCTGAATGTAAAATAAAAGTTATCTAAATATTAGTATGTTTTACTCTAAAGCATGCTTGCTTGGGATCACAAAAGTGCCTCTTAAAGGATAAGAAAAACAGAAAAAAATGTTATAAATCAGTATGCCAAGTTCAAGGAAGGTCATAATTTACAAAAATAAAACAAAACACTATTTATTAGACTATTCCGTTTGTTTTGTGATTTTCAGTCAACCTCAGTTTTTATTTAGTTCCTCATTCTGTCCCTCTATTGACAGAGGCTGATGAATATATATTTTTGTAATTTTCTTTGAAATCTGCACAGAAAACAGGAGTGAACCCTAAATTCAAATAAATCACTGCAAAGACTCACTGGCTGACAAGTATGTCTTGCCTGAATGTGCCTGGTTGCTTGCACATGTGTCTAATCATTCATGTGGCTGACAAGGTATCATCTTAACAGCACAAAAAAAAAAAAAAAAAAAGACAGCCTATAAACTGTGACCCAGATGTGGACTTCCTATAGAAACATTTAATTTCATGAACTGCTTTTTAAGGTGAAGAGAGCATGTCTACCAAAAGACAAAAAGAGAAAATAGGAGGAAAAAAGCGTGGATTACATCAGTGGGGGAACATATATCCCATATTCCCTGAGGTTTGTGGTAAGATTTTGGTTGTTTCATGTGAGTAGGATGAATCCTACAAAGAAAGTTCTCATCAGTATAGACTTATTTGTTAAATCCATTTTCCTCGACCATTTCTACTCTTTGGCCATCTGTTCTGTAGAAGAAGCTTAATGATTGATTTGTTGTGTCAAAGCAGCTGCAATGAATTACACTCATGAGGGACAGTGTAGGAAGCACCAAAGATTTCTTTTCCTCTTTTTCTGTACATCATATGGCTTTTCTTCTCTTTTCTCAGCAGTTTTGTCTCATTCAGTTTGGCCATATGGTTGAAGTGACTGAAACACCCTAAACATAGGCAGAGACATTACCATTATATCCAGCAGCTGTTAGCCACAAGCTGCCCCATCATACATTTTTATTCATGTCCCTGAGCCAAGCAGGTGAGTTACACCTCTACTTAAAGCATTCACCCTTCAAATTCTTCTAAATGGAACTGGGAAAAGGACAATTACCAACTGAATGCCTAGAAATGCCTCTAACAGAGTTTCCCAGTCTTTCTGCAGCTGAGAAATACTAGAGAAAATTCTCATGTTTTCTGCCCCACAAGTAAGGTGACAAGTAGGCACCTATGAGCAAGGTGTTTGCATACTAGCTGCATGGAACACAAGTTACTTTTCCCTCAGAACAAATACCTATGTGAGAATATGGATCTATATATTCACAAATTACATCACACAGTGAGCTGACAAGATTAAACATAAAGAAAATATTAATTATGCCTTGCTTATTACGGTGAGGTAACACTTGCTTTTCTTTACATAGCCTTGCAGAGTGGGAGGAGACAACTGTATGCTGCTGTATGCTGCCTGTGAGCTGGAACGATACTGGGTGGTGGGAGTGGTTGTGGGATACTCATTGGGAACGTGCAGGGGTAAATATTTAGGTGAGCACATTATCACAGTGTCTGCAAAATGCTGAGCATGGGTAGGGGATCCGTGTGAAGGTGAATATAGTTAGTTATAGAAATATAACTAAAATGACAGTGGCTGAAAGAGGCTTGTAAGAAGGACAGGTAGGATACAAATGTCACCGTGCCACTGCTGGCTGGGAGAAGACAGGAAGAAAACTGGACCAAGTCTGTTGCTGCTCCCAGAAAAGAAGGTGCAGAAGCCAGGAGAGAAAGGAGATGACCAGTCTAGAGCCACAGTTTATCTGAGATGTGTTCTCACAGTGCCCCAGTATTCACAGTAACCTACCCTGGAAAGTATACAGCCAAAGGTGTCTGTATTGCAGTGCCTTAGATACATGATGAACAACTATTAGCAGGTGTTAATAGGTTAGTAGGCAGGTTAGTAGGTTGCTTCATAGAGTAGTAACTAGGCACTACCTATTAGTAGATAATGATCCTAGTTAATAATAATGAATAACTGTGGCTATTTATACAAAAAAGCAGACACTGAAGTATTTTCTTATTGCCTAATGTGACATAAACCACTGTGCTTATTTCTTGAAAAGATGGCACACAAATACTGAATAGTCACAAAGGGGTGCTCATAAACCAGCAGAGGATCAGAAGAATACTTGCAAAAAAAATGTACAGAGCCTAATTTCAGGCATTACATGGATTCACAGAAAGCTGGAGTTTATTTGGACACTATTTCTGAACACAAAAAACACATTCTGTTTCTAAATTATTAATGACAAATTATTCACATAGTCCTGACGGGATGGATATGGTAGTTGCTTTGCCTTTACAACTCCTTGTGCTTTCCTTGCTGCTGGTTACTTTTTATGTGCATTGTGGCATATTTTGAGATTTAATAACCTCCACTGATGGGAGAGATGGGTGACGAGGCAAGGAATTTCTCAAATAAGAAGGCTACTTGGGCTAACAAAGTCAAATTCATGACTGCCAGCACCACTTCTTTCTGTACAACTGTGCTTTACTCCTGCAGAAACTATTAAACCTGCCAAATATTTCTTTGGTTATTCCTTTTTTTCTGTCTCCCTCAAGTTGAAAGATTCATAGCCAATCAGAAAAGGTCCCTGTATGTGAGCTAATGAGGTTAATATATTATCTGCAAATATGTGAAGACTGAACCAGGAACTTAGCTATTGAGACCTGTTCACAAGGAAAGTCAATCCCATTTTGTAGCTGTGGCTTTCTTGATCTTACTATATTGCCTTTTGTTTTTCTTTATTGTTGGTTTTGGTGGTGGTGCTGTTTGGTATAAGACACCTGCTCCACTTTCCTTTTTGAAATATAGAAGAAAGGCTTGCCTATGCTCTTTATTTAGATTCTGTAAGGCATTTAAAAGAACGTTCTTCCTTATTTTTTCTTTATTGCCTGGCTTATGATTGGAGTGTTTACCATCCTGCACTGTGCACTGTTGTCTTACATTTTGTCGTTACATTTTCTTTATGTTCTTATCACTGTATTCTGTAGACAACAATTGTCAACAGAAAGAGTAAGATTAGAAGAAATTGATTTGAAAAATAGGAGAGAAGACAGATACAGTATTTCTGAAATGCAGGGAGTATATCAGGTACATCTAATAACACAAAAACTTGTATAAGAATCACTTTATGAACATTCAGATCCATGTCCTGTTGGATGGGGGTCACTGAAGTAATTTTAACTGTCACATTTCACATTAGAGTGTTATAATGGAAATGCTTCCTCCTCTTATGCCTGAGTTATGAAAAAATGTGGTTATATTATGCAAGCATTAATTGTACATACCATTTCTGTTACTAGAATTTTTCCTTGTATTACTGGAATTTTTCAATTGCTATTATATTTTCAAATATTTTAATTAGTGTTTAATTTCTATATTTACTAACTATCTTTGCGAAGTTTGAGATCAGTGTAGACCATCAAATGAATTTTTCTTTTATTCCTCTTCATATAACTTTACTAGGAAATCATAATCTATTTATGACATTGCCCCCCCACCCATCCCTACCTCATTATGAATCTTGTTCTTTTTTGGTCTTTTTCCATAACAACAAAAGATATGGATATTAATAGTCCTACTGCTCCAAATACAGAAATAATTCATAATGTTAGACTCTGAAATTCTGGCTAGAGAAGAAAAACAAGTCAGATGTCCAGATAAAGTCTGACTCAAAGTTTTTGGAAAACTGTGGAAAAGTTTACGGAGATTTCAAATCAATCTCAGATTCTTGTCAGAGAAGAGCAGTAAATACTAACTTACTGATATGGCTGATGTTTGTGTGTGCCACCAATAAAAAATGTTAGGGAATACACACATTTGTAGAGAAACTCATTAAAGTCTCTCCCTCCTTCAGCTTAGAAACACATTAATTTTCCATCCATTCTCTTTCTCATTACAATTCTGAAATTATCATAAACATTGCAAAAAGAAAAATATGTCATGTCCTTTTCTAGTTAGAGTCTATCATAAAGGGGGAGTACTTTCAGAGACATTCTTTGCTCTATTGTACATAAAAAATGAACATTTTTTAATGAACATTTTAATTCTTGAACTGAATTCTTTTACTCTAAGAAATGTTCATAAAAATCTCCCAGCAATCTGGGGGGGGAGAACAACATCATGGGCTATTACAAAAAAACTTCTACTATAACTTTTACTATACATACTATTACAAAAAGACTTTTACTATAGTTTTCTTTCAGTGATCTGCTAGTCTGAGCAGTTCAGAGGTAGGCATGTTCAGTCAGTCATCAGAGAAATGACTCGTTGTATAATTCTTTTACTTGTCGTCCCTTTTAAGCAAATGGAAAGGATAGCAAATGGTTTCTAAATCACCCTTAGAGGCTGGTCTCCTAGTCCCAATATCTGAGATGCACTCCTGTGCCTTATGCTTTAGATATAAATGTGTAGTGACCATCTATCATTGTAGTAGAAGAAGGTGTGGCAACCAGTAATTCTTTGTTTTCCTCTGGTGCTACTCTTTCAGTGAAAAGATAAGAGAGTAATTGTTAAAACCACAACATCAGATTGCTGTTTGACTTGGAACTCTAGTTTAAACTAGAAGAGTTGTTTGACTGGGACGAAAGACAAATAGGAAAGCAGAAAATGAATTATGGAAAGACTTAAGAAGTAGCGAACTGCAGTTTTGCTGTACTCAACTTGCTGTTTGCACTGTCTGTACAAGTATTACTGTATCACCTTAACCGACAAGTTTTTCCTATACTACAGGCTAAATAAGAACTCAATTAGGAAAAAAAAATATCCCCTACCTTTGGACAGCCTCTGTAAAATAATATCTTTCTTAGGGAAGGCATACACCTAATTTTAAGTTACTTAAATCCCTTCTTGGTATGGATAAGACCATATGTCTTTTTTTTTTTTTTTTTTTTTGGTCTCCTTTTGTAGGAGACAAGCTTGAATACAATGGAAACCGCAAAACAAAATTAATCAAAAATTTACTGCAGTGTTTGCTGGAGTATATATGACCTAATTAAAAACCATCTTGATACCCAAGAATGTATGTGAAGTAACTAACGTGGTTGCTTCTGAATGTACAAGCCACCTCATTGTTCACACCCACCCAGTTGTTTAGTCTTACCACAGGCATTCCTGTATCTGCTGCACTATGTGATTTTACTTTCCTTAGCATCAACAAGTTTTGCCAACATAAAATCATTGCTCCAATTAAATTTCCTACATATGTTACATCAGTGCAAGTCATAGCAAGGAAGCCCACACACATTTTAATGTTTTCTGTAATTTGTTAGTGGTCAGTATTTTTGTAATCAAGCAATTTCCATAAATTCTGTATGTTGCTGTTGCAGAATGTGAAACACTGTTGTGGTTTAACCCGGCCGGCAGCTAAACACCACACAGCCATTCGCTCACCCTCCCCCCCTCCCTCTCTGGGATGGGGGAGAGAAACAGGAAAATGAAGCCTGTGAGTTGAGATAAAGACAGTTTATTAAGACAGAAAATAATAATAATAATAATAACGATAATAGTACTACTAATAATAATGTGTACGAAACAAGTGATGCACAATGCAATTGCTCACCACCCGCTGACCGATGCCCAGCCTATCCCCGAGCAGCTGGCCCCCCCACCCCGGCTAGCCACCCCTATATATTGTTCAGCATGACATCAGATGGTATGGAATACCCCTTTGGCCAGTTTGGGTCAGCTGTCCTGGGTCTGTCCCCTCCCAGCTCCTGCTGCATCCCTAGCCTGCTCGCTGGCAGGACAGAGCGAGAAGCTGAAAAGTCCTTGGCTTGGTGTAAGCACTGCTCTGCAACAATTAAAACATCAGCGTGTTATCAGTGCTCTTCTCATCCTAATCCAAAACATAGCACCCTACCAGCTACTAGGAGGAAAATTAACTCTGTCCTAACTGAAACCAGGACAAACACAAACATCTACATTTTGATGAAGAAATTATCATGGTGCAAAGAGTGATTCCTCAAGGCTGGTTGAGTTGCTTGGCTGAGAGGACTGATAATAACAGTGAATGTCAATTGCCAAAATGAAGGTTCTAGAAACCTTTTAACATATTTCAGACATGGCTACTATCTCAATAATTAACTCAATGAAGCCCCTTGTGGGGAAAAATAACCTTATCTTGCATCTCTGACATAAAACAACACAAAAGGACAAACAAAAATATTAAAAGTATCACCATGATTTAGTGTAATCTGCAGAAATAGGGATGTTCTGCAGTCTAGTGGGGCTCTTGCAGTATAATTGAAATCAGATTATTCTGCAATAGGGCACTACTGCCTGTTTGATAATATTAATTAAATGAACACCTCTGGCACAAGGGGTAATTCTGAGTTCTTTCAGTACATCTGAGATGCTCAATAATCATCACTTCCACATAGTTTGGAGAGTCTAATTACGATGGTGGAACACAGACTGTGGATACATTTCTATTTTCAGTGGGCCCAGAAATGCATTCTGAAATCCAGAGTAGCTTGTGCATGGATCCAGAGTTCATGACTGGTCCCAGTCTGGTTAGGATGGGGAAACACAGAACTCAGCAAGCCCTGAATGCTGGCTTGTGTGGATTTATTTATTTATTTATTTTGCATATGTGTGGAGACTCTGCTCCCTGGGAATATTGGTGGAACCACAAAGAGCCTCAAAGAATATTTTGAAACTAGAATGGCATTGCAGAATTGAGTAGTGGCTCTAATTTTGAAAAGGAGATTGTATTTGTGAAAATAAATAATAGATAATAACAAGTTACAAGTATGAAACTGTCCATCATACTGAAGTGCACGTGGGTTCATGACAAGAATATGAAAGAGGCCCATTAATGAGAAATGGTAAAGAAATAAAATGGAAACCCCAACTGTATGACTTGGATAGATAACCCAATCCACAAAGGATGATGGTGGCCCCACTACAGTAATTGAACAAGACCTACAATAGTTGTTACCAGAAAATATTAATGACCATGACATAGAAGGCAGAAAGCTTATGAGCTGGATTGGTGTATTTTAACAATGAGAGGTCTGAAAGAAGTCGCAGTGGATAAGTCTGCCTTGATGCTTTAGTTTGGATCAGGAGTGTTCTTTAAAGAGAATCTTCAAATTATCTCTACTTACCACTCTGTGGTTTACTCTTTGTGTGTACACAAACTGGATTCCTTTCAGATTAAAACTAAACCAGTAGGTGTGGTTTAGGAATGACCAGTGCACTCCAGTTACTAATAGATATTCAGTTCCCAGGACTAGCCTATGATCAGTACAAAGCCAAATGACCAGAATGCGTATAGTGTGGATGTTGGATCTTTAGCACCAACTGTTATCGTGGGTATAGTATTGGCATGAAAAGGCTTTTGAAACTCATAGAGTCATGTGGTGCCGTCTGTTACTTCTTAAATATCCTCAGTGGCTTTGGCCAAGAGTACTGGGCTCAGGCCCTTTTCTGAATTTCATATTAAACTCGTTACTTCAACTCACTTGCAATATGCTAAACAGTTGCAATATATTTGACTTTCAATAGCAAAATAATAGAAAACAAGACCAGAGAAAAGACATTATGTAAATGATTTCAGTAACTGCGAGGTGGAACCAAGATCATTAGGGTCTGTTCAGCTTCACACAGTAGAGACAAAATTTTCTAGTAAGTCCAGGTTTGTGACTCGTGTAGAACTCACTTTCCTTTTTGTATTTTAGAGGAGCACGTTTCCAGATCTTTTTCTACTGTTTACTGATTTTTCAGTAACTTTGTTATTCTGATTTTCCATTTGGGCTTCACAAATTCTTTCTAATCTGTCAGATTAATTAGAGAAATTTATGATCCTGTATTGTAATAACATTTAATCAAGCTCTAAGACTACAGTGCTCCCTAGAACTAAATGACTGTTGCATACAAAGATCACAGTACACTTAATATCAATTAATTATGGACTACAGACAGTAGAAGCTTGTTAGCAAAACTCCAAGCATAAAACAAAATCTTTTTTAATAAATAAAAACAAAATACCCACCTGACCATATATAGTTTATAACTATCCCACAGATTGAAGCATTAGGCTTTAACATACACTTACAGATGGATGCAATTTAAATGTTATGTCATCATGCAAGAGACATCCAATTACTGCATCTTTCAAAATACTAAATGAATATTCATCCTTTAAAGTTTTAGAAATAGTGGGGAACATCTGATCTGAATAACCAAAGTAAAATATATACATGTGGTATACACGAGTAAAAATGCTTACATGCATAGGTATATTTATAGATGTGTAAACAGGGGAGTAAGAAAAAGGAAGACAAATTCTGCAAATGCAGAACAAGGCAAGTCTCTGGCAGATTAAGTGCATCTCAGTTAGAAAAAAGATATCTACAGTCTGGTAATTTTTCAGCATATTTCAATGACTTCTGAACCAATGTTTGGTTAAAATCTTTTGAAATCTATCCAGGACAGTTAGTAGCATTTTAAAATCATTTAGAGATCACGGAAAAGAATTTAGCGCATACATAAACACTTGAAAATCACAGGACAGAGCTCACTCCTGAGCTCGGATTCCTGGGCTGCTGTGCAACACCTTCATCTGAAGGCCATATTTTCCATAACAATGCTACTCAGAGAAGCCTAATTTACACATTGCCACTGTGACGCATTGTGTTATTCCTCGGAACACCAGGGTGCATTGTTCATGTCACATTACATTTGTGCTACAATTAAAGTCACTGTCTGAGTCTGACACAGTTTTATATGATTGTTACACTGTAGATTGTATACTGAAGGATCTTAAAAAGTGATCAAAAATAATCCCAAAACTGGCCTGGGAATGGAATAGGTGTTAAAGATTAACTTTGCAACTATTATGTACATGTATACTATACGTATGTCTCTATATAAAATATATATATGCATGGGTGGTTTGTTACAAAGAGTTTTTCAGTCTTCACCATTTACCACTCATGTTTATCCTCACAGTACACTGGCATTAGCGATCCTTAAAGACATAAGTTAACAAACCTTCACAGCCAAGTGTAGTGTGACAAAACAAAGAAAGCGAATTTTCATTAAATATTAGGCAAAACTGTCAATCCCATGGTAAAGTGGCCTGTGGAAATACCGCCCAAACAAAATTTTGGGAGCCAGCTGTTCAAAGCATTTAAGACCAGGCTGGCCGCAATGGGATGTTATCACACTGCCTGACTTTACACCTCTAATTTACATGATTTAATTAGGAGCAAAACTCCCTATGCAGTTAACAGATTCTCCAAAGAATGAATCAAAACACCTATTCAGAAGCCTATTTTACAAACAATGATTACACAAGGAATCATAGTTCTATATTTAGGCCTTTAGATTAAATGCCTTAAGGAAAACAGTATGAACATCCCCAATACCAGAAAATGAACAATTAAGAACATCTCTTACTGACAGATAATTCCAAATGACTTCTTAAATTACCTTCTGAGATGAACAAAAAGTTTTTATCAGACTTGCATGTGGAAACCAGAGGTAAACAACTTCTTTGAGGCAGTATGGTGGCAAATTCAAGCAAAACATGGATCTGAAGAATAATACCTAATTAATAACAGCTAATACCTAATTAATAATTATTATGGCAATAGCCAGGGTAGCTTTGATCTGACCAGATAGCTGGTACCTTTGATAAAAACCAGAAGCTACCTCAGTGTTTTACAAAACATATGATTCAGATAGAGAAGCTGTTATCTGTCATATAACAAACTTCTGAAATTCAATCCTAGTGCAACTGAAGCTGTTCAGAATTTGCCATTGATGTCAACAGGACTGAAATTTTGTTTCTGATGCGTATATGATAAGGAAATCTCTCTCTCTCTCTTTTTTTTTTTCTTCCCAGTGTGAAAAGTAAGCGAAAGCAGAGATGTTGCCAATTTTTACTTTGTAGATATATTTCATGTCATTTATGTCATGCTATAGTCAGATGAATGAATATAATCAGTTTCACAGGGGACAAACAGAAGAAGGACACAAGTTATTAGTACATCTATTTTTGACATTACTAGGACTGTTTAGAACACTTTTGCACTGCTTCTATAATACAGGAATCAGTAAATTCTGCTACTGTAGGATCTTAAAATAGCACCAAAAGTTAATTTTTGATAGTCAACGTTTAAGAATGTTGACTGATGAATATGCTTAATTGATAACGAGTGCTTGATTAAAACCTTTTGAATTCCAACATGAAACATATAATTTATGCATTTCAAACCTATGAAGAGTGAAAATCCTCAAGGTAAATATAATCAAAGATTGTTGATATAAAGGTGAGGATTTGGACATAAGTTTCATAATGCCGATGCCGAACCAATCTTAAAGGCATGCTGAAATTGGCTTTTCTGCTTGAAAATAGCACTTTATATACATACATTTCCACTGAAATTGATACCATAGTCAGTCCCAACGTGCTTTGTGAGAAATGACTTATGTATTTTAGTGTTTGTATTATTATAACTGATCAACAAGGGATCCAGCCTAGAAGTTGGTATGACTTGAAGTCAACCAAAAGAAGTTGGATGAACTAAGGCTAGTAATGTATGTTTCCTTGTCTTGCCTGTGTTCTGTGTGCCTCTAAATTCTCCCAGTCACACCTACCACCTCCTTGTCATCTTTGTTTCTCTTAACCATCAATTCTACATAGAGATCCCTAAGCTAGCACTAAACCAAGCCATCTTCGTGCACACAGCACAGTCTCGTGCAGACGGGTCACTTGGAAGCAACAGATCTTTTGTACTCAAGAAGAACTGGAAAAAAATCAAATATTAGAAGCAGTAGATCTTCCACACTCACTCTGTACTTGAGCTAATAACTATAGACAGAGTTTAATAGATTGAAGAGAGTGGTTGGAGAAAGACAATATGCTTCAGCAAAAAATATATGTGTCAATGTAGCAATGTGTGACTGGCTCTGCATTATATTCCCCAGCACTACCCCTTCTAGAGTGAGACTACAAAAAGCACACCTGGATCTGTAGTTTTGATATTATGCCATTAACATCAGTGCTCAAATTTAACTCCATAGGGAAATAATGGGTGATATAGGAATGTTATGAGAAATGATGAATTAAGTTAAGCAACTGTAGGTTTGGTGACACTTCTGTTTTTAGATATAATACTCGACAAGGAATCCCAAGTCAATAAACTTGAGCTGTATATCAGATATTAAGCAATATGGAAAATAAGAGAAATAATCCACCCACAACTTGGCAGTATAGCAGTTGTTGGAGGTAACAGTTTGTAGGGTCATCTATTTGGCCTCTCCCTTTTTTAAAAATAACAAGATAAGCTGTCATATTAGAAATGATGAATCAGCTGATCACAACTGTACAAATACTAAGTGAAATTAATTGCAATTTCTATTACAACAGTATATTTCCAACACAGGCCTTTGTTTTTAAAAGGTTCCCAATCAATGCTATTTTTTTCTGAAACAAGTTTCAAACAGCAAATGTTTTTATTATTCTTTTCAAATGAATAAATATGTTTTGTTTGCAGGAACTGGGATTAAATGTATAGTTTCTAGAATGTAATAGACCTTGTCCAAGGAAAATTTTTTAACAACTTCTGTTATTTTAATATATATGGAAATCCGTAAATCTAGTGTGATTGCCAGCCTTATAAAAGAGGATAGACCTTACAGTTATTTCAACCAATAGTACAGATACAGGTCAACCATGTGAACCTGCAAGACAGATGTAGAAAAAATCAGGACTGAAAGTACTGTAAGTCTTATCCAAGTTAATGGCTTTGTCAGAGGGAGAGTGAGTTGAAGACTGGGTTAGACATAAAACAGATCAACTCTATTAATCTCATTTAAAGGTTTTCAGAGGAAATAGAAAAACACTGATGGATTTGTTATTAAGATACCAAATCTAAATCCCTTCCAAGCCACCCGTGTTATCTTAGGCTCAGTCTTTAAAAATTATTCAGCTGACTTTGTGTGGTTTTGATTGCTTTGTCTTATCTTCAAAGTAGCTACATTTTTACAAAATTTCTAAAGTTTGTTTCCATAAACAGACAAACTGGTGATGTTCTATGACGGGAATATCCACTGACCTATTGTCAAAAATCTTAATGTTTTAAGAAAACTAAATAAACTGGCATTTCACCAACAGCTGACAGTTCATAGGCTTGATAAGAAAAGGAGGCAAATAATCTATCAAAGCTGTATAGTGTAAAAAAGAAAAGCATTTTCCCTCCTCTTATTCCACAGAACTTCCTTATACCAAGAATCTTGGTTTCCTCACCTGCTAGGTAAGAAGAATGACAATGAAGATACATCCAGAAGCAATAATCCTTGTAGCATGAATTTTTTGAAGGGTGAACTACCATTACTGTTGAAATGGTTGGTTTCTCTCCAAATTTGTGCTTTCATGTGGAGGTACTGAAGGCAACCAGCCTGTGCTGTTGCTGTTTTCAGTGATGATTTACTGACATTTCCTTCAGATTAATGCTCAGTTCTCCTTTTTCCTCTTTATTTTTTTCTTCCCCTGGGGAATACATAGGTGACTTTTTCTGGGCCAGTTTAAAGAAAGCAACTAGCTTAACTTCCATAGGACTGAAGCAATGACATGTGAGATTTCAAAACATGACAGTAGAGGACAGTGGGAGATCTAGTGCTTAGGACATACCCAGAAGCCCAGAGTCAATAATAGCCTTACTCTGCCCCTGCCATACCAAAGTCAATATTCAGATCTGCCTTGAAACAACTACTCCAACCAAACCACTTAGCCCATAGATACTTTGGCTTACCTCTTACCAGCTTATTCATGTATTAAGAACACATTAACTTGTAAATCCTATAAGCAATGCTTTCTGTCTCCCTACTTTAAGAAACAGTATTCTAAAGCAAAATTAATACCTCCATTTGCAAGGGATGAGCTCAACTGATACAGTACAAAGTACTGTGCTTTCAAGAGTACTTTAGTTCCATTAAGTGAGATATAGTGACAGACTAGGAGATGCTTATGAATGAATTTCCAGTTGCGTTCTTCTCACTGTCACATTTTCTCTGTCAAACTTGTGATTCTCAGATTAGCTCTTTAGTGAGAAGAATCAAGTCCCATTGCAAATGACAACTGCAGTTTCTCGATTTCATTAGTGTCTCCAGCCAGCCAGTGAAACTGGCCACTTTGTAGTTTGTCATTGTCTTGGAAACTAATTTAATACTGCCCTATGAAATGACCCCTTACTAGAATGTACTGTGTAACTGGCATGGCACATGGATTTTCCATCCCAGATACAGCAGAGACCATATAATCATAGAGGAAATGGTGAGAGCTCTGTCAGTGTCAGTCATGGAGGAGGTTATTTTAACTCATGCCAAAAATGCTTTACATCTCCCATAGCGAAGAGCATTTTCTTTCTCCATGGACATAAAGGAATCATTGGTTTAAAAAGAAATCAGTTATATAAACACACACTGTTCATTAGTTGTCACCTCATCACAGGGCAAAAATTAATTTTAGCAGTTCATATTTTCTCAGTTCTGTGATTTTACACTGGTTTGTATGATGCTACGTTTCACCGAAGCAAATTTTAACTCCTGAGTACTGGGATGTTGGGAACTACTGATACTTAGCAGAGGAGAAGAGAAGGGGGGGGGAAAAAAAGCCCAGTGTTTTGTGTGAGCGTCGGGAAGTAGGAAATCCTCAATACAGACCAGAGCATCAATATAATCAAAATTAAAAAAAAAAAAGAAAAAAGAAAAAAAGACTTTTGGCATCCAAATGAGTTTGATTCTTGTTGAAATAGACCTGTGCTCCTAAATCACATATGTGCTTTTAAATGCTTCCACTCTGTTGTTTGGATAGTCAGCTATTAAAGGAGAATTTCTCAGGATTCCTAATTTCCCAATGACCTGCATGAGGTGTGAAGTACCACTAAAACTTGTTTAGCTTTTTGGGCATAGAGGGAGAAAAGTCTCCAGGATTAAGAAAAATGTAAACTCTCTTTAAAGAAGATTTGAATGTTTTGCTGGGAAGAGCTGAAGCAGTGAGATATCCCACCTACACCTGCCTTTTATTATGTGATTTTGTATCTGCCATGAGGTGCAGATTCAGGAAGCAGCTGCTGAGGGAATCAGCAACAAGTACTGGCACAAACAGAACTGGCATTTCAGGCCTTTTTTTTGTGTGTGTGTTGCTTTCCACACTTACTTGGAATTTGGTAAAGCAAAGACATTTACTGACTGAACAAGATAACGCAAATAATTCACATTCATAGCATGTAGGAATCTGAACTGTGCAGAACCTGAAAACTATTTAAACATTTGTCTTGATCCCACAGAAGGGAGACACTTTTACATGAGAATAAGAGAGACTGTGTTGGAGACATTTGAGAATGCCTGAAAAATCAAGGACTGGTTAAGAATATCTACCCAATAATTTTCTGGAGAGAGTTCCTTTATGATTGAATTAGGTTTCCTGATGACACTTGCATTTCTAACTGCAAGCAGATGCCAGGGAAGACAGAACAGAAAAGGCATACATGAAAATAGCTTGAGTGAGCCTTTTGAGAGTTCTGTAAAAGTTGAGATCATTTCTCTGCAAGCACCAGTTTTTGACACACCCATAAAGTACTCAAAATCTTATTTGTTATGATCTGCTCATCTGCACTGTCGTTCCAACATAGGAGCTGTGATGATGCAGGACCACACATCATAGTGATTTATGTGAGCAAGGGGATCATTGACAGCAAGAGGTTTAGGGGTTACTTTCTTTCATTTTTATAAAAGCACAAAATAAGAGTAAAATGTTTCCGCTGAAGGGAACTTATTGCAGATTCTTCCTTTGTGTATAGTATACTGAGAAGCTTTCAGATAGGATAAGGAAATGTTTTGTTTTGTTTTGTTTTCCCTTTCTATTTTTACTCCACAAAATATCAAGTAAGAGATTGATTAAGGTCTAGATAGCCCTACTTTCTTTCTTGGAAAGACCTCTTGACAACCAGACTTGGGTAGCTATTGCCTTCTAAGTCTGCAAGACTCAAACATTACTAACTGAAAGCATTATACTTCTAAAAATTTCTTAAAGCATGCATATTTGATCCTTAAAAATGTTATTCTAAAGGTATAAATATAATAATGACTGCCAAATTAAACTAAAATCTTTCATGGCATTTGCTATACTTTGTACAGTTTAGTTAATCTTTCATTTTTTTCAGAAAAAAAAAAAAAGAAAAAAGGTTTCATTTGGAGTTAGCATCATTTAACAAGCCTTTACTAAAAACTGTGTTACAGACTATTTATTTATTTAAAATATACACAAAGAATGCCAAGGTAAATATTAACAGAGTCCATTTAGTCAGAGAACATCTGGAAAGACACCTTATATCTTCCTTCTGCTTTCTAGCTAACTCAGAATATTAGATTTCTGCTCCTCCTCCTTTTTTTTTTTTTTTTTTTTTTTTACCACATACAGTAAATTCCCCTAGTCTGTCGAGCTGAAAGAAGAAAGAGGTCTGTTTGCTGATGACATCCTGCCCTGATTTGTCAACTGTGACAAGGGGGAGGAAGATCTTACCTTAAAATAGAGGCTGGATGGAAAAGGCAAAACACAATTGATCAACTGTGCTGCAACTAAAACTGTTTTAAGGAAGTACTGAAATAGCCTGAAATATCAGAGGAAATGATAACTAAATGACAAATTGGAAGAAGAATCCCCTCACCTTCTAGTCTGTCACATAACAGTATGAGATTACCAGGGGAGGTTGGAACAATGTCTCCTACAGCATGACTGAGCTTCTTGATATGAAGGGCTCTATCTAAGAAATGAAACGTGCGCATCCAGTGGAGGAGATATCTTTCATTTTCACACCATACCATACCATCACCAACACAGTTCTCATTGACTTCCTGAATTTTCA
The DNA here is from genome assembly GCF_013377495.2 of Cygnus atratus. Classification (NCBI taxonomy): domain Eukaryota; kingdom Metazoa; phylum Chordata; class Aves; order Anseriformes; family Anatidae; genus Cygnus; species Cygnus atratus. The sequence goes on from NC_066370.1 coordinate 5,695,997, forward strand.
CAGACAGAGAAATTTTACTGTGTGTGAAACGCTGTAGCTCTGGATATATACTGGCTACTCTAGCAAGACTCTTGCTTCCTTAACGCTGGAATGGAGAGTTGAAATACATGCCTCATCTAGCATAGAGAATCCATACTAATTCTACTGGGGACTGGACCTTTCTACAGACATCCAGAAAGGCATGGTGTTGTTCACTCTTCAACAGTTATTTGCTCCTTAAGAGCACGGGTAATTTGATTGGAATTTTTTTTCATTTGTTTATTTGAAAGCTCTTAGTAAATTATCAAGTCAGCCTTGGCAAAAGGAGGAGTTTGGTGTACACCAGATGTTTTTGTGCCATCTTGATCATGACTCCTTTTCATGACTACCTTGCTAAGTTACTTGGTTAGCTGTGTGCATGACTGCTAAGAATTTCAGCATTGCTCTGGAACCAAGAGGTGAGTTTCACTGTCAAACAGAACTGATGCTTTAAGTTATTCATCACATTTAGGAAAACTTAGGAGGAAAGAGTATATCAGCTTTTGTTACCGCACTTTTACATAATCAGCTGGCACTGGACTAAATTGCTGCAGCTTTAGCTTTTGAGTTTGTTTTCATGGTAATCCTCCCCCCACTCCCAATTCCAGCAGCTCACATGGTGATGTGGGATGATCTGTGAAAGGAGACAAAAAAAGTCTGTGCTGTTTTAACCAAGCCTTTAAAATACAAATGTTCTCTCCTGCAAGAGAACAACAAGCAGTTCAAGAACAACTCGGGGATCTAGTGATTAGTAACCTTACTCCTGGTAGGTGAAAAGGTGTTTGTTTCTGTTAACCAATTTAAGAACAATCTTTGCAAGGACCATGCACTTTTGTAATCCTGACATGGAGATGTAATTTAAACTATGATAACATCTAGACTTTACCTCAACTTGCTAACAAATGTGAAAATCATAGACACAAGTTTCTCTTGAGTTACTTGATTCAAATTGCTCTTTGAGGTACAGTCATGCGGTATTGTAACTATAACATTGTCAAGGCCAGAGCTGGTATCTCTGCAATGTTTGGATGTACCTGTTGAGGCTGGTGTGGGTTCAGAGACTGCCGCACTGTGCTCTAATTAGCTTCAATAAGAACCTAAATTGGAAATAATTATTGAAGGGTTGTCTTCTCTACATTAGAAGCAGGGAACATTTATGGCTGGTCTCCATATGAACTTGCAGATCTGACCATCTCCTGTCCACATGGGGGCCTCATTTTTGGCAGCCTACTAGGAAACACAGCTAATATTTAGTAGGTTTTATATTCAACTGATTAGTATGCTCAGGCATGTCTTGAGGATCCATAGGATTGCACTTGCAGAGTTGTGATTTGTATTCCTTGTGAAGGGCCTCAAGGTGAAGGTGTTACTCATATTTTAACATAAATATACCCTTGTACCTGAGGCCAAATACGGATATCAAAATCTGTGGGTGCAGAGCCAGAATAAAAAACAGCAGCAAAAAACAAACAAACAACAAAAAAAAACACCCAAAGATGATTCTTAGATTAGAAAGCTAATTTGCTGAGCTGCAGTTCTGAAAACAAACAAACAAAACTAATGTATTCTTAATCGCAAACCATAATGACCTTGAAATAGTGGAAATAAAATCATGGAGTGGGCCTCTTGAACCCTCTTCTGGGTGCATGAAGGGTGCAAAGGAGACTGAAAGAAGTTGATATGGATTTACTACAGCAAATCATGTCTGACTAACCGGCTTGCCTCCCAAGATAAAGTACATGACTTGTGGATGAGGGTACAGCAGCTAATGTCATTTTTCTAGACTTTAGCAAAGCTTTCAAGACAGTTTTCCACAGTATTCTAGTATCCCAGTTAGGATGTTGTGGTGTGGATGGCTGGACAACTGGATGGGTAAAAAAACGGTGGGATGGTGAGGCTCAGAAGGCAGTACTTAGAGGATCTTAGTCTCCCAGTAGACCAATAAAAAGTGAAGTACTGGGACAGTCTACTCGGGGAGCTGTGCTGTTTAATATCTAAATAATGACCTACAGGATGTGATGGAGCTCTTGTTGAACAAGTTTGCAAATGACGCTGAACTGGTGGGAGCTGTTGATATACTTGATGGTCAGGGCAGCCGGACACAGGTGACTACATAGGCTGGAGGAATGGACCTATGTAAACCTCATGAAATTCAGGACAGATGCAAAGTCCTGCATCTGAGAAAAAACAATCCCCAATTTGGTGAGGAGCAACTGTGCTGAAAAGGACCTTGGTAGAGTGTTAGAAGATGTTGATACACCAGAGTGAATTTAGAGGAGGACCATAAAGTGATTGGGGGTTGGAGTACTTGTCCTGTGAAGAGAGGCGGAAGAAACTGAGTTTGTTCAGCCTGGGGAAACGACAGCTTCAGGGGCGGGGGGGGCTAGCAGTGGCCCCTGGTAGTCATGGGAAGGCTATTGAAAAGATGGAACCAGGCTCTTCACAGTGCACAATGGAGTGACAAGAAGTGACAGCCATAAACAGAAACAAGACAAGATTTGGCTGAAGAGTAAGCTTTTTGTCTATGAAGACAGTCAAGCAGTGGAATGTGTTGCCCACAGAGATTTTCAAGATCAGATTGCACACAGCCCTGAGAAACCTACCAGAAGTTGACAGAGACCTCATGAGAAGTCCTTTCCCATCTGGATTATCCTGCGAGTCTAAGTAGATTTACCATGGGATCCCTAATAAATGGTAAATATGCAGTTGCCAATAACACTTTTAGATTTATATTTTGGAACAGAGTTGCATTTCAAGGAGGTGCTGTCCTTTCCATAAGAATAATTTCCCTGTGTCTCCCCCCTAATGGGAAGCAGATCATTAACCAAGTTAATAATCATATTCTGTTTTCAATAAAATCCTAGTGCCTTCAGTTCTCTTCTCTGGAAAACAACTCAGTAACAAACTGAAATGAAGAACAAAACAAAACAAAACAACACCACAAAACAACAACAAACAAAAAAAAAGCAAACCAAAAACTGAGGGAACACCATTCACTGAAGACACAGCAGAAGAACACATGGCGCCTACTAACTCTTCCCCCTCCTTCTCCAGAGAGCTGTTAAAAGATCAAGGCACAGAACCATTACAAAATAAACAAGCACTACAGATTTTGCAGTAGGTGGGACCATCTGGACCCAGATAATGTCACCCTAAACAATCTGCCATCCAGTTGCAGGGAAAGAGAAAAGTCTTTTGTGACTCAGAGCTAAAAAGCTGAGATGGCAATGTGGCTTATTTGCTCCCTGAACCCATTATAGAAAATAATTATTATTTATTATTCCACATAATGCCAGTGGACATGGCCAAGCACCATCTTCTACGTTCACACTATCTGAGTTGTGCCAAGTATCTGAAAAATGCCGACTGAACTAGTAGATACTTGGTGGTATTCAAAAGGCTTTTTCTGCTGTATTTCTGCAGAACAATCAGACCACAATCCATCTTTTTCCTTTGTGTTCATGTACTCATACAGTGTTCAGCATACAGTGTTCTATGCACCATCATTTGCTCTAGCCTTAGAGCAACAGCACATAGATGGACCTGCTTGTGCCCTGTGCAAGACCTTGTCTGTTTATGGCAGAATTAGACACATCAATGAATAAGCGTAAGACTGAGTTGTAGTGTATTTACAGGAAAGTAAAGCAGAATAGTTCTCAGCAACTGACTGTGAATATGATCCAGTCCATCTACGAACTGGTAGTATGGTCTTATTTTGTATTCTTGAAATAACCTTTTAAAGTGATGTACTCAGAGGGGTGGCTTTCGAAGGTCATACAGTGTCACTGATGAAAAGCTTAAGCAGGAAGCCGTAAGAGTTTTAGTAGATGTGAGGATTGCTCACACCCTGGAATTTTAAGAGCAACTTTGAAAATCTTCTGAGCAATGTAAGGAACTAACTCTTAACTTCCTGTGCAAGAACTGTCTTGCTGGAGTCATTAAGTTTTACTACACACAAATTATTACCAATTAGGGCCTAAAGCTGCTTCAAACAACAGAATCCTGACTGGTGTGTGAGAAGGCAGGTAACTCATTTGTAGCAACAACAGAAATAACATATGATTTATATGATACCTTGCTGCACTGTACTTGCAGTAGTGTGATTCATCGTCACGATTAGAAATCACTGAAAACAGAGAGACAGAGAACAGAGCCAAATACTCATCTGATGTCAGTTTATGTTGATGCATTATGCCTCCTGCTATAGAGTCGTGCTGCGGAAAGGTAGGAACATTTGCAGCAGACTCACACAATCGGTTCGTATTATGTGAACCTGGACTATTCCAGGTTATAGGTCACTTGTTTCTGTGGTTATATGTATGTATTTTGCAGTGCCAATTGGAAAGTCCAAGGCTTATTGGTATAAAGTATTCTGAAAGGAACAGGGAAGCATGAGAATGCCTTTGCAATATCTTCCTGGTTATTGCTGAGATTATATTGTTTTGATAAAAAGTACTAGGGCCATAACTGGGAAAGCAATTCCAAAGGTATCACTGTAAAGAGATAATACTTTTACCCTGAGAGAAATGTTGATATTAGATGAAGGCATAAGGTAAAACAGCAGGTGTCAAATGTATTACAAACAGGAAAGACAAAACCGTAGATTAAATTGAAATAAAGGATTCATTATATTCAGATTACACGGGTGAAAATTTCCTTTCTTGTGCAATCTCAAAAAAAGTCCAATCTAATAATCTTCCCAGATAATCAAAGCACATTTCACTCCCTGCCTCTACTTTCTCTTTTTACTTTTACAATTTTCCAGTCCAATGAATGTTAGAAATGTACACAATTAACTACTTGGTTATCTGCTCTAATACATTGGATCAATTTTGACTGTACTTATGGTTAAGAAAGATAGAAATGCCTTCATGCCTTAGCTGCTAGCATTCCTTCTGTATGCTGTCATACAGTAGGTGTAAATAAGAAAAAGCCAAGTGATACTTTGAAACTGAACAGAGATCACAGCATGGTTATATGCATCTCCTGCCTCCATTATACTGTCAACTCCCCCTTTGGGTTCAGGGTTCTACATTCCCTTTTATTCTTATTTTAAACTGATAGACATATAATTAAACAAGCTTTTGGTTTGACTTCAAGTTGTTATTTCTACAGTGTCCCCTGCAAATATATACTTATTACTCTTCTTACTTTAAAGATATGCAAATTTATTTTTAACAAGAGAAAGATAAAGAGCAAAAAGTTGTTTCAGCTTAGACTAGTTAGAACTTGCATTATTTTTCTGTGCAAAGATGTTCCCTTTGCTTCACTGCATATAACACAAGTGCTAGAAGATGCAGTAGTTATATTTTCAGTTCTCTACTTGTCACTGGGAAAGAAAATACTTGCTAATAGCTTCAGAAGAAGAAAGAGATAGACTGTACAAGATCTTACAGGAGTTCAACTAGAGTTGAACTGGGAAGAAGGAGATCAGGTTTATATCCTTATGTTGATTTGCTATCTTACAACTTATCAAAAAGTTGGCTAATGGGATGGGCTAGGGACATGGGTATGACTGTAGCAGCATCTTCCTGTGTTATCTCCTTTATAATTGCTGAAGGGAGCCATCAAGCTGTTTAGGATTTAAGGACTGGATGTTTGAGCCTAGTGGCAAAAAATGTATGCGCTTGGGGGTGGAATCAATCTTGCTTGGCACCTGAGCATCAATTGAGCAGACTGAAAGTCTAAGGCCTGAAAGTTTTAAGAAATCTTAAATGTCTAAGTATCTAAGAGGACCTATGTTTTAAGATAAGATCATCATTAGCTTATTTGCTTCCTTTACCACCTACGTGTATGTGAAAATATGGCTCAGCTTACTCTGGAAGTTCATTCAGGTATAGCCTGCAGCTGTTGCTGCTAAAAGCTAGTCCAGACCATAGTGGTTATTTCTTCTTCTCCCCATCACAAATGTTCCCAGATATTAAGTAACCTTATACTTAAGGATAACTGCCTGGAATTCACTTTGTTTAATGTATTGTGTTGGATTTTGGACAAGTGTATCTGTAGCTTAATCACTTGTTACTTGCTTTTTGCTACTGTCATCTAAACACTTATTTTTTGTGTTCTGACACATTTCTCAGAAACATCTAAACATTATGCATTGGAATTCTGAAGACAGAATTTTTTCATTTTGAATTTTGAGGTTACAATCTCTAATTAAAATCTTTCTTGGTGGGAAAAATAATAAGAAAAAAGAATAATTGAAAAGGCAAAATAATCCCCACTCAAAATCAAACACTGCTGGAGGAAACAAGATGTTTTCAGTGGAACACATTTTTTTTTTTCCCACCCCTCCTTTCTTCTCTTTTTTCAGTTTAGGAACAAACACAAAATATCTACCATTCTCCCAGTTCTAATCACAGAATCACAAAATTGTAGGAGTTGGAAGGGACCTCAAGAGATTGTTGGGTCCAAACACCCTGCCAAAGCAGATTCCCTAGAGCAGGTTGCCCAGGTAGGCATCCAGACGGGCCTTGAATATCTCCGGAGAAGGAGACTCCACAACCTCCCTGGGCATCCTGTTCCAATGCTCCGTCACCCTTACCGTGAAGAAGTTCTTTCACATACTGGTGCAGAACTTCCTGTGATCCATTTTGTGGCCATTGCCCTTTGTCCTGTCCCCACAAACCACTGAAAAGAGGTTGGCCAAATCCCTGTCTCCCAGACTTAAGATATTTGTAAATGTTAATAAGATCCCCTCTCAGTCTTCTTTCCTCAAGGCTGAACAGACTCAGGTCTCTCAGCCTTTCCTCATAAGGGAGATGCTCCAGGCCCCGTATCATCTTTGTGGCCTTCCCCTGGACTCTTTCCAGGAGATCCCTGTCTTTTTTGTATCAGGAAAATCTCCAACTGTATAATAATCTCCAACTGTATAACACACTGCCACATTACTGCATTCAATGCCACCTACTGAACTACTAGAACAACCACCCATTGCATCAAGGAACACTAGGGAGGTCTTGCACACTAGTACTAACCGTGCTCAGCTTGTGGTGACTGACAAAATCGCTGCAGACAGTAATAAATAACGTTTCAGACAGCTGCCGTGTGCTTTCCTCTGGAACTTTTTCTCACAGGATTTAGGTTAAGCTAACATGAGCTACATTATATTATTACACTAGCACCAAGACATTGAAATAGTCAAGGGTCCATTGTTTGTGCAGGAGTCAAGATGCAAGAAATGCAACGTGGCCTGTGTAATACCTGAAAATATGTGAAGCAACCATTCAGATCTATACATCTGGGATTTCCTATTTGTTGTTTTTCTGTTGTTGTTCCTATGGCACTGCTCACCTTTTTCTATTTACTATTACTTTACTATTATTTTACTATTTACTTTACAGGTTATTGGAGTAAACAATCCTTTCTTTTTCCAAATGCTAAGATGCAACTTAAGAATGTGAGTATATGTGTTATCTATTGCGCAGTGTTCTTTTTTTTTTTTTTTTTTCTGTGCATGTGTATGTTTTATGTCAGGTACAAGTAAGCTAATACAATGGTTTCCAACCCTTTAAGGGCTGGATTTAGTCCAAATTTATGAAGGATGCAGAGCATCATCTTATCCAAAACACTTCCTAAATTTGTCTTTTTGCTAAAATGAGGCCACCTAGAAGATTAAAAGCTTTCTTCTTTTTTTCTCCTTTAAAAAACATAATTACGCTCTGATTTAAAACTCAAATTGGACACACTTGTATTGGTAAGATGTTCTTTTTTCCCTTTAGGGACAGCATTCCTATTAGTCACACAAGCTGTCAAATCATTTCATAGTCCTTTTTCTTTTTTTTTAAAATATACACTATGCATCCATTATAGATGAGAAATTTAAAGTTTTTTTTTTCTTTTTAAAGTATCTCAATTAAATCCTTATAAGTTCAGCAATCACTTACATTGAAACAATAAGCCACATCTTTACGCACTGTAAATTATCATGTTTTCTGCTGATTTTAATGAGGACAAGATAACTTACATCAGCTGAGAATGTGACCCATGATGACAAAATGAATATACTGAGAATGTATAAAAGTACATAATTTTTTCAAGCTGGAGAATTTATGGCTATATAAACACAGCGACTGTGCTATTACCTTGAATCTTACTAATAAGTTTTTTACATTAAACCATGATTGATCAAGTTGCACAAAATAATACCACTCAAAATACAATGACTGCACCTTTCTGGTTAAGGATACAGCACCTTTTCTAGAGCTAATGAGCCATATAGACAACATTACTTTTCCTTTGGTTGAGTAGGTGACTTTATTTGAACACTGATTTTGTGATCAGAACAAAGGGAACATTGGAATTACCTCCTTGCCCAACAGCCTACCTCTGCTGTCTTTAAGCTTAGCTTTCTAGGTCTACCATCTAACCAATAGCTGATGTTTGTGAGACTCTATGAAAGAGCATCTTTACAATCAGCACTTATGCTTTACCAAGTACTTTGTTAAGGTGACAGTTCTCACCTGCAATCACAGGAGCATTTTAATGCGAGGTTGTCAGATGACTACATTGTTTTTCTTCCACCAAATCACATGGAATGCTGATAAGCCCTGCTGAAATCACGTATGTGAACTTTTAACTGATTTTCTAAAGCTAAGGAATTAGTTCTGGCTTCTATAGCCATTGCATAGTCCTTGTAAAACAAAAGACACTTTGGCATGTAAGCATACTTTACGTGCTATGCCTTCAGGCCCTAAGTCATAAGCATTATCTTTTTTCTAGGTTTAAAGCTTTTAAGGGGAAACACTCAATTACATTACATATAGCATATGGAAAATTTGGGTCTTAACCACTAATATGTGGCTTGTAATGAATTTGGATGGAAGGAATTCAAGCCTCTGAAGCATCATGTTTCTCTCATGTTTCTCTCTGTTCACTACAGGAGTTTTAGGATTTCTCAGTGAAACTCATCATTTGCTTAAATAAAAGACAAAATGATCCACTAGAGTCTTTAAAATTCTGGAAATCTTTCTTTTTTTTGTGTGCGCGCTTTTCTTTTGTAAAGATTTATCCATGAATATATAAAAGAAAATATTAGAAAAGGAATAGTTCTAGAAATACTAAACGCTACTGATGAAAGATTTATTGAAATTCATTACTGATAAACATCCATCAGTATTTCCTTCACTGGATGCAGAAAGACACAGATCATTGTTACTTCTTTTCTTCCTGCTCACATTGTTTTTCAGGTACAGAAAAAAATGATAATCAGAAATACTCTTCACAGTAGAGGACCAGATATGCTGGTAAACATATATGTAATTCAACTAACATCAGACTGCTTTCCGAGTTTGCACTAGCAGAGGATCAAGCTCAGGATATGTTACTTTTCCATTACGTTGCCAGTAATTATTATCGCCCTTTCTGCTCTGTCAGATTTGACTGTATTTGGTCTTATCTTAAACAAACACATCTGGTGGTGTATCTGAAAATATGGCTTGTTTCAGACCCTGAACCTCACTCCCTCACTTGCATGCACCCTGAGGATGTTCAATACTGTTAAGAAAAAATTCCAAGGCTGTAAGAAAGCTTCTGAATAAATAATATTTTAGAACAGTAGCCCAAGGCTGCAACATTTAATTAAATTCATTGAATTTCAGCTAAGTAGGCAACTATCTTTCTGACCTAAGGGAGGCCTGTATATATTAATAACATAAATGTTATTAACAAAGCAGCTAACATAGCACCAGAGACAAGTTAGGAAGTTTTATATTGTTAAATGAAAAAAATACCTTGGACTGATACGGTTCCTGATCAGTCATTTACAGCTTACTGTTGTGACCTCAGTGATTCTCACAGTTCTGCTGCATTACATTTAATTGCCACCGGGTGTAATTGCTATGTGCCAATCGTTGTCATCTGCACTGTAGATGGCTATTTGTCATCTGACTGTGCTTAATGAACAATACAAAAGCCTAAATCCATATCCACTTTTGACCGCCTGGGTTCGTGATGAATTGTTTGTTACTTAGTTATTATGATACTGTGCAAATGACTAACTGTCAACTGAGAAGGAGTTGGCTTAAGTATGTTGGATGTTTGTGGCATGCTGGATGAACAAACCTGGCAGAATGGCTAGGAATTAAAAATGCTGCAGTATCATCAATCAGATATCATTTGGGCTTCCAATGGCTCCGTAAAGGCCATTCAGATGAACAGTTGAATTTTCATGTGTAAAAATGCTCATTTTTGAACTCCCTTGAAAGTCATGGGTAGTATTTGTTAGACCAAGATTGGTAGAGGATGAGACACCATCTGAGCTTGTGTCAGAAGAAGCACTGGGTAGGGAATTTTTAGGAAAAAAAAAAAAAAAAAAAAAAAGACAAGTCCTAATAATCTAGAATATTGTGTTCTCTTTCAGTTGTTGTCTACAGAAAATAAAGTTCAGCTAACTGCTACCTCCAGTAGGAGTATGAAAGATGGCATCTGTGTCACCTTCTAAAAATATCTTGAAATCCTGCAGCTGCTCTATCCCAGCCACTCCTTCTCTTACAAACCACACTGTAATTTGTGCGGCCTTTAAAACTTACTTTGAAAGAAAACAAAATTCTGAATCAAGAAATAGTAAATGAAGGCAAGAAATATTAGGGAGAAAGTGGGCGCTTGTCTACTTATATCTCAAGCACACATTTAGTCAGGAAACTGCTTCAAGCAATGACATTATCGTATTAGTAACAGCTGTCTTTGCAGACTGTTTTGAGAGCTGCAAATGAATAATGCACAGCTAAAAATTAAACCCACTGTACTGATAGTTTTCTGGAAATACCCACTTTGCAGACATCACAAATAGCAATTCACATCAGTGGTTCACAACTATAGAGTATTTCTAAAACTGATTCCCAATAATGCATATACCTACTTCCCAGGCACATTTTATTATTAATAAAAAGGTGATACTTTACAATAATCTGCTTAGATACAACATTGAGAAATTTGGCCTCTGTTCCACATCCGGGAATCTGTAAGTGAGATTCGTTTGGAAACACTGTAAACATCTGCAAGAAAGGTTTTGGCACTACTTCTTTCTGTGTTGCTGTGGCACTAACAGTCCTTCAAAGCCATCAGAAATAGATTTTCAGACCTGAGTTCCCTCAGAAGAGGCAACGTTATCAGTCTAAGTCCTAGGCCTGCAGGAAAGCTGGGGAGGGACTCTTTCTCGGGGAGTGTAGTGATAGGACAAGGAATAATGGCTTTAAACAAAAAAAGAGCAGATTTTGATTAGATATTAGGAAGAAACCCTTCTCTATTAGAGTGGTGAGGCCCTGGAACAGGTTGCCCAGAGAAGCTGTGGATGCCCCATCCCTGGAAGTGTTTAAGGCCAGGCTGGATGGGGCTTTGAGCAACCTGGTCTAGTGGAAGGTGTCCCTGCCCATGGCAGGGGGGCTGGAACTAGATGATCTTTAAGGTCTCTTTCAACCTAAACCATTCTATGATTCTGTGACTGTAAGTCAAAGTGGTGGCAGTTCTGTCATTTTTTTCAGAATGAACTGGAATATTTAAGGAAAATGAAGTTCCTACTAGTTTAAGTAGTAGTAGCGGTAGTGGTTCCTTATAGAAGAGCACAGATTCTCAAAGTATTAGTATCAACATACACATCACAAATCGTGTGATATTGTGGGGTTGCTTTTTTGGCATTCTCCTTCTTCTCACCTAGGTAACTCTCAGATGGATTACATTTGATTTGTTTCTATTTGTCACTATTATGACAATACACGAATGTATTCTGTGTAGATTGGCATCGGCATCCTTGTTTGCCACAGTGAATAATTTTAAAGCCTTAAAATGACTGTTGAAGATCGTAAGCTGTTATAGATCTGCCACAGTAAACAGTTCAATGTAGGGGAATTATATGATGCAAAGTGTATTTCTTCTGCAAAGCAGAACCAGTGATGCCATAGACCAGAATATTATATATATATATATATATATATATATATAATATAACAAGATTTCATAGACAGAGATCATACCAATGAAATCCTAAAGGTTTACTTTGTGTGTCAAGCTTCATTCCCACATGGTCATATTTGAAATATAACAGAACCTTTCAAATACATGGCATAAAATATTATCATGTAGTAATAATAATGAAAAAGTGAAGACTGTAGAATGGGCTTTGTTTAACTTTCTGCAAAAATTTCTCCAAATGATAAGGGATTGTTGTGTTGAGCTACTTTTGTAATTTTCTTGAAATCTTTGGACAAAAAGCTCTTTACTGCTTATTTACTCTTCACTGTTTATTAACAACCACCTCTCATCTATAGCTTAAAGCAGTGTTTCCTGTCTTTCCTGCTTAGCAGAGCACGTAGCTTTTTGTCATGACAGCTAAAGGCCACAAACAAAGACAAATTCCTGCCCCACTGACATGACTCTTACAGGAAGCACCAGAATTACCTGAACTGTGAGTGTATTCAACTGATGGTCAAAATGAATGTCTCACCTGGGACATAGGCACAACTGGGAAAGAGGGTAACCAGAGATAGGCTGTCTTCTGCCACAATCCACTCCTAGCTGCTCTACAAAATGCAGCTACCCTTTGGAACAGCATTGCTAATACAAGGAAAGACGTATTGCAGTTTTGGTTTCCACTTTGTAATTTTTGATGAGCCAATCAAACTTCTCAGGTTAGATAATAATTATATGTGAGGCTATTTCCTGATATTTTATGGCAACAATTTCCAGTCTCTAATTTTATTACATTGAATATTTGTTCTTCATGATGATCAGCTAAATTGCATGTCACAGCCTTACTTTCTCACTGTGTTGCACTGGAGCAGGAAATAAATGCCAGCACAGCAGCAAATGACATACGCTGTACTTTCAAGATGGATTTGAGCCAGAGTGATTCACAGCTACATTTATGAAAGCGTAGAGATTCAAAACACTTGCATAAACATACATCAGTCACTCATCTACTAGCTAACAACAAATAAAAAATATATAACTGCAAAGGGAGTATTAATATATTCATCCTGAAAATCCTGTGAATGGTTCTTTGCATTATTTAGCCACTTCTAACTATGTTAAGTTTCTTTAAAAGTAAAGCTTCTGAAATGCTTTAAACTATTTTTTCTTGTCTATCTCTTCCTGTGCTTCTAAAAATTAAAGTCTCATCTTAATCTTCTGCTCCACCTGTTTCATGATTTTAGTAGTTGTTTTTTTTTTTTTCTCATGCTTACATATTTGTGCATAGCACTGTTGTCCTCACCTGCATATAGATATTTTCCGTGATTTAACAGTCTAAAGTGATCTGGCTTGTTAGATAATTGAAATTACTCTAATTCAGCTGACATACTTTTTTTTCTTATTGACACTTTCACACCTTTTGAAATAAAACCAGGCTAATGAAGTTATTAACTTTCTTAAGATAATTAGTAGCTTGTTGCCTTTTAAATTTGTTTTCACGAGAGTATTTCTTATAAAGATTCATTTCAGCATTTGTCTGATTTCTTCCCTTGATCTCCAGCTATCCTATAACACTGCCAAAATAGCATGACTGGGATTATGCAGTCAAAAATTTCCTTTTCCAGAATCAACCCAACCAGAGAATCTACTTTCTGTAGAACAGCCATGTTTCTGAACTGCTTGATACACTGATGTCTTTTCAGTTAGTCCACATTCATGGAAAACACTGAACCAGTTACATGCCAGGCCACATAGTCAAAAACTCTATGAATTTCAACAAGGCTAGAGAATAATGTTTCTGAGAGGCAAGGCTTAACAATTTGTTAATGAGCTATGAGCAAGGATTTCTCCAGCAAAGACAAACAAAGACTATTTCAAAAACAGCTTCTACATCTTTTGGGAACCTTGAGCAAATTTCTGAAGTTTGGACTAATTATAAATTACTCTGCGTTTTAGAGGTTTTGCAAAAGGTGGCAGTGGTCAGTATTTAGTCCTGATTTTGTTTACCATGAAAGACCTTGCTTGATATTGAGAAAATCATTAACTCACCACTTCTGTCATCCCTTTTTACGATGACAAGCAATTACAATCTTCTATATTTTACTTATTTTAGCAAAAGGTTTGCAAGAATAGAATCTCATTGCCAGCTTTCAATCTCTTAGTGAGAAATAATAATTCTCTTATTATTATTAATAATTCAAATAAATTTTTCTCTTTTGAAGGTTAAGATATAACTAAATAACAACAAAGCTATAAAAACTTAGGTATAATAACATTTAGAACAGTTCTATCCTCCATTTATGCATCAACATTTCAGGTATAAAGTAAACACCTATATTGGTCTTTTGTCCTGCTTACAGCAGACTTTGTTGTATTAAAGGAGCTCCATAAAAAAATGAACGGAGGTAGTTAGTAAAACTGCCATCAAACACTGACCGCCTAGAAATATGAATGTCTTTTCTGTTTCTCAACATGTAACGTGACAGAGGATCAGAGCAGCACAGGATGGGAAAACTGGCACGAAGTAGATGGAAGGAGATTGTTTAAACAACAGCCAAATGCATCTTATTTACCATATCTTATATCTCTAGCAAGAAATATGCCATCAGCCGGTGTAAATGCAGCTAGGGTATAAAAATGCCTTGATGGCTTCTACTCCTGGTTTTTGATTCAAGCATCAGTATCAGATCAGTATCAAGCCAATATCAGATAGCTCAAAATACAGAATGAGAAATCTTGCACTCAACAACAATATAATTTCCTATTCTTGATCTACTAGAGAATCTCCCCCCCCCACCCCCCCTCCTTTTTTTTATTATTGTATATTTTAACCTTTTCTCTTTCTGGAGACCTGGGCCAGTACCAGTAAAAATTAATAAGGCCGTAGCTTGGCCTTATATGTTATCTTATTAGTTTTGCATCTAATAAATATAAAATTAAATAACATCTTGTTTAGGGAGTACACACATATCCTTAGATAATTATTAATAGATGTTTCATACTGGAAGTCTTCTGCCTCTGTTTTGTTTCGTTTCTCCTGAGTTTAGAAATCTGGGGCTAGATTTTTAGAGCTAATTGGACACACAAAACTAGAAAACACTGAATTCAAATGTTGTTTTATTTGCTGGCTGGAAAGATGCTACGTTAATACATTTCTAATGACTGCCTTTCTTAACACTATGCAGACTACTTACTTTAAAAACATAAACTACCAATACCAAGTAAATTGTCATGTTTCATGAAAGTTCTACAATCATTCACTTGTATTTTTGTCTTATGCAGTATTTCAAAGAGTGCTCCAATTCAGCAACACTTACATATTCCTGCAAGTTTCCTCTGTTAACTCAAGTACTGGTTAGAAGTATGCAAAACCAACCAAACAAAAAACAACAACAAAAAAAAACCACCCACAAACCAAAACCAAAAACAATCCTGGATACATTCAACAGAATGGTTTTGTCAGTATACCAGTCTCCTAGCTCTGACAGCCTCTGTAACTGAAGTAAACCCACTGAAGTAAACATAGATGCTCCTGTTGGCTACACTTTCAGTGAACCCTAAGGGGAATGGACATTGGATAATGACCAAGATTAAATTTTGGATCACAACGTGATGGTTTTTATCTGACAAAGTCCCACTCAGTATAGCAGCCAAGTTGTTACTCAGCTCAAGTTCCTGGTACAGCTTTCAACCTGATGCAAATTGACATAATTCTATTAAGAGTAATGCAAATTTAAACTTATTTATTTATTTTGGGGATCACTATGAATACTGCTGAAGTAGAACAATATTTTGACCAAGGCCTAAGTTACTGAAATAAAAATATTGTGAGTATATGGTATTTTTATAATTAGCTCAAATTTGAAATACATCATTTTGTAACATAAACAGACTTAAAAACGCATGGGATGGGGTTGAGAGTAGTGTATTGTCCCACCTGGGTGTTGCAAATGAAACCACAGGCTCCCTTATCAGGACCAAGGGACTACTCCCACATAACAGGGAGCACAAATCAATCCTGTTCTACTTGCACAAGATTTCATCTATTCTGCCATAAACCACACCTTGTAAACAGTAAGGCCTCAATCCCTTTAAAATAGCATATTTACTTGTAGAGGAGTTAAAAGAGTGACTCTGGCCTTGGGAAGCTCTTGAGGTTTCAGCTAGCTATTTTCTTTAAGGTGTAAGAGAAATTATTTATGGAAGAGATACATTAGTATTCCATACAGCTATTTCTTCAAGTCCTATTTGTTTTTCTGTTGATACTGTATATGTATCACTCATAAACTCCTGTCAAAATATTTTTCTCCAAATATAGCAAGGATGAAGAGGGCAAGTGGTTTCAGAAGGCAGAGGACCATTCCTGAATTGCTTTGCTGCATCTATATTTTTGAACTCCTGCATACTGTGAAACTATTTAGGTCACTGAAAGGATCAGTGAACTGAGAGTGAGCTGGACACAAGTAAAGAAAAAATGAAAGGAGCAAAAAATTCACATCTAGATGGAGATGCCTTGGTAGCAGCATAATGAATGTAGCCATTTAATGGAGATTTTATAGCAAGGGAAAACTGTTTCTATGAGTGAGAAGCTAATTCTGCCAGAAAAAAAAAAAAAAAAAAAAAGGAAAATACTTCATTATGAAGTGCACACATCCTCTTGCTCTTAGTTACTCTGATGGATTCTAAAATGAATATTAGGCTCCTTCAGGGCTCTGTGTAATTCTTTTACCAGTGTGTGCACATAACCATGTGTATGTGTTCATACATGTACTTCCGAAAATAAATATACTAGGTCATATAAATACAACTTTTTCCTTTTATTATTTCATACAGGCAGATACTTATGCTTAAAGGTCAGGCCACTAGAAGATATAATGCTAACAATAGGGGAAGAAACTCCTGAGGTAGCAGAACTTAGTTAAGTATTGCTTTAAATGCTCCTATTTGTTACTCTTAATACATAAAAGGCTCACAAAAGTCTCAGAGGAGCTGAGAATGTCTCAGACTGTTAGATGAAAGCAGCTGGTGGGATAGGATTGGAGCTTGGCTGTTGCTAGCTCTCCTCTGGAAACAAGGAGGCACGAACAATGAGAGACATGGAGCAGAACAAAGCTTACAAGCCTGATATGGAACAGTGATCTAGCATTACTCCACTTGTTCCCACTACAAAATGTTTCCAGTATTTTCTCCCAGCTTCCAGATGCATTTCCTTTTCCCCAGCAGAACAGCTATTTTTGTCAGGTCCTTACTAGATGTCCTAAACGCAGCATAAGAGTGACCTCTCAGAAACTTCAAAACATGGTACTAGATGCAGAGTAACCACTGTACTTCCCACTTTGTTTACAATCTGGCTTCAGTGACTCAGGCCCAAATTTAGGAAATAATTCATAAAAGAAGCAGTGAAGGAGAATTTTGATCTCTGATGAGATAGATAATCTTGTCCTGCAGGTTCAGTTTTCAGCCTCAAATACTTTTTGTAATATTTATTCAGAAGAGAAAAATCTTGAGGTATTTCACATAGACACACAGGGTTCTTGGGCACTGCTGAACTCAATTTCCACCCATAGGTAGAAAACCTGACCATTGCCATGGGCAACAAGATACCAAAGGTGTTCTGGGTCTGTTTAGAACAAGAATTAGAACAAAGAGTTGATCTTCAGTTCAAAATGTACCCATGACCAGTCCTCAAAGCCTACACTGTCAGTCTGAACCACACGGTTACCCCTTTGAGCTCATGTAGGACTCTAGGAAACTCAAGGTGTCCTATCTTCAGTGCAGGACCCTCCACTGGCAGATCAGACTACAACATCGAGGCCAACATGAAGGATATGTGCAGTGCATTAATACAGTAGATATTTAATAAAAAAGCTGATATGACAAAGAACATTGGTTTTCATAAAACGCTCATTTTTGTTCATGTGACTACAAGCATGAAAGGAAATATTTTGACAATACCCAAGGTATTCAAGATTAGGATTAAATATTTTGCAAGTTGAGTAGCCCCAAAAACCCAGTAGCTGTGACATCCTAGATTGGATCAAACCCAACCAACAATTTCCCTTTAAATTCTAAGGGAAGCTAAGAAATAAGATTTTTATGAAAAGGAGAAAAAGAAAAGAAAGGGGCTCGTATACTCAAGCACAACACCACTTTCTACATTAACCCCAAATTTCATTCTTTTTTCCCAAGTAATGTAATACATTTCCTTAGGAAAAAAAAACATGTGCTTCAACATTCATTTAAGTTAACAATACATCGCAGGACATCAGTTTTTTGAAATCCATTTACTATTCTAAATATTCTGGAGCCCCACCAGCCATACAAAGTCTCTTGTTTTATAAAGCACTTTGGTAGCCAAGATGTCAGACTTCATCGCCTGCCATGTAGGAGGAGATCTCTCTGGGGAGATCTGGAAAATTACAAAAGCATTATTTGCTTCAGATTTGCTCCACTGGTCCACAATGTTCACTTATGCATGAATTCATCTCAGAGTCAAGGGACTGACAGGAAGGTACCAGTGGTTTTCAAGCAATCCTTGTCATCTCCTGAAGAATTTGAAGTAGATATGTGGATGACTAAAACATGGGATGACATTATTAGATTCTCTTAAAGTATATCACTTTTCTGCCAGATAAAATTGAAGAGGAATAAATGGGGTCAAAGGATACACTCAGGATGCCTGAGAACAGAAGACTTGCATATTTTCAAAAGGTGAAATAAATTTCAAATGAAGTGTTCTCTAATAGACACTTGCTACTGATCAGCAGGTTAGAAACTCCAGATGACAGATGTTGCTTTGCTGCAGTTGCAATTTTTATTAAATGCTCACAAAGTATTTGCTAGGTTTATATTTAGATGAAGAACCTTGATGCTCTTGTAGGAAGTTAAAATTGATTTAATTATCTGTCATTTCATATGTTCACTTTTTAAAACAGTAACAGAACTTTATTTTACACTCTTTACCTAACTTATTTCTCCTCTTACAGAATCCTGCTTAATTATAGAAGCATAGATTTTATATGTATATAAAATATTTTATGGCTGTATGCAAGCAAACTGAAAATCTGCTTATTCTTCCATATATTTTGGTGAGTTCTATATGCATATTTTGGTATGTTTCATCACTAAATAATAATCACAATCTCAGATCTGAATTGAGAATAAAACTGTGAGAAAACATGTTTATTGAAGTCAATCGTGTCAGGCTGAGCACTGTAAATACTTTTTTTTTTTTTTTTAAGAGGAAACTGGATTCGGTATTCACAGGTATCATCTGAAATTGACATATTACTGCAAGACAGTTCTGACGTTTAAAACTTTTTCTTTCTTCTGCAGATAATATAAACAAATAATAATCCTTGTCCTGGTTTCAGTTAGGACAGAGTTAAGTTTCCTCCTAGTAGCTGGCAGGGTGCTGTGTTTTGGATTAGAATGAGAAGAGCACTGATAACATGCTGATGTTTTAATTGTTGCAGAGCAGTGCTTACACCAAGCCAAGGACTTTTCAGCTTCTCGCTCTGTCCTGCCAGCGAGCAGGCTGGGGTTGCAGCAGGAGCTGGGAGGGGACAGACCCAGGACAGCTGACCCAAACTGGCCAAAGGGGTATTCCATACCATCTGATGTCATGCTGAACAATATATAGGGGTGGCTAGCCGGGGTGGGGGGGCCGGCTGCTCGGGGATAGGCTGGGCATCGGTCAGCGGGTGGTGAGCAATTGCATTGTGCATCACTTGTTTCGTACACGTTATTATTAGTAGTACTATTATCATTATTATTATTATTATCATTGTTATTATTATTTTCCTGTCTTAATAAACTGTCTTTATCTCAACTCACAGGCTTCACTTTCCCATTTCTCTCCCCCATCCCAGAGAGGGAGGGAGGAGGGTGAGCGAACGGCTGTGTGGTGCTTAGCTGCCGGCCGGGTTAAACCACAACATCCTGTAGGTCTCTCTCCTCTCCTCTCCTCTCCTCTCCTCCCCTCCCCTCCCCTCCCCTCCCCTCCCCTCCCCTCCCCTCCCCTCCCCTCCCCTCCCCTCCCCTCCCCTCCCCTCCCCTTCCCTTTCCCTCCCCTTTCCCTCCCCTTCCCGTCCTGTCCTTTCCCCTTTCCTCCTTCCTAATATAACAGTATTTAGACCCTTAACCTAACAAAACAGAAAAGGCATTATTCAGAATATATGACACATAGGCCAAGCCTTTGTAGAACTAGCATTGAAGTCTTATTTCATAGCCATTGTTCATAAAAGTAATGAACTTTCTAGAACTGTTTCAGGAATATATACATGCCCATTTAAACACAAAGTTGTTTTTTTTTTTAAAATATATCTATTGTTCTTAAAAAAAAAACTTTGTATATATCTATTGTTCTTATAATAAAATCTAACAAAATAGTTCTGATTAGTTATAGAAATACTGCATTAGAAGACTAAAACAAATTACTCAAGTCTGGGTAGTAAGAGATGCTCATCTCTTTCAGATTTTGTATTTTTAAAAATATTTAGTAGATCCAAAAATATTTAGTAGATCCAAGTTTAGACTTATGAATTGAATGTGTTATAAATACAAGACTGTCAATTTTTCCTCTTTCTCCTTCTATACTATGACAACCATTGGTAGCACTACACATTTCAGCTACCAGTAACAACTCCAAAAACCACTATCTTCGTAATCCTCCTTCCTTCTGATAAAATTGCAGAATTCAAACTAAATGGTTTTCTGATATGGAAATACAATATATGATTCCATAAATATGAATATTTATAAAGTAGCTTTAATAGAATGTTGCTGAACTTGGTAGCTGGTTTATTTGAAGGAGGAAACAATTGTTTAATTAAAACAAATGTTTTAATGGAAAAAGCTTATTATTTAACCCATACCTGGTTATAGCACAACTTTGTTGATGACAAATTTTCAACTTAATATTGTCAGGTTCTTCAGGATAACATTACAGAATTGATTTTATCGAACCCATTTGCTGATTAATATATAAATCAAGTTTTTTTTAATCCTCTGAAGTCAGAAAAGCAAGGTGCTGCCCCATATTGTACAAGTCTGTAAGTCTGAAATATAACTTGCTTGTTTGTCTGACTTCAATTTCTTTGCAAGCAAAAAATGGTCTATTAAATAATGAAAAGTATTGGTACAAACAAAGTGGAAATTAATGTTTTAAAATGGTATATATTTACTCAGATGAAATAGCTTGTATTTAATATATATTAAAAATGTATTCCATAAACAAAACATGATAAGTTTGCACATTTAATTGTTATGAAAATTGTGAGTATAATCCTAAATCTGAGTGCTGGAATTTCTTTTGAATAATTTACACTGTCCTTGAAATGTCAGTGATACAGATTTCAGAGGAACACAAAAAATACTGTCATTTCAAGGTAATTTTATAGTTTTAAAAAATATTACTGGAATCTAATTAGCTATTCCACAGTCATCCTTCATAAAAATATACATGCAAACACTGATACGCATTCTCTGTGTATATACCTGAAAAACCCCACACAACCATGACACTATGAAGGCTGTTATAGAATCACAGAATAGTTTAGATTGGAAGGGACTTTAAAGATCATCTAATTCCAGCCCCCCTGCCATGGGCCGGGACACCTTCCACTAGACCAGGTTGCTCAAAGCCCCATCCAGCCTGGCCTTAAACACTTCCAGGGATGGGGCATCCACAGCTTCTCTGGGCAACCTGTTCCAGGGCCTTACCACCCTCACAGAGAAGGATTTCTTCCTAATATCTAATCTAAGTCTGCCCTTTTTTTGTTTAAAGCCATTATTCCTTGTCCTATCACTACATTTCCGAGAAAGAGTCCCTCTCGTTTTCCTGTAGGCCCCCTTTAAGTCCCGATAAGACCTTATAACATAGAAGGATTGCAGTTTTCAGATGTACTGGAAATCAATGGGTTTATTAGAACAGTAAGTAGATGTACAGTGAGACAGGATGTACAGCTACCTTCTCTGAAGAACTTTTTTAAAAATTATTTGTAAAATCAGAGACAGCTATCATCTGATACATAACTGAATGTTTATAGGACATTTTGTTCATATATTGCCTTACACTGCTTAAGTACAAAGCAAGGAGTTCTCTTTATTATTATTATTTTATTTTCAGAACCTGTTCCCAACTTTGTCACACATACAGGCATGTTAGATCTCTCCGTTTTTGTTGCTGCTTGTTTTGTTTTAAATCAAGTGTATCTTATCATTAATAAGGCCATAACTCCAAGAAAAGGGATTATATTGAAAGTGTGCAGGACTGCATATGGGTTACATATCTCTCAGCCTCAAGGTTAAAATGCTTTGTTCTGTGTAAATAAAAGAACATTTTTTTTTCTGACATATGCTGTGCCCAGTGACACTTCACCCGAAGAGTGTCATACTGTCTATAAACACACATATTATCAGGGTCAACTCGCCACATTAGCATAGGCCCTTCAAATGCAGCAGAAGACACAAGGCCTTGAGGAAGCACATTGGCAATTCAACTACCTCAGTAAGCCCATCCTGACAAACACACCAACTCAACAGGCATTGTGCAGAAAGTCCACTGAATTCTGTCAGCACAGTTTACAGAGGTGTATTTTTATACTTATCCTCTACTTACTGAGATTCCTATTTAATATGCCTGTGTGACCATTCCTTTCTGGAATGGTAGATTTTGGGAAATTCATGACTTGCTATGAATTTAAGTATTTGTTGTGTAGCCACGGAACCGAACCAGTGTACATATGGGCAGTCAGTCAAGCCTGATCCATTACCTGATTTCCCAACCAAAACAATTGGGTAACTGGCAGTTACGCTCTCCTTTTCATATACTTTGGTTCATTTCAACTACTTTAATGCAACAGTAACCAGGACTGCTTCCCAGTTTCCAGGTTGATGCTCTGCAGAAGCTTCTGCTGAGCTCAGTTTGGGGAGATGACCTGAGCACCCACTGCAGTCGTCCCCGCAGGGCAGGAATCACTGCGCTCTTCTCTTCCTCAACATTTAAGTGCAGATACAGCCTGTAAAACCCTGATCTCTATCACCAAAATTACCAAACAGTCTCACAAGCTTTTCCTGACTAATTTCCCAGTCTGTAAGTTGCTGAGGTCATAAATCAAAGTGCTTTACACTTTGGTACATTTGTTTCAGAAGATCATATTCTTCACAGAGATAACACAAGGAAGAAATATCTATGATGCCTGGCATTATAATGTGATTATAAACAGTAATGCCAGTCACACTGTAAAGTGTCCAGCACTGCAACATGTTAGAAAATATTGGTTAAGAATGGAAGATGAATCAGTAAAATTTAGGAAACTTAATTCTACTTTCTTAAACACAATATGAAACACGCTTGGATTTAATGATCATCTCCTGTCTTTCCTTCCACTGCGCAAGTCAGTTCACAGGACTGACTCAATGTTCAACAGATAACATGAACACTAATTTATTTTCATCCCCTTCTCACCCTATTTAACTGTTTGATATTTCTTTTATAAGGGAAATCCGCTATACGTTCTCTTCCAGTTTTCTTGCATCAATCTTCAGCATTGTAAAATCTACTGGAATAATGTAATAAAAGATATATTTATATAACCATAAGCATCAGAGCACTATATTACATCCATGGTAAGTGGAACGAAGCTTTCTGACAAGCAAATAAAGATTGCACTCACTTTTCACTGCCCATTAAAACATTGTTTAAGTGTTTCCCATTAAAAGAAAAAAAAGTTTTTAATGAAAAGATACTTTAAATTACTGAAAGAGTATATGGAGGAGCTCCTTGGACAATGTAAATGTGACAATCTACTCAGTTTAGAGGTTTTTTATCATTTGCTCTTTGGTGTGAAGTATTCTGAGTCTACACTGCTTCCCCAGTGCTGCTTCCTATTTGACAACAAGACCACTGGGGGTGGATAGAAGAAAATGGTAGGTGTTCTAAAGCTTGCTTTTTTTTCCCCCCCCCTTTTTTTTTTTTCCCCACTCTTAATTAATCATTTACTATATTTCTATTTGCTATGATCTCTACCTTACTGGAGAGATGCCTGGCCTAGACAAATATTAAAATACCAATCATTAAAAACATCATTAATTGTAGCTGAGAAGTCTTAAACCCTGATTCATAAATTATTTATTGAATTAGAGAAACACATTTGAGGACTAACTGCTGTCAAGACTAACAGGAGGAAACAGCAAGTACATCCACAATACTTCACAAGTCTGCATTGATTTTCACTTGCCCACATTTTTGGCTGTATAGCCTTTAATACACTCGAGTCTAATCCGAGTTCTTTTGAAGTCAATGGAAATCTCTCCACTGACTTATACCATGCTTTGCAATAAGCCATTTATATAGCTCACTGATTTACTGGATCTGACCCTAAAGTTTTAATATTCCTAGTTTTCTCCTTTTAATGAACTTGATGAAATAAGAGTAGATATAAATTGGTGAGATTTGTCCTCTAAACCTTCATTTCCACAGCTTTGTTTACACAGGGACCCGACATGTAAGTGCATTTGACTGTGTTTACACATGCAAAATTTCAGAAAAACATTCTCATCTCATTGTCTAAATTTATTCCTGTTAAACCAATACAGACTGATTAAGGGAAAGCATCATTTTTATTGTACTTTTGCAGAATTGATTCAAATGCCAGGATTATATTTCCTGGACATATTTTAGGATATTTCATGTTACGGTAATTTACTGATTTGAGCAGAGATGCACAAGTTTAGACCAGCTGTGGACATGAGCCTTGATACTTAAATTGTCTGCTGGTCTCTCTCCTCTGGTCATTGAGTTCCATGCACTTGTCCATAAAAAGAAATGAAAAATGGGGTTCTGAAACATGTGCATTTCATATTTTGTTAGTGTCTTAGAGGATGCTCTTTCTTATAACTGGCCCATAATATCTAAGATTTATCACATGGCTTTATCACATGGATCACTTGTAACAATGCCAGTATTCTGGCATCCACTTGTGCTTAGAACTGGAAGATGCAGGCTTCTTATGCTTTCTTTTAGTTTTCTGCTCACCGATACATAGCTAGTAACAGTCCCAGTCTCAGCAAATCACCCATCTATCGTTCTTACTGTTTCAAGTTACAAAAGTCTTCATTTCCTATTCTCATGCATACATTTTACGTTCTCATGCATACATTTTACATTCAGGAATCTGGGAGATTAATAAACTGGAATAGAAACTAAATTTTAAGTCTGTTATTCTATAAAACATCAAATTTTTGGAAACTATTTTAAAATGAAAATGTGTAAAATCAACCAAATTCCTGCTTAGGAAATGATCTGGTGATAATGATTGTGTCTTGAACAAATGTAAATGAAGTGGACTTATTTATCATTTGATGAGAATAAACAGATTATGGTTCACTTCAGGTGAACAGATAATTATTCACATTCCTGAGTTTAGTTAGGATGGAACCTAAGCGTGTTCTGGCACCAAGGCTAAGAAGCTAAGAGCTACCCCCCCCCCCCCCAAAAAAAAAAAAGACAAAATAGAAGAGTCAAATATCACAAATATCAGTGAATATAATTAAGTTGCATGGAAAACTAAGACAGGGAAAAAAATGAACAAACTACAAAACAACATTGAACAGCCTGTCTGTTGAATAGACTGGGATCAAAAGAGACACAAGATAAGTGCTATCCTGAAAGCCACGTCCCCTCCCCCGCAAAAAAAGAAATGAAAGCTGGTGCAGATAGTTGACGGATGAAGCATTGCAATGGGGTGGCAACCTTAAGGTGAAGGATAGCAAAAAAGAGATGTAGGAGATGTAACTAAGAAAGCCAAATACAATAAAGGAAAGAGATAAAGATCAAAGAAAAGGACAAGGAGCAAGTATATCCTGAGGGACTCAGATCAAAGAATAAGGCATTAAAAGGATGACATAAAAAGAAGAAATAGATTAGCTACTGTTCACTTGGAAAACTTAGCAACATTTAGAAGTAAAGACATTTCAATAGGAAATGATAGTATGTTTATCTAAGTAATACCCATGCTAATATTACAATACAGGGTGCAACAGTAGACTGAGGGAAGTCAGTGAACAAAAGACACTCACTTCAGCTGGGTTGTCTGAGTATGAAACAATTTAAAAACTGAAAAAATAAACTTTAAAAATGATAGGAAAACTGCTGTGATGAAAAATTATACTATTGAAAGATACTTGAGAAAGATGGTTTTAATACATGAAGAATGGTCCTGTATAGCATGTCATACTTAAAGGACAAATGAAAAGTTTCAAAAAATCTGAAGGAGACAATATTGGTTGAGTAGATGTAGGAAGAAAAGATAGCATATAAATATGAACAGACTAAAATATCTATGAAACTTGTATAAAACTGAAAACTGCAAAAATTATGCAATTTGGGGCTATAACGACTTTTGGACTGGGAGAACAAATAAGAAAATAATCCTTTGGGGAGAATGGGTAACATAGGAAGCATAAAAGTTTCTGTTTTGTCCTGACTATATATTTTACTAATGTTCTAGAAAGCATGTTTACCAAGATCGCCTACTATCACTCATTCCTTACATTTTTGTAACTTCAGGAATGCATTAAAAGCAAACAAAAAATGAAAAGAATTTAAAAAGTCTGAATTTAACGTACAAAGTTAACATCTAACATGTCTATATCAATCATTAATTTCCTTAGTTGTCTTCAAGTTCAGTCTGGGTGGCATGTTTTGAGTTTAGGGCAAGTCTTCTGCTGGAGGTCATGTTTTTAATTTCATATTGCAGCTCAACTCAATGTTCAGTTGGGCTGTTTTGCTGTGTAAATTTCTGCGAAGAGCACTATATGTCGTTACCGTAAAAAAAAAAATGTTGCTCATGGATATATAATGCACAGAATTCCTCTATAAATGTCTCTTTTGCTAGAGGTGTTGAAAATGTGGCCCAGTTCATCAAAAACACAGCTGCTTTCCTTGGGGTTTCAGAATGCTCATAACAAGTACATTTTTTTTTTTATGAATTAGTGAGAACACCCTGAGGAAAACAGCTGCATTATTACAGGACCCATGAAATCTCAGATGAGTCTGAACTATTGTATTTTTAAAGGACTGCTACTTTAAAGACTCTCTATTTTCAAGCAATATAATTTTGTTTGATTTTTTTTAAAATATATTTTAGAGGAATATATGATGGTGATTATTTTTAGTTGTCTGGCACAAACTGCTAATACTGAAAGACCTTGATTGTTGCTATCACCCTTTCAAATGGAGGCAATACATACCACCATGCTAAACAAAAAACAGTGGGTGTTAGTGCCGTTAGGCAATATTTTCTACCAAGCACTTAGCAATTGGACTGAGAATGAGCTGATCCAAGAAGCTGTATAGATAGGTAGATTCACCTCTCAACTGTTTCACTAATATTTATGTACACAGCTAAGTCAACAGATTCAAAGCTTACTTTATGGCTGAAGTCCTACACCTTAACAAGTTTGCAGTGAGGAATTCTTATTAGTCTTCTGGAGCCCCTACATAATTTTTTTACTGAAATGACTGGAGAAGTCAGCCTTCTGTCTTTCTAAATATCTGCTTTTCCTATACTGCAAAACTAAGCAGCAAAAATAAGATCTAGGACATTTCTTCTTCACCTGTGCTTTGTTTTCTGTGTGACTTCTTTAGAATCACTAGAACTACCTTAATGCCTAGGTATTTGTGTCCAGAAGATAATATTTCTAACCCTCTTTATAAGAGGTATGACATTGAGCAAACTCAGTCCTCAAAGGTGCTGCATATCTACTACATGAGCCTGGATAGGAAATGGCATTTGGATCCTACATCACAGCATGTATGTACATGGTTCCTTGTGTTTACTGAACCACATAAAAATCTGCTCACTGAATGAGGAAGTGTGGAGTGATATCCCAAGGATGTCCAATACTTTGTTTGGATTCTCAAAGCCAGAATTTATAAAGCACTTGTACGTTCTTTGGGGACGGAATACTCTGGAAATGTAAAGTCTTTGCAGTAAGAAATTATTTCAACTAAATTTTGAAATGAATAGTATTTGGCTTTAGCAGGTAGACTATTACTTGACAAAGTTTATGTCTCTGTCTATAAATCCAGAAAATCTCTATGGGTACCAGACAAAGGATGATGAAATATAGTGAAATTACTTCTTCCTAAATATGTCTTAAAATATATCTATAGGCTAGGAACAAGGTAAAAAGTATCCAGGAAATAAATTATTATTATTATTATTATTAATTTATAAACAATCTATTTAATTAATTTACAGCCAGCAGAATTAAATAACAGGTGTCTCTGCCATGGCAGATATGAAACTTACTCAAGAACTATAATTCTGAGTCTGATCATTAAAATTGAGTCAACCATAAATCAGTTTGCTCTGTTACAAAGTCTGCCATCATATGGCACTGTTGCGCAGAGGTGTTAATTTAATCAGTCTGATACTGAAACTTGGCTCCAAGTAGCATGTGTTTGGCAGGTATATTATATAGCTAGTGCAGGTGAAAGTTCTGTGACCTGAATTGCTACTGTGAGCTACTGTAATTCACAGCCTATTTTATTTTTCTTTAGCTTGTTTCTTTCTGGCCAGACACACAATTTTGTAAATATAACTATGCAGAACCTTTTTTTTTTCTAGTTCCTTATGCCTTTGCCCTGAGAACCTTTCTAGATTGCAAAACTCCTAGAAAGGCTCTAAACAGAAGAGTTCATGGAAGGAAACATACCAGGGAAAATCCTAGAAAACGTTGGAAATTTCCTAGAAAGTTTCAATATCAAGGGATTCTGGGAGAGCATAGGAAAACATTTAGAAAGCGCTTGGGAATTCTTAGAATGGTTACAAACAGAAAAACTCCTAGAAAGAAGTTAAACATTTCTCAAATGTGGTGGGAAATTCCTAGAAATTGCATAAAAATTCCTAGAAAGCACACTGAATGTCCTTTAGAGTTTTCAGATTAGTGAAATTTAGAAAGCATTGAAAACTTCCTAAAAAAAAATGCTCAACAATGTTTAGAAAGGTTCTAGAATTTGTAATTGCTAGAAAGTAGCGGTAAATTCCTAGAAAGCAAGGTGCAATTCCTAGGAAGGTTCTGGGATGAGAAATTCCTGAAAAGCACTGGGGAAGACCTAGAATAATCCTAGACAGAATTCCTAGCAAGTAGTGAGAAATTCTTGGATATTACAAGGAAATTCCTAGAAAAAGTTCTGGACTAAGGAACTACAGAAATTTGTAGAAAGGTTCTGGATAGAAAAAATCCTAGTAATCACTAGAATATTCCTATTATTGTTCTTAAAAGGAAAGTTCCTAGAAATCAGTCAAAACCTAATGGAAAGCTCTGGGAAATTT